>NC_044924.1:23701659-23802746 GCF_003576645.1 Ipomoea triloba
GACATATATACGATGTCCTATATATTATTTCAAATCTGACATTTCAATATTTAGCCCAAAGTGACCAATCACTCAATTCATAATTCAAAATATTTTGGGTCTTTAAATCGCAATATATGATATACTCAAATATATGCAATCATATAATGTATATGACCAAAAAGATAAAACATATACATAATTTAAGAGCAATAATTTGGCAAACCAAAGTGGAATTATGAGTAAGGTATATAAGATTCCACATCATCTCATAAAATTCCAAAATAACTTTAATCAAAATTAAAACAATTAAAGTGAAAGTTATTTTACTTATATAATAGGATGTCAATCCATTTTCTCAATTTATGAGAAATCATCATATCATTTCATACTACCAAACATTGTAGTAACAAATTCCTCATGTTTTCAATGTGCAGCAACACTTTGCACTTGCATTGTATGTGTGGCTCCACTATACACAACACATACATTTTTCTCAGCTTTCTTGATCCAATCAAGAGTGATGATGTATTCATTTGCTTCTTTGAAGCATATATCCTTCAAGGATTAGGCATCACATGATTTATCAAGATTCACATCCAATATGATATTTGGAGATAGCATATGTCAAACAAGCATAATACAATTTTATCCCATGATTTTCATATCAAAATAACTTTCATTTATAGCATATGGGATAAACTTTATGGCCTATAGCAAAATATTTATTATGCTAAATTTTTATTTCATGATGATTCACATGGCCATAGCATAAGAGAGCAAATTGTGACACAAAAATAATTGCCACATAGTATTCTAGCATTTACCATATAAAATGCTTGTCACAATATTTCACATTTCAATCATGCTCTCAAAATTTAATCATCAATTGGATGCAAAATTATAGACCATATTCTCATCATGCCATAATGATAATTTTAGGAAATATGATCATGCCAAATATATAACAAGTGCACATAATAATCATTTGCACATATTGTGTACCAAATATTCATACCATATACCATATACAAGTATCTTATACCTATTATCAAATAAAGGTACTAAGAATACGAAGTTTCGAATATTAAAGGGCAATAATGCACCACCCTATACATACACATATACTAATAAATATTTCAGGTATATGTGAATACGTATGCGCACACTCGTTCAGATACATACTATGGTTTCATGTGAATGCACTATGCAAGATGTTTCACAAATATATATTTTAATTCACATATGCCAATTAACATATAAGATTAATATATGTGAATACATAGTTACATATCCATAACCTGTAATATTTGCATGAATTCACACTTCACAGTATAAAATGTTTATACTCTTTGTGATAAATATATAATTTTGATTCACATGAATATATATACAGTATGTAGGCATAGATAATGGCAAACCTTATCGGAGTATGGTCAAAATCTCCGATATTATATTCCAGTATTTAATTTCCTGTTTGCGAGCTGCCATACTCGGTGCAATATAGTAGCTCCTTGCTGCCACCAAATAAACAAATATATATTAAATAATATATATGTCTATATCTACGGAGTAATAGTTTAGGAGACAGTCAAAAGTAGGCTGCAATATTTTCAGCCGAAAATTGGGGTCAATAGCATCATGTGACACCCTTTCTTTGTTTTCTTCTCTATGTCTTTAATTTTTCCCCTTTTTCCTGTGAAACAAGAAACAACACTGCAGTCATTCTATTTTTCTTTCTTTACCACCAACTCCACTTTCTTTATAAAATAATATTCATAGAGAAGGACATTAGCATTTAGCAGTATATATATATATATATATATATATATATATATATAATTATTGGATAATGGGAAATGATGATAAGATTCTGCACTTCCTGTACATCAATTAGACTCCCACTTTTCTTTTGTTTATTAATTCCAAGATTTTTGTCTCCATTCATAGTGATATATAGCACTCCAAGCTCGACTTTCCAAGCAGGTCTAATATTGAGAGAGGTGGTTTACTGATCTTCGACAATGGAGAGAGGCCTACTGTGTCGAGTGAATCACTGCATAAGACAAAATACTGTAAAATTAGTGACTAAATTGCTCACTTGTAACAACAATAACATGAATAATAAGGTAAACATATGGACGAATTGTTTTCTTCTCGATTCTTCAAGTTCTGCCTTAAATTCATCCTGCAAATATAACATCAGAAAATTTCTCGAATCCTCCGTCAAAGACCAGATCGGCTGCCGTTGACCGAGCTCGCCGGGAGAGAACCAGCTGCAGGTTTGCCTGTTGAATCATCGACGAAGGAGGAGTCCAGCCGCACTTCGTCGTTGTGTCACCACCGCCGGAGGAGGTCACGATCACCATCTATGACCACGCCGTCGGTCACCGGAAGAACTCAAGGCCGCCGGTTTACCAACAACACTCTCGTCGACCGGTCAGATCACGGGAAACGATCGCCGGTGAGAGAGGAAGAAGACCACGCCGCCAGTTGATCTCGCAGCTGTATAGTCATCGCCATCTGGGCTGTTTCGCCGGCGGGAGAAGGAAGGGAAGAAGGCGAAGGTGTTGGTTGTTGATCCGCCGATAAAGAGGTCGCGGATCGGTCAGGCTTTCGCCGTCGTCCAGTCACCATCCGAACTTTCGGCGTTCTTCCCAACACACCGCCGTTTACCGCTGCTATGGTCGGTTAAGCTCTCCGCTTCTAAACACACCATCGACTATCGTCGGATCAGCGGCTATGATTGTTGATTGTATATCATTCGAAATAAGGGATGAACCCAGAAATAGAAACTAAGCCTTAGAGATGAATCTAAGCTCATTCCAGATCTTTGATCTATCAGAGGTATGAAATGTGGAGCAATTCGTGTAATTGCAATTTCTACAGACAATACATGAAAGAGCACTATCGTGCTGATAACGTGTTATGAAATCAAAGGAAATTGCAAGCAACAACAAGAATGGAGTGCAAGAACAATAACAAGAAGAATTGCAAGAGAGAATGGAGAGAAGGGAATTTCTTATTAATCTCTTCAATAGGTACATTTACAAATGAAGTACATAGGCCTATATATACGCAACAACATTAACCCTTCGATACTCCAAAGGACACTTGAGTCTTCATATGTCCAGAAATACAATAATTGAGATAATGGCCACACATTATTATTATATTCATAACAAAGGCATAATAATAAGGAAAGAAAAAGAAAAGGCGAAGAACAATGAACGGAAAAAGCATAGAAAAGAAATAACAAGCAAATGCAGACATCAGGATTCAAACCTAGACGCCTGGGTACAAAACCACTGTTCACCCGCTCTTTCTCCCATTCTTCCATTTGGAGGAGTTGAAAAAGGAGTTCTCCAAAATTGTACATAAAGTTGGAGAATGGAGAGGAGTTGAGCAATTAGAGAAATAATTTTAGTAAACAAGTTTTCCATTTTCCATTCTTCCACCTCTTCACTTCTCCATTTTTCTGGAAAATTCTCCATTTTTCCAAGTTGCTAAACGACCCCCTGATCTTGTGCATTCATGTAATAATTTAATGGTCTAGATTGATTTAAAATTCTAAGTTAAAGTATACGGTGATAAAATGTGTGTGAGCGGTGATAAAATGTGTGCGAGCGGTGATTAAGTGTGTGTGAACAGTGATCAAATGTGTATAAACGGTGGTTAAATGTGTGCGAATGGTGATTAAATGTGTGCGAACAGAGTGGTGTTTCACACAATTTAGACCATTAAAATTTTTTAGATTATTGTACAAGATTTGATCTCAAAATTTTGTAATGATCTAGATTGATTAAGATTCCAAGTTGAAGTGTGTGCGAACGGTGATTAAATGTATGCGAACGGAGTGTGTGTCAATCAATCTAGACCATTAAAAAATATTACATGGATGCACAAGATCTGATATCACGATCTTACCTAAACAAGTGATCTCATTGGAACCCTACCGTATATATATATATATATATATATATATATATATATATATATAATTCAATTCCCGTGCAATTGTGCCATTATATCTGAGTCATTGATTTTTGCATTTAGATCAAAATTTGAGGTGTGTTTTATCCTTTTTAATGTGCGTATTTATGTGCTCAAAGTGCGTGATTTTTGTACTTAGGTTCATGAGTTTTTGTACTTAAGGTGCGTGGATTGTATGCATAAAGTGAGTAGTTCTTGAAACTTAAGGTGCATGGTTTTGTACTTAAGGTGCGTGGTTTTTGTGCTGATAGAACTAAATTGCTTTGTATAAGTTCCATGTATAACATTAGATGTACAATGTATATGTAAAAGCACAGATTTAACACAAGGTATCCCTTTTATTCATTGCTCTAGAATAGCTTTAGAGAGAGGGGAGAGCATTCTTGCTTCTTAGGCCTTTTAGAGAGAAGTAGAGAGGGGGCCAAAAGTCCCCACCATGAAGGGCTCAAGTCCCTTTTATATGGCTAATAACCGTATAATATGATGGGCTTATGTATAGTATTCGTAGGGCGGTATACCCGGGATATATTCCCTATCAAGTAGCCCCCAGTCCGTGCCCTGATGTCGAGTCAATGAGGAAGGGTTCAGGCTGGAGACTAACCTTACGGTCCAAGACTTACGCCGGTTGCCTCGTTAAAAACCTTAGACTAAGAAAAACCCCAATGGGAAAAAATCTTAGTCAAGTAAAAAAGAGCACAACCTTTAAGCGCTAATGAAGAAGAGTTCGGGCTGGAAAAACTGACCGTAGAGTCTGTGACTTACGCTAGTTGCCTCATTACAAACCTCGGGCTAAGAAAAACCCAATGGAAAAAACATCTTAGCTAAGGAAAAAAGAGCACAACCTTAAACACAGTCTTTTAGACTACAAGGGTCGTCCGAACTCTACCGATCTAGGGGTCAGATTTTCACCAATTAGGAGATTGGATTTCACATGAGATCTAGCGATCAAGATTGGTCAGGTCTTACCAAACAAGGGATTGAAGTTATTCACGGTCCAAAAACCTCTATTGATCTTACCGATCATAAGTGGGAATGCTTCCCCCAACGCCATTTCCTCAGGCTAACTAGTTGTAGCTGGTTTGAGCTCAGTCAAACCTCGATCTGGATTACTCGATCACAAGATCGTTCTTAGCCGATCGCGCTCGGTTGGTTTTGATTACCACGTTAATCATTATGACGGGTTTTTGAAAATCGAAACCATTTGAATGAGGCATTTTTCCCCCTTTTACGCTTGGTTTAGGAACCGAGAATCCCAAGTGGAGGGACGCTAGGAAACCCGAAAATCTAATGACATCGGGAAGGCCAATATGCTCAGGGAGTTCATTACAGTTGGGAATCACTTTAGTGAGCTCCGTATGTCGAGGGAGTTTCCCTACAACCCTACCAGTAGCCCCCCCCCCCCCCCCCCCCNTGTAGCTGGTTTGAGCTCAGTCAAACCTCGATCTGGATTACTCGATCACAAGATCGTTCTTAGCCGATCGCGCTCGGTTGGTTTTGATTACCACGTTAATCATTATGACGGGTTTTTGAAAATCGAAACCATTTGAATGAGGCATTTTTCCCCCTTTTACGCTTGGTTTAGGAACCGAGAATCCCAAGTGGAGGGACGCTAGGAAACCCGAAAATCTAATGACATCGGGAAGGCCAATATGCTCAGGGAGTTCATTACAGTTGGGAATCACTTTAGTGAGCTCCGTATGTCGAGGGAGTTTCCCTACAACCCTACCAGTAGCCCCCCCCCCCCCCCACTCCTTATGATGCAAAAATCGTTAGCACGAAGGAGTAGATATGATGGCCTCCCAAGTTTGTTTTCAATTTTGACTACGGTCGGGAAGTGACTCGATCGAGTTCACGGTGCCGATGCATCGGACCATACTGATGGTCGATTTGCCTAACTTGCAGGACTTTGGGGATTCATGAGGTTTAAACTTACCGATCAAGGGATCGGACCTCCAACACGACAAGGGGTCGAATGCTACCGATCAAGCGATCGTGACAAATACCAATCAAGAGATTGGATTTACCCGGGGCGGGAAGTCCGACCAGGCAGACTTATATGCCTACTACGTAGGGCTTACACCGAGATATGGTCTCGGGCTCACCAAGCCGATGGTGGCGATGCCGACCTAATCGGGCTTAAGGCGCCTGTGGTGGTAATGCCGACCTGACCGGACTTAATTACCTACTACGTAGGACTTATGCCGAGATATGGTCTCGGACTCATCGTGCCGATGGTGGTAATGCCCACCTAACCGGGCTTAAGGCGCCGACGGTGGTAATGCCGACCTGACCGGATTTAATTGCCTACTACGTAGGACTTATGCCGAGATATGGTCTCGGGCTTATCGTGCCTGTGGCACCCCATATCTTCTTATTATTTATTATTTTAGTAAAATGTTTCGAAACCTAAGTATTTTGGACTAGGGCTTGGACTAATATATTTGTATATGGCTTATTATCATTTTACTATTTAAACTATTCTAAACCCATAATTATGTATATGTAGTTTATAGACTATGATCAGCCTTGAGTCCAAATTATATAAGCTAAAGCATTTATTTGACCCATCTCTATAAATAGATCCAACCCAAAAAAGGAAACATAAACCTATTATATATAGTATACATATATATATGTGCATTGATCAGCAGCCTAGCACGCCATTTCTCTCTTCTCTACCTCTCGTCTCTCTTTCTATCTCCCTCTCATCTCTCCATCACCTGCCTCCCTCACCAGCTTCGTGTATCCCATAGAGCTCCGGCTGTGGTTTTGCGACGGTGCTAGCTGACGTGAGTGGTCGGCGACAGTAGGCTCGGCGAAGCAGCAGCATGGTGACGTAGTTCCGGCGAGCTTCCTCCCTCAACGACGGCGACCAACGAAAACCTCTTCCCGCTCTTTCCGTTTCTCGTCGGCCATGGAAGCAAGCAGTAGCAGCGATCTTCTTCCCTGTTCTTCTTCCAGCAAGCAGAGTGCAGTGGTGAAGGTGGCGGGCAGCAGCGGCGGGCTTCTCTTCCCCGTCTGGCGTGAGTAGCGGGCGTTTACGACGACGTGTAGTCTTCTTCGACGTAGTTAGCAGCGGAACTGAGCAGCAGGCGACGGTGTGGCTCCTCCTCTATTTTCCCTCCTCGATGCAGTCCAGCAATCGTGAGACCGTCTCCAGCAGTAGCGTACATAGCTTCCGACGTACTGTTTCCTCCGGCGATGTAGCGGTGTTGGGCTATGGATGGCGGTGCGGCACTAATCCGAGCAAGAGCTTTTGGTAGGGATGGCCGGATGGGTTAATGCTTAATGCCCTCTTAATGAGGTAATTATCATTTTAATTAGGATTGATGATGTGACCATATTGCTCTTAAGGTCTATTAGTCATTAATGAGAATGATTAGTGTTAATGACTCATGATTAGAGTAAGTTATATAATAATTAGATTATTAGGTATAATCATTGTCTGGATATTAATCGTTATCAATATTTAATGATAGTTATAGTTCAGTTAGCGGTTAATCATTGATTATGGATGATGATTATGGTGGGCCAGTTAGGAAATGTCCCTATTATTAGTAGTCGTTAGTGATCATATTAGATTGGATCAATGATCAATTCTCAAGTTCATGGTTGTGGACTTGCTTTTGAGATGAGCTTAGGATTGGTGTTGCTTTTGGATTGATAAGCTTCAAGAGGTAACACTCCATGTCTCACAAAACATATTTTCACTCTCTTATGTATGTGTATTTGGTGTATTTGGAATCCTGAGAATTTCCTTCTTGAAATAGCTTGTGTATTGCTTTGATTCTTGAGCTTATCTTGTGTATTCTTGGATTGTGTTCTTGGATTGTGTTTGATGTTCTTGATTCTTGGTATGATTGCTATTATTTTGAGGGATTCCATGTGTTATTTGACCTCTAAGATGTATATTTTGAACAAAATCTGGATACTGGAATGAGCTACTGTGTCTATCGTATTATTTCTACTGAGTCTGAGATTCTGTGCATTGTTGTTGTTCTTGCGGTGCGGACTAGCGGTATAATGTGTCCCGCGAAGCTGATCCGCAAGGGCGGTGTGGTGTGACGGAGTGGTGTGGCCCGTGAGGTTGTTTCGTTGCTTCTAGCAGTGCAGAGTGGTGGTACATAGTGTTCCGCCAGTGTGTTCCGTCTGTTGTATTTTCCTTTGCTGTTTCAGTATGCATTTTGTTGTCCAATGACTTGCTAAGCTATCTTTGATTCCTGAGGTGTATTCTAAGGGTTATGTTAAGTTTCTTACCTTGGTTATTGAGTATTGATCTATTGTTCTTGATCCTTTATGTGGGAGTATTGTTGAGTATCATTGGTCTGATTCCTTGGTTGATATCCTGAGGATGTTGGATTTATTATTCATATTCTGAGTCTGAGTACTTCTCTGTATGAGTATTTCCTTTGGAAATGAGTTTGAGCTTGATATGTTGTGGTCTTGAGTTCTTGTGATTGATTCCTCGAGTTCCATGTTGTCATGTATACCTCTTTGGATTGGAGGTCATTTGAGTTCTGGCTCTATATATGTATTATATGGATCGGAGGCTATTTGAGCTTATATGCTCCTATTAAGTCCTATTATGTGACTAGTTTTTTTTTATGCGCGATGCGCAAATAGGTGCCTGATGGTAATAATGTGTTACCGGTATATTATTTGAGTATTTGAATGTTTGTCAAGTATACAGTATTGAGTGCAATGCACAGTATACAAAATGAGTTGAGTGTTGTTCTTTTGTCTAAGTTCAAGTGTCGTAAGAAGTGTCCCCCCGCACTATGTGGTTGTGAGCCTTTTTATTCCTTTCAGTTCAGTGACCGTTGGACATCAATACCTGAGGTGTTGAATGCTGAGGAGCTGAACGTCTGCCATCAATGCTGAGGAGCTGAACGTTGGCCATCAATGCTGAGGAGTTGGACCGTTGCGCATTGATGCTGAGGAGTGATGTGTCTTGGGTAGTTTGAACGACAACTGTCTTGGTCATGACAACGGTTCCGGGTCGGGTACCCAATTACCCTGTCAGTGCCCAATATTAGTATTTGATATTAAAATTTTAAATTTATTTAAATTTTAATATAGTAAATAATAATAATAATAATAATAATAATAATGTAAAATATTTTTATAAATTGGATATTTATATTTTAAAAAATAACTAACATACAACTCTAATATTTAATGTGTATATTATTATTATTATTATTATTATTATTATTATTATTATTATTGAAGAAGATAAGAAAATATATGGTGGATGCATGTGCATAGTAACAATAGTGAAAAAGATAACGGAAGTTATAATGGTAGGGGTATATTTGTCCAAAATATTATGTAGTACAACTTTTATAGAACAATATACAAAAAAAACTTAACGGAAAAAACGGATATAAATGAGGGGTATAACCTTCATTCACATTTATTATGTTTTTAGATATTGTGTATCCCATTGATAGCGTAAATTGAATCGGGGGTTACGATTACACTACGAATACATATGTTTGTGAATAAGTGGGAGAGCGCTCGTATGTCAGCCGGTCGGTCTACCGTAGGGCGACCGGGCAGTCTGAGGCTGAGTGGTATCCCGGGTGGTAAGTAGTTACGAGCGGGTCGCTTAGAATAGCGCAGGCTGCTATTGTAGGGTGGTCAGGTTGTAATTACAGAGTGGGAGTTACGAGTGAACGGTTACACGGGGTGTAGACCGTGATATAGATTGATATTGTAGGGTGAGATTACAAGTAGTAAGTAGTAGTAGTTACAATCAGATGGAGCTGAGAAGTGAGGGGGAGACCCCTCCTATTTATACTAATCAAGCCGGTCTACGCATTTAATGCACCGGCTGCAAGTGGCTTGACGTGGCGTCTTCTTGTTGGCTTGGTCAGGCGGTCACTCTGCAGGCTACGCGTAGGTTGACTGGTCGAGGTTGCAGAGCCACAAGTTGTCAATCGCCGGCCTGCAGGCGCATGTTGGACTGCTTTACTTGTTGTGTAAGATAAGGTTTCGACTTGCAGGTTGCGTCACCTTGTTAGCCGACCGGTCATCCTACGGTAGATCGGTCATCCTACGGTAGACCGGTCAAGTGTGTTTTCATCGGGGCGACTCCAAGGGTGATCCGAGAGCATTTTTGTCACATGGCTTATCGATACGGGCGGTACGGTTGATCACAAGTGATTTATTTTGGTCGGGTTGATGGCTATGACGGACTGGTCGGGTAACTTCTTGTCGGAGCGGCTATACGGGTCAGTCCTTTGAGCGTATTTACCCATCACCCATACTCTTTTCTGCACATGGAATTTGAAAGAACTTAATCAAAAGCTAGCATAAGCATTGAGCCATTGGCAATAGAAGACATACTTTATACGGAGTATGGAACTACCTCAATTTGGGATACAATCATCATATTGTAATATAATAAACAACAAAAAACAATTTACAATAACTTGCCTGATCCCAAGTCTTTAGAGATATTGAGTTTGCAGCTGCAGCAAACCATGACTCCATTCTGCATATGTACCACCGCATCACTTCATCGGCAAGTCCATCTTGCCTTAGTTTTGGATATCTGTCCAGTACGATTGATATTCCTTGCTAAACTGACATGTCTTGACTATGTTCATCCCTCACTTTCTCAGTCTATAGGAGCCAAAAATGGATCATCACAATTAATATAAGAAAACAGCTCATGGAAGATTATAAAAGTAAAAAATAGAAATAATAATTCAAGGAAAGCATACCTCTTTGGGAACAATAGAAATAATAATTCAAGGAAAGCATACCTCTTTGGGAACAATTTTTCTAAATGCATCTCCATCCAACTTCAACAACTGTTGAGGAACTTGCTTGCCATCAATACCAAAGGGCATAAAACTGCAAATATAATCATATATATCATGCATTGGATTATATGTGTAGCAGACTAAAATAGTGGCGCAAATAACCCAACGGGTAAAAACTAAGTTAAAGATGAAGCAGTATTAATTCTCAATTCCATAATCATGTTTCCCAGTATCACTCTAAATCTGTTCCGGACCTAAACCAAATATAAGCTCATTGTATCAATCTGTTAGGCTTAAGCCACCCTATGGGTATAGCAACTAAAGAGTACTTTCTTATGTAAGAAAACTGATACTGAATCACCAAAAAAGTAAATAATAATAATAATAATAATAAATAAGTGTAAATAAAACTTTGATTGAGATTATCCAGAAGTGCATAAGTAATGCACTGATACCATAGATGATCTGGTGAAAGGTAAGTTACCTCTCAAGATCATGGTCATACAGTACAGAGTTGTCACCATGTAGCCTGAAACAAAATATGCTTTCTTAAGGTAGTGATCTATAATATAAATATATAATAAAATAAAAAGGAGCACACTAAAACACAAAATATCCAGTATTTATTGTTTCTAACTAAAAAAAAAAAAAAAGNAAATATGCTTTCTTAAGGTAGTGATCTATAATATAAATATATAATAAAATAAAAAGGAGCACACTAAAACACAAAATATCCAGTATTTATTGTTTCTAACTAAAAAAAAAAAAAAAGTAAGTTCCAGCCAATGAGGATAAGATGAACGAATTCAATCTACCTTGAAATATGCATTCTGGAGGACACGTGCATCTGCTAAGCCTGAAATACCTCCACCAATTACAATTACAGATGGAGAAGACTTATATTGCCTGCCAGTGTGGGAGGTATATGTAAAAGCATAGCAGACCATTAAAAAAAAAGGTAGGATTTCATGGATGGTTAGGCACTTCAAAACAGAATGCATAGATTATTGTATTTCTCATGTTTCTCAGTCACCACCAGAAAGACACATACAGTGGCAGAATATAATCAAGTGCCGGCCTCAATTTTAGACATTAAGATGCTAAGATCAGAATCTGTGATGATCATGGTCTATAATGAGAACTATGATCCCTTCCCAAGACCATGCAATTAGACACCCATGTAATAGTTTTGCAACTAAGCACACACATAATTCCTTTTTCCCCACACCTTTGCAATTGCAAACATTACAAAACACAACAAGTAAATTGTAACAGACATCTTAATCTGCACTTTCATCTGGCAAGCATTAGCTGGACAATTGTGATTTTTCAAATAAAGCATAAAGGTAAATTACACACCCAGTAATTCCTTCCATTTATAACATTTAAAAATTCTGAAATTTTTATGTGCTTTCTAAGCAATCACAGTGGAACAAGTATGCGCGAACTCCAAATAATTGGATTTTATTAAACATACTACTCCGACTAACAATTACAATAATTATAACCAGTATTATATAACAAATGCATCTAATTTGCAACCAATAACAATGATTCAGAACATCTACATAAAAATTATGCTTTAATCAATAAATTTACCTTTGACGAATAAAATTAGAAGAAACCATGCAATCATCACTCCACCTGAACTTTGAGCCGCGATCAATGATCAAACCCATTGAGTCCCTGTAATTGCTTCAATCCTTCAACTCAATCGCTGCTTCAAATATCTTGTTTTTTCCTTTGATTGCTTAAATCCTTGATCAGAATTTGTGCTTACTATTAGGGTGAAAATGAAGGAAGTGAAGGAGAAACTTATCCCGTTGATTATGATAGTAGATTGAGACTCAGATTCTTAGGGGATGAAGGAGGAAACGTCTCAGATTGCGATGAAGGAGGAAACATCTCAGATTGCGATGAAGGAGGAAACATTTCAAATTCTTATGCACGAAGGAAGATGAAGGAAGAAACGTAGTTACAAATGGTATTTAACAGTAACAGAATATTCTGGGGCATTTTTGTCCTTAAAAATATTATGTACAATATTGATAACACAATGTACTATCAGATCAGCAGTAACAACACGGACAAAAACCTGAGGACATAACCTGTATTAACACTTATTTTGTTTTTAGATATTATGATATATGATTATATTGTGGATTGGAGGCTATTTTGGATTGGAGGCTTTTGGATAGGAGGCTATGAGCTACGGCTCTATTATATGGTGTGAGCGGTTGGACGGGCGTTTCGGATGGACTGGGGAACCCGGATGGACAGGTGCTACGGATGGATGTGGAGAAAAGGTTGGAACAACCCTAAGCCCTATTCTGTGTTATTGGTTGTGTCACTCTATGTGGAGTAAATTGAGTCTATGGATTGGTTGGTTACACTTATTTGTTATCCAGTTAAGGTTGTACCTTGTTTGAGTGTCTCGTTATTGAATTGTGGTCTTGTGGATTCATTCCTTGATATTGAGCTTGTTGAGATGTCTTTGGTTTATGATTCATTCAGCTTATTTGTTGTTGAGTCTCCTGATATTTAAATAATGATGGTTTCGTTGGCATATATTCTATATACGTGTGTAAAACCTATTTACAACGCTATGGTATATTATTGTATTCTTACGAGTGTGAATTGAGTATTACTTAGCATTCCTTTGCTAATATTTCTAAATGTTTTTCAGGTATGGAGTAGAACCGGTACGTGAGCGTGCTAATTTATCGTTCTATTCCTCTTTTATGTTCTAGCTTAATAGTTGGATTATTAGACATTTGGGCATGCGTGCCTTAGAACTTGGTTGACTGTAATAATGGATGTATTATGTTTCCGTTTCAGGATTATTTGACTATGTGGAACTAGCCTTATCATCTAGGCCTTGTGGACTTAGATGTAACGTAGCACCCCGCCTATGTTATAGTTTCGCTTCCGCATTGCTGTTATTTAAGTATTGAGGTATCCATAGCTTTATCTTAAGATTATTGCTTTATCTCAGTCCGTGATTTAGGGGTGTTACAGTGCCGATGGTGGCAATGCCGACCTAATCGGGCTTCGTACATGATTAGTTTATGTACATGACCGTGCACCACTTACAAAGGGACAAAGCAAAATTTACATGCTTTTAAAAGTTTAGCTTCGCTCAGTCGTAGCTTCGAACAGGTGGGCTCGAGTATTTAATAGAACGGGCACCTTACTTCCAACGCCCTATACCCGGGAAAATGAGCGGGCACCTTGCTCCCGTAGTGGGCTCTAAGTCCAAAGATCAGGACCATAACATTTTTTCTGACCGTCGTTGTAATGGGCACCTTGCTCCCACAAATCGGTTCGAGGACCGTAACGGACACCTTGCTCCCGTAGTGGGCACTATACACCCAAAAAGATCAGTCTGAGGACCATAACGCTTTTTCCGACCGCCCTCTAGCGTTTTTTCCGACCGTCGTAGTGGGCACCTTGCTCCCACAAATCGGTTCGAGGACCGTAACGGGCACCTTGAAGGCCGAGAGAGTAGTAATTATACTACTAATGTTGTGTACCATGAAGTTTTTAGTAATTTGTAAATTTATAATCTTAAATAATAATTTCCTATTCATAAAGTTTTTGTATCATTTGTTGCATTACAATAAATTCTAATAATTTCTATTACATAATAGTTTTACTTCCATCCGTGCATCGCACGGGTATAATACTAGTGATAGTGATAGTGATAGTGATAGTGATACTGATAATAATAATAATAATAATAATAATAATAATAATAATAATAATAATAATAATAAAGTCATCCCCTTTTCAACTTTTAAACTTTGGAAATTTAAAAAGGAAAATGAAAGAAAAAAATAAAATAAAAATCATCTTTTAAACATTGGACGTAAAATTTAAAAAATAAAAAAATAAAAAAAATAAAAAAAAATAAAAAAAAAAGTATCACATACACTACACAACGACATTTCATTGTTCCCTACCCTTTACACTAGCTAGTTGCACATTTAAATCATAAAATAGCTTAAAATTTAAATAAAATTTTGAAAATCAATGACAAACACAATGTCTGTCTCTTGTATGCATGCACCTTATGAATAACATAATTAGAATGATAATAACACGTAGGTGGACGTGCCGGAGTGGTTATCGGGCAAGACTAGAAATCTTGTGGGCTTTGCCCGCGCAGGTTCGAATCCTGCCGTCCACGATGTTTTACTGTTTGCTTCACACTACTTAATACGTGCACAAATTTAACAATGCTTTAGGCTAAAATAAGAAGAACGTAACTCTGGTGGGCATAAATAAGAACTCTACCATTGTGCATTATTGATGTTATAAAACAAACAAAAAGTATTTATTTATGTATGCCACAATAATGGTAAGATTTGCAATTAAATTTCTTAACCTTTAAATAGTTTTAGTTACATACTTAAAAAATGTTGTATATTTTGATAGAGTAATGTTATTCAGGCCTCCAAAATTTTTCTTTTTAATCTTTCCCTCCTTAGATGACATTTTCAATTGGACAATTAACATTCTTTTTAACTAAGGGAAAAGGTAAAAGAGATAGAATAAAATAAATGAAATGCTTATTTTAAGGTTAAAATGTTCATTTATCATAAAAGCGAGAAAACTACTAATTTTAAAATAATTGAGGAGAAAAGGTAAAATAGGTAGAATAAAATAAATGAAATGCTTATTTTAAGGCTAAAATGTTCATTTATCATTAAAGCAAGAAAACTATCACTTTTAAAATAATTGAGGAGACAAACATGAATATGTTATTAATACAAATAACCAAATTAATAAATAAATAGTTAATAAAAGAATCATCAAATTATGTTATTACTGCCGTGCATTTTATCGCAGTACTAATACATAATTAAAATTAAAAATGTTTTTATTGATATTGTTTAATATTTAATAAATAAGTATAATATACGTAGTAATATTTAAGAAATAGATAGGGAAAGAAGGCAAAGTCATTGCTCTTTTTTTTATTCCAATTAAAAGAAATTGAGAGGGGAAAGAATGCAATGTCATTGCCTTCTCTCCAATTAAAAGAAAAAGAAAGAGAAAGTATGAAAGAAAGGTAATGGCATTACCTTTTTATGGAAATTCAAATTCATAATAATCCTATGAGTACTTTACTAAAATAAGTCTAGGTTTAAAAATACATAAAATTGTCTTGTCTCCTCAAAATGTACACATTCTAGGTAATGACTCCGTATCTGAAGACCAAGACCTCTGTGGGATTTCATGATTGTCATATACAGCCAGTTGTAGTTTTTATGGATAGAAATTGAATTTGCCATATCTTGTATCATTATGGACCTCCATTGAGGTGAGTTCATCACATCACAGAATGAATGCTACTTGATCTGGGAATAGAGAACAGTAGCTTATTATATATCCTACATTCAATCAGAGAATTCTGAAGAACAACATAAAAGGGTAATTATGATCTGATAACTTGTCTGTCATGTTCAATTGCAGCAAGTCCAGATATTGCATTCAAAAAGCTTATATAATTAAGTGGCATAGTTAGATGGCATTCCTTCTCCATGCAACTTACAGAATATGTTGATAGCATCCTCGTAAAGCCCCTATTGAGAAAAGCCCGAAATCATGGCAGTGCAGGAAACAACATCCCTTTCTGGCAGACCTACAAACACAAGTCGAGTTTCGTGTACCCTACCAGCCTTGGCATACATATCAAGAAGTAAGCTTTCAACATACATATGGAACGTAAAGGGCGTCTTGAACACGAGACTATGGATTTGCCTTTCGAATTGGATACCAAACGTAGCCATACAAGACGTGGCACTGTTGCAAAAGTGAACTCATTTGGCTCCATTCCTACAGTGGACAAAACAAATTAATTTGTCTTATGATGGGACAGGGAATTGTACTATATCACCTCTGATACTACTTCAAAGTTTTGATTGAATACACCCCCCGTAATAATGGGATAATAGATTTGGTATGCACCTGGATTTGTTGAGTCGTAAGTTAATAGTGAGTTCCCGTCTTCCCTACTCCACACAGGTCGATGAAGTCCATCGAAATGCCATAGCTCTTGATAAGGTTGCCTGTTTCCGTTGGCTTGTTACTCAGGCCACATCGATGGCATGATCATGCCCAGAAAGTTACTTTTCTATTGGGGAACCAGTCTGCAAATGTTAAGAATTAAACAATAGTTTGATCAATAAATGCTATACGCAAACTATAAATTACATGCATGGACATCTCCAATTAAACAAGGATGGAAGTCTTTAAGTTTGTTGGGGGAAAACAACAGTCCTTAACTTGTTCACAAGTTGAATATAGTTGCTCGTGATACTGTTTTACATCTTGCGGTTTATGAATATAGGGACCCACCTATTCAGACATCTTGCGGTTTATGAATATAGGGACCCACCTATTCAGACAATGACGGAAGGTTACTCCAAAGGCAAGCAACATTATGGGTATGGTGAGAGATATTCATATGAACATGTCAGAGTGTAAATGTTTTACAGATGTCTGATGCAATAGGTGAGGTGGTCCACAATTCACCTGATTGGTTAAAATAATTTTTGGTTGAGTGAGGGCAATAACAATATTAAAGTGTAAACGATTTCGAGTGTGCTTATTGCAAATTGCAATATTAGCTAACCTAGCGAAATATCATCACAAATGGTGTCATTGATCTAATCTAAAACCGGGAGTTCTTAAATAGCTATTACAACTAAAGGGTTTCATCGTACTTACTTCAGCAGCAAAGAGAGTATCAACGTTAAAATCGATTCTTGGGTTAACAACTGCGAGTTCTCATTGATAAGGACTGTAGACAAATAAACATTCAATCAGGAAAAAAATTTAAAGCAACAAAGCATTAAATACGACCCAACAATCGTAAAGTTTAAATTTTATGAGCAGGATTACCAACAGGCAACAGCCACTTATCAAAAGAACGAAGAAATAAACACACTGTAGCCTCATATGATAGTAGATTTGTAACAATAGGCCTAACTGCAGGAGTACGTTATATTCGTTTCCCGATTATTAGCATAAAATATCCCCCATCTTCCATTTGCATTACCACCAACCATCTATGATATACGAAACACCACCCACCTAAACTTCAACTCAAGGACTGTTATAGCGTTTCAGCAACTATACCATCTCTTAGAGTAACAACTATCGAAAAAATCACCAAAAAATGACTTAAAGGCCTCGTATTTCATCAATTTTGTAACTGAGACAGTTGTATTTTAGTGAAGACATTTCATCAATGATAAATTAGATGAATGATCCGTTAAGTCTAACCTCCACTTGGCGCTGTAGGTATTAGACATGGTTAATGATCTCATCCAGCACCTGAAATCTGCAAAGGAAATGATCACGAAATTAGCAAGTTAGAAGGGAAATGGATTTATAGGCTTAAAAAGGAGCAATGACTTTCAGCAAGTTGAATGCCAACTACCGACTTACCGAGTGCCATCTAAATGAAAGAATTGTCCTAAAGACCTATTATAAAGGTCAGAGATGGTGTATACGACTCCCATGCATGGATTCTGGAAGAAAATGTATGCAACATAACCGGTTTCCAAGAATTTGATCCCAGGGATGAACTCTTGGTTACTACACCAAGTTGATCCTTATTATGAAATGGCCACTACAAGCTTCTTTCAAGGTGGAGAAAGAATGGCATATACTTTAGCTGTGAACTATAGCTTATAAGGTTGAATTTGAACCTTAGCATAGTTTGAGACCTAGCAATAATTCACCAGGGAGATGCAGAACCACAAGACACTATGGGATACCTTCAACTAAGCTTTTTCCAAAGTGAAACACTGTTCTACCTACTAAAGACAGATGGTTGTACTCTATACTATTTAGTTTACTATTTTTGACCAAGATTCTGCCCTACAAAATAGTGATGTTTTTACACAAAGTACAATTCAAGCATCGAATTGTATTTTCACATTCTTGGAATAAGAACTAACATTAAATATCATTGCAGTTGATCAATGAAACCTTTCATTAAATATCAATGGACTTGAGAAATCATGTTAGTGCCTTAGCAATGGCTTGGATAGCATGCAATGATGATCTCTGTAGCATTGGGAAGCGTCCTCTCTTTGCAATGGTTTCACATAATAAAAAGGACTGAGGATAATAGAGGCAATAAAAGCATTATATCCAATTAGTCAAGGACCTCAGAGCAAATCAGATCGAAGAAAAGGCTCTTGTAGGCAGTCTTAGTATTCTATAGCTAGTTAGCACTTAGCAGTTAATCAAGAGAAGGAAAGCCCCTTCTAGAGTTCTAGGCATGGGTTCTTCAATGTTGCCAAACATCATCATGCATAAGGTTTCTTTATGGGTGCCACTACATTATCTCAGCGCACAATAAAATTCTGACCATGCATTTAAACCAAACACATTCGTTTTTAAAATTAAATGTATTATGACTATATATAATAAGAATAATGAATTTAATTCCATCTGTAGGTAGGATTAGGGCCCACACCCAGTCACACATCTTAATTCTTATGCACCAAAGAGTGTTTCCACAGGACCACAGTGGGTGAAATTTCTTCACACTTAACCTCCTTTTACATCTAATTTGAATGCCAGCTAACAATGTCTTCAAAATTTAAGAGCACCAGGCTTCAGCTATTCAACCTATATTTGACCAAATTTAAGAGCACGGCCTGACCAGAACCTGCTGTATCACCTAATGATATGGGCAACAATCAATGATATGAATAACAGCCTGATCCCCAAAGATTACCCACCTAGATAACAATTCCCCGTAATCTCTTTCAAATTCCTATAAAGATTGTTATAATTTAATATTGGGCTAGGATCACTGAACTGGGCTATAATGCACATGGGCCAAACCACACTAAAAGCTAGTCTAACCCATAGCCTTATAAAGGCATATTTACTCTCTTATTTTATCAATGTGGGATTCTTAACGCTCCCCCCCTCAAGTGGACAACCGGGCCATTCTTAACGCTCCCCCTCAAGTGGACAACCGGGCCATTTGCTCCCCCCCTCAAGTGGACAACCGGGCCATTCTTAACGCTCCCCCTCAAGTGGACAACCGGGCCATTTTGAACCGGGCCATTCTTAACGCTCCCCCTCAAGTGGACAACCGGGCCATTTTGAATCTAACCGGTCCCCCCCTCAAGTGGACAACCGGGCCATTCTTAACGCTCCCCCTCAAGTGGACAACCGGGCCATTTTGAATCGGGCCATTCTTAACGCTCCCCCTCAAGTGGACAACCGGGCCATTTTGAATCTAACCGGTCCCCCCCTCAAGTGGACAACCGGGCCATTCTTAACGCTCCCCCTCAAGTGGACAACCGGGCCATTTGCTCCCCCCCTCAAGTGGACAACCGGGCCATTCTTAACGCTCCCCCTCAAGTGGACAACCGGGCCATTTTGAACCGGGCCATTCTTAACGCTCCCCCTCAAGTGGACAACCGGGCCATTTTGAATCTAACCGGTCCCCCCCTCAAGTGGACAACCGGGCCATTCTTAACGCTCCCCCTCAAGTGGACAACCGGGCCATTTGCTCCCCCCCTCAAGTGGACAACCGGGCCATTCTTAACGCTCCCCCTCAAGTGGACAACCGGGCCATTTTGAACCGGGCCATTCTTAACGCTCCCCCTCAAGTGGACAACCGGGCCATTTTGAATCTAACCGGTCCCCCCCTCAAGTGGACAACCGGGCCATTCTTAACGCTCCCCCTCAAGTGGACAACCGGGCCATTTGCTCCCCCCCTCAAGTGGACAACCGGGCCATTCTTAACGCTCCCCCTCAAGTGGACAACCGGGCCATTTTGAACCGGGCCATTCTTAACGCTCCCCCTCAAGTGGACAACCGGGCCATTTTGAATCTAACCGGTCCCCCCCTCAAGTGGACAACCGGGCCATTCTTAACGCTCCCCCTCAAGTGGACAACCGGGCCATTTTGAACCGGGCCATTCTTAACGCTCCCCCTCAAGTGGACAACCGGGCCATTTTGAATCTAACCGGTCCCCCCCTCAAGTGGACAACCGGGCCATTCTTAACGCTCCCCCTCAAGTGGACAACCGGGCCATTTTGAATCTAACGAAAGCTCTGGACGCCACCACCATCTAACCGGTTGACCACTTGAAATTGGATCGGACCCTCCCCTTGAAACGAAAGCTCTGGACGCCACCACCAATACCCATAACCGGGGTGTACACAAAGTGGACCGAACAATACCCATAACCAGGGTGTACACAAAGTGGACCGAACAGGCTTTGATACCATGTTATAATTTAATATTGGGCTAGGATCACTGAACTGGGCTATAATGCACATGGGCCAAACCACACTAAAAGATTGAATCCAACCAATTTAGCTAGTCTAACCCATAGCCTTATAAAGGCATATTTACTCTCTTATTTTATCAATGTGGGATTCTTAACAAAGATTATCTACTTCTATGATGTTTTACCAGATGAGAGACCTATTCAACCAAAAGGGTGGGAAAAAAAAAGGATAACATCAGTCCATTTTTTAACAAGGAACAACCGCAGAATTCTCTTTGGTTTACATCGAGTAAGAAGTGTGAACAAGATGTCATCTGTCACTGAATTGACAAGAATGGCTTCCAAGATGACACAAAACTGGGAATCCATGTAAAGCAAAAAGTTAATCGGGAGCTTGAACGGATATTAAACCTAAGACCTCTTGAGGTTCAGCCTATGCTTACACTAATACACTATAAGCTCCTCAAGCAAAAAATTTAAACATCAGCAAGAATGACAAGCAAACCTTTTTATTGGTGCAAAAGCAATCACAGCTTAGTCTCGAGAAGGTATTTCAGTTCTGCCTTGTTCCATGAACTAAACGTACTGTAATATCTGTGTTCTGCAGAATGAGACTAATTCAGTTGAATCTCAATCAGACCCCGATAAACTCTCCCAATGTCCCACAGGCTAAAGCAGCATTTTTTCCCTCCTCTTCTTCTGCTTATCCTAGTTGACATTTTACTAGGATAAAATGCTATGCAGGGTTTAGTTCAGTTAAACACAGCTCATTCCTGGCTCCTTCACCACTAACTTCTCTTCCATCAACTTCCTTACTCTTCTTGCATCTCCCCACCTTCCTGCAGATGCATATATGTTAGAAAGGATGACATAATTCCCCGCGCATCCTGGCTCGATTTCCAGGAGGCGATTGCCTACGAGTTCACCAATGTCGACATTCAGGTGAAAACTGCAGGCACCTAAAACTGAGCCCAAAATGGAGGTGCTCGGTTCAAAAGGCATCTGTTGAATAAACTGATAAGCCCTCTCTACTTGGCCGGATCTGCCAAGCAAATCAACAACACAACCATAGTGCTCCATCCCAAGATCAACCTTGTTCTCTCCTGCAACCAACTCATTGAAGATGTCCAGGCCTGTCTCCTCCATTCCTCCATGGCTGCAGCCCGATAACACAGCTAAAAACGTGATGCTGTCCGGGCTAGTTTCATCTTCTTCTCTCATCTTTCTGAACAGATCAACTGCCTCTCTTCCCATCCCGTGTTTGCTGTAACCAACGAGCATGGTGTTCCACGTGCTGACAGTTCTTTCAGACATGCTGTCAAATATCCTTCTAGCATAAATGAGGTTTCCACACTTGGAGTACATGTCAATAAGAGAATTCTGAAGGACCACATAAAAAGGTAGTTCTGATCTGATAACATGGCCATGAACTTGTCTGCCATGTTCAATTGCAGCAAGTCCAGATATTGCATTCAACAGGCTTGTATAAGTGACATAGTTAGATGGCATTCCTTCTCCCTGCAACTTACAGAATATGTCGATAGCATCCTCGTAAAGCCCCTGTTGAGAAAAGCCCGAAATCATGGCAGTGCAGGAAACAACATCCCTTTCTGGCAGACCTGAAAACACAAGTCGAGCTTCGTGTACCCTACCAGCTTTGGCATACATATCAAGAAGTGAACTTCCAACATACATATGAGACGCAAAGGGAGTCTTGATCAAGAGACTGTGGATTTGCCTTCCGAATTGGAGACCAAATGTACCCATACAAGATGTGAGCACCGTGGCAAAAGTGAACTCGTTTGGTTCCATTCCTGCAGCGGACAAAACAGATGAATTTAGTCTTATGATCACAGGGAACCGTACTATACACCAATGCCCACTCATTCCAATATAGCTGAATCAAGTGTAATCTTAATGATTCCTCACAAGAAATTACCTGATCTCAACATCTGAACGAAAAGATCGAGAGCTTCAAAGAAATTCCCTCTCTGAGCATAGGCAGAAATCATCGCAGTCCAAGCCACCACATTCCTCTCAGGCATTTCATCAAACACCCATCTAGCATCCCCCAAAAGCTCACATTTTACATAGAAAACAATCAGCCTAGTCCTGAGAAAGACAGCAGGGTGGTAAAGCGTCTTGATCATGTGGGCATGCAGCCTTTGCCCTTCCCTTATCGCCCTCTGTTTTATACATTCGTTTAGCAGACTGTTATAGTCCTTGAAACCCATCTTCACTCCTTGTTTGCCCATCTCAATCAAAGCTTCTGTTAAGTCACCATCGGAGCATAGAGCTTCAAGAATCGAAACATTTGGAGGGGAAGAATGCAAGGTTTGTTTTTGGAGGTAAATCCATGGGATCTTCAGGATGGAAGAAAGAAAATGTTTGGTACCATAAAAAGAAGTAGATTTCTTGAGCATCCCTTTAGGTTCCCTAAATTGGGTGAATCTGTTCAGCTCTGCCAGGAAATATATGTATAATGTGCAGACCGAATATTTTTTGATGCGCCATAGTGAAACTACACATTTATATTTTATATATATCATATATTATATACTCAACAATTGCCAGAAAACAATAAAAAAGCACAGTTTTTTCCCGAAAGTATACCTCTGCACGTTCTTCCACTCATCGACCCTCTGCACAAACTTCAGCCCTTGTCCGTTGATCTCCCCTCCACTGGTGATCCCGACCAGGGGTGGGCATTTCGATATTCGGTTCGGTTTTTTCGGTTTAGGTTTGTTCGGTTAAAAAAAAAAAAATGAAACCATCCGGTTTAATATTATAGCTCGGTTTGGTTTGAAAAAATTCGGAATTGGTTTGGCTCGATA
The DNA here is from genome assembly GCF_003576645.1 of Ipomoea triloba. Taxonomy (NCBI): domain Eukaryota; kingdom Viridiplantae; phylum Streptophyta; class Magnoliopsida; order Solanales; family Convolvulaceae; genus Ipomoea; species Ipomoea triloba. The sequence goes on from NC_044924.1 coordinate 23,725,515, forward strand.
TTTAGTTCGGTTTAGGAAGTCCAATTCTCAACAAGACTCCTAAATTCCAGCAATCCTCAAGAAATATGCTCATAAATCAAGCAAAAAATGAAATGTAGAGCACGAGTTTCAGTGACATAATGGTTGAAGATTCATTTTCCCAATCTTACAAGATCCTTTAAAGATTGAAAATATTCTAACATGAAAGAGAAAAGGAAGTCATACCAAATCCAAATTGCTGCTCAAGGCGAATTCCAATAAAAGTCAAGCTCAACAGTCAACATGTTAGCAAGCAAATGGACAACCCCTGCATGCAACCATATGCAAGTGAAAAGCCTCCATCCTTGATGATCATTCACTATCTTGTTCCATTCCAGTGCACCCAATTTTTCCGGTCTGCACAAGAACCAATATAAATTACTCAGCAATAACTAATCTTGTTCTGTTTTTTTATTCTGCTTCAGAAACACATGAAAGCACACACAAACATGTACAGCCTTCTGATCTTCTTATTACTCATATTCCACTCAGTAGTACAGCATATAAATCCAACAAAAATGATTGGTATAAACAAATCATACATGCTAATTGGTAGAACTTACACCTACCCTTCAAAGATCATACATGCTAATTGGTATAAACAGATCTGAACAGAAGAATAATTCTTAAATATTGGTCCTCAGAAAAATTTAGGCAAACTAACAGTTATTTAAGTAAAAACAATGCCAACCTTCTGCTAAGTTAGCATACCCAATGCATTAAATCAACATACCCAATGCAACAATTGGCAATGGAACACTTTTCTGGATTTTCTAATCAGAATCCTTTTACAGTAATCTTGAAAAACTAAGTAGATGGCTTAGCAGTTGGATCAAGAGAAAAATTCAGCAATCACTGCCCTTCACTTACTAAAGTATTTAGCTGTCTAACTTGTATAGAAAAGTTCTTCCCCTTTATAGTTTAGCTATTCAATATTTGCTTTATTTATTCTTTCTTACCCCCTAAAAAGAAAAGAAAAAAATCTCAACATTTGAACACCAGACCGCTGCATTCGCTTCTGGAACACCAGTAATGGCAATCAATTGAATAGCTTGGATACTGGAAGCCAGGTTTGCATGACTATATGAATTACTAATACACAATCAGTGAGAAAACCATAAATCAACAAATTGAGACACACAATGTCTTGATTCTACACACAGATATCTAACAAGAAATTGAAACACCTACCTTGAATTTGGAAGTGACCGGAGGAGGAGCCCTCGTCGAAGTCTGTGGAGGAGCTCCGGTGTCTGGTTCACGGTGGCCAAGGGCAAGGCGCTGGCGGCCTCTGTTTCGCGGCGGACGGCGGACAGCGGACTGTACTCTGTAGAGCGAAGGAGAAACCAAGAGGCGAGAAGGCTGGAGGGCGAGAGTGGAGATTGGAGGCGGCGACTACTGACCAGGTTGATTAAGCTCAACCCCCGAAAACTTCCACTTCCTCAATCAATTCCACTTCAAGGAACTAACTATTGAAGAGCCCAGAAAGGAAATGCAAAGATAATGAACCAGAGACACACAGAGAACAGGAGGAGGTCATCAACTTTCTTAAACTATTATTATCATTGTCAGAAGCAGAAACTGCTTGGTACACACAGCTTCAATGGCAGTCGGTCAAGTGCACATATATTTTTTCTGTTTTTATGTATGCTCCGAAAAGGGGTTTCCGATTTTTCTTTTCTTTTGCATTTTACATAGTGAATTCTTTTTTAGGTCCTACGGTTATTGGGGCGCGTTTTCAATTTTAGTCCGCTTTAATTATTTTTGTCACATTGAGTTCACATTTATTAGACATGTTTCACTTTTGGTCCAAGCGTTAAATATTCCGTCTAACGGCTGTCTGAGGCAGGGCTAATTTTGTCTTTTTACTCTGGTCTCCTCCCTTTACCCTTTCAGTACCCACTTAACATCTCCGCCATCGGAGCCCTCACATGCCTCCTCATCTTTGTGTTAATTAAGCTTCGCAGCGACCACAGGCGCATGCCGGGACCCACCGCGATTGTCTCCAAGCTCCTCGCTATTTGGCACGCCACTGCGGTGAGATCGCCCGCCATTGTAGTGCCGACGCCGCTCTTTGCTCTCCATACATTTTCAATAATGCCGCTATTTTCTCTCCAGACACAGTAAGATGTCGTTCAAATTTAGAAAGATAAATGTGAATTGATGGGATGATGATGTACATGCTAACAAAAAAAGAACATTATGTAGAAACTGAAAGACTATGGTCGCAAACCAGCTTGAGCTCTGCACCCAAGCAAGCCACATTTGCGCATTATCCATTGCCTCTGCATTAATTATTCTCAATGCACTCTCAATGGCACTAATGATGGCAAGGGGGGAATTGCAAAACAAAAGCATCAACAGCAGGCATGTATTTACAAACACCCTGCGCAATTTCAACGAGAACTTTGTAGATCCCAGATGATTCCAATATATGTCAGTTGCCAGTGGCGCTCTCTCTACTTTCCACTAATTTCTATGAGGTTGCAACTCTATGACATAAAAGAATCTTCCATATGGCCTTCTCTTCTCATTGCGAAGATCCTGAAGTGCCTTCTTATTTGCACAAATATTAAGACTCCAACTAGGGAGTGATGGAAGGAAGAAAAAAAAAACACGAAATGTCAGAAAATCAGAACGAAACAAAAAAATGTCAACAAAAAGCAAAATGCACTCTACGTGGATAAGTATGAAGCTTGTATTTCTTTGGTGGCCCCACTTAAGGGGACAAAATTCCTTCCTCCTGCAAGACTCACTGACACACTCTCTCTCCCCTCTCTTTCATCCACCTCACCCCATTTTATCTTAAAACCTGTGCAAAATCCACAAATGTGGAAGGCCTTAGTTGTATATACATCCTTAAAGACCACAAGTGCAACCCCAGCTCCCCAAGCTCGTCCATCTTTGTAGGATGCCATTTCCATTTCCAGATCAGCTCTCAATTCTTGTAACTTTCTCAATCTCTCCTCATATGAGAAACCCAGCTGATTAGCAACTTGATACCATAACTCTTTGCATCTCCTCTATATGTCACGCAACCTCTCCAGCAAACCACTTTCACCCCCTCCATTATCATCATCCTCGGACAGTCGATCTTTTTGCCTATATTCCAAAGAAAATCATCTTCAAAGTATTCGATTGGCAAGGTTGGTAGGCATACCCATGCAAGAATCTTTTCAGTATTGTTCTTTGAAGGATTAAAGTTTGGCTCTCACTTTTGAACAATTAGATACGAGCAATGAAATAGCCTCCCTCTAGATCAATCAACTCCATGTTTCATTCCAGTTTCCACATCGTCTGAAACCGTCGAATAAGGTAGTTGTACCCTACCAGTCTTCCCAGGAGCCGAATGATCAACGACTGTCGTCATGGCCGTCTGAGTCGTTTTTTCTCCTCCTTGGTAACTCGGATTCTTGGGCAATCCGGGTCCTCAGCGTCATCCATATCATCGTCGTCCGAGATGTTGTCGTCTTCATCTTCCTCTTCTTGGTTGTGCTCCTTAGTGCCCTTAAGGACCTGGCTATAGTTCGTTGTAGGCAATGTCGCTGCGTCTATCTTGGGTTGGCTTCTTGTCGTTGTCATTAGCTTCTCCGGGACAAAGTCCAGTTGGGTGGTGTTGGAGACATTTGCAGCTGAGGATTCTGAAAGCTTGGTCTTTTTCTTGCTACATTCAAAGAGTTTCTTGAACTTCCGGTGGGCGTTGGCCAGTATCCAGTGGTGCGTTGGAGAGAGCATTTTCAATAATGAATTTCTTTTAAAATTCTAAAAATCTAAAAAATAAGAGGCAGAATATGAGCATTGGGAACAACTAGTTGTGAGATTTAGGGGTCGTTTAAAAGTCTAAATTGAATACCGCCAAACTTTTAAAGTTAGTAAAAGTTTTTAAAAGTCTATGAAAGTCATGATTGAATACACCCCCTAATTATGTCCCAAAAATATTTTTGCTCTTGATCAAACACATAAATTTAAGAATAATAATATATAGTTTTTAGTTTGTAGGAAACAATTTGTTATAGATTTATAGAAATAGCATTTTTCTTCAATTTTTTTTGCTAGACCTATAAATGTCTTATTTTAAATATTAGAAACTTTATACTCCGTAATATTTTATTCTGAGAATACATTAATTTTATGTACAATATTACGAAATGGAGAATTGGAGAAGTGGAAAAAGAAAAATTGGAAAAGTTGTTTACTAAATTCATTTTTCCAAATTCATTTTCCACCCCATTCTTCCAATTCTTATAAAAAATTGGAGAGATAGAAATCAGTGGTTACTTTTCTTACGAGTTAATTTCATTTTTGGTCTTAGACTTATAGGTGACAGTTCGCTTTTAATCCTTTTTTTTCAGAGCATCCACTTTTGGTCCTAATATTATTGTAAGATGACCATTTTTAGTCCTCTATCAACAAAACAGTTTAAATGTCGTTAAATACAAGGGCATTTCAGTCTTCAATTATGGATTTTTTCAAAAAAAAAATAAACATAAAAATATAGTGGATCAACCTACTTTGTATAAAAAAAAATCTAAATGTCCTTGTATTTAACTATATTTTAATGATTTTGTTGATGGAGAACCAAAAATGGTCATGTCACAATAATACTAGGACCAAAAGTAGATGTTCTGATAAAAAATGACTAAAAGTGACTTGTCACATATAAATCTAGGACCAAAAATGGAATTAACTCCTTTTCTTACTCAATAGCTTAGGCATTATATGCTTTCCACTAGTATTATTTTTCTCATATATATGGACCCGGGATTTACCTTGCAAGGTAGACTATGTCCATGTTCATAATTTTAAAACTCTGTGTTCATAAGTTTAGAACTCAATGTATGTTTCCAATTTTAGAACTCTATATTCACAATTTTAGATCTCAATATACAAAATTACATTACTAAAAAATTATGAACATAGAGTTCTACAATTATAAGCATAGAGTTCTAAAATTGTAAACATAAAAATGAGTCTACTTTGTAAGGTAGATCCGAGTCCATAGCATAACAACCGAATTGCAAAATATTAAATCGAGTTTTAAAAGCCTTATATGTTTCTAGTATAAATCAATTGGTTCATTATTTCACTAAATTAAATTAAACCTCACACGTAGTCCAATATTGTTAAACACGCTCAAGGGGAGGGATATGATGTTGGAGAAAGTCAGTTAACGTAAAATTGAAGCCCTTTGCTACCTAGCAGTCAATTTATTGTGTGGAACATAACAAAAGGTATATTTATAAAAAAAAGTATTTTTTTAATATATTAAAAGTACATTATTCGTGTACTGAATGTACATTATATAAAATAGTACACTTTCAGTACTCAAATAATATATATTCCCTGGATACAATGTACATTTTTAATATACTAAAAATTATATTATTTATGTATTGAATGTACATTATTTGATAGTAGTATGGTTCACACAATAATGATTGTAGCTGGCTACTTCCATTCATGCATTCAAATATTGGATCTCATTTTAGTATTCAAATCCTCTAGTTAATAGGAGGTCAGTGATTATTTTTCTCCTGTTTGTCAGCATTGTTATTTACTGTATATTGCATTTTTGTGAGGCATTATCCCCCATATTTTGATCAAATAATTCTGGGGTTTGAACACTATTATTTCTCTCTGTTCCTATCCTTAGGGTCTGATTGGCCCTGATTGGCCTCAGCTTCACCGATGTCTTCTCTGATCTTTCTTCTTCATCATCCCCCATATATTCATCATCTTCAAACAATTTTCTATACAAACAAGTTCAATAATAGATCAGATCAGAAGAGGTTTAAAGATCAGAATTAGCTAATTGTTTACATTATACGTACCTCTTGGCCGTCTTGAAAAACCGCAACTTCAGTGGTACTTCTTTAACGATATCACAGTAAGATTCTAGACTGTACACCACATGTGAAATTTGTGCGTAATTAGCAATAAACAATAATTTTATATATATATATATATATATATGAGGAGTTAATTGGATAGGTTTTTTTTTTTTTTTTTGTTAAATACCTACCTGGTGGGGAATAAATTGAAGTTGAGATCAAGTGCTTCATCATCAAACTCATTATCAAAGCTTTCATCAGGCCGGCCAGGGATTGAAATGTGAGATTTCGGCCTCCTTAATATCATACCATATATAAATGCAGTAAAGTAAATTATCCCAGAATCTAATCAGGCCAGGCTTGCTTAAAACAAATTAAAGTGTTTAATTTACAGAAACATCATTGTACACAAGCTTAGGAAGATTATATTATTGGTGGGACTCATAGCAGTATAGCAAGGTAGCACATCAATGTATAAACGTAGTATAACGATAACTGTTGAACATTCAATATATACACTCGCATAAATGTGCAATAAATCTAAGTATCAATTTAGCATTTTAGTTAAAATAGAACACAAGCATATTTTGAGCGATTTGGTATAAGAGTAACCCCATGCAAAATGTTTAAAAAGTATGTTCCCCATGTAATTAAAATGTCTAAAAAGTTCGTTCCCCATGCAAAAGGTCTACTCCCATGCAACATAGGCCCAGTTTGCTAACATAGTTAACTTATCATCTAATTTTGACTTATTTGACTACTATTAGTTGTTTGACTTAGTTAAATATTCAATGTAAGTGTTTGATTAATTAGCTTTTTGTAACAGCTTATTGCTCTAAAATGTTAAAATTCAAAAAGTTACTCAAACCAGATTTTTCCACAACTTTTTGATAAAATCGTTTTGCATGTAATCAGATATCAGTTTACCAAATATCTTTCTACAATCAATTAGTCAAATTCACTAACACAATCAGCTAAGAGCTAAGCTATTTATCAAACACCACATAGAACTCGTGCTTCAATTATAACTTCAGAAGGGTTGATAAGTTTCAAGAGCAAGCTGAATGCAAAAGGTCTAAAAAAAATATGTTTAGGCTTTAGTTAAGATGAAAGATGTGTTTGAATTATAAGTAAAGAAGGGTTGATAAGTTTGAAGAGCGAGCTGAGCTTACCTGTTTTTAACAGCCGGAGAGTAGTCAGAGGGCGAGGAGGAGTTGAAATCGGAGTTTTCCATTATGTTTTCATCATCAATCACAACATGCTGAAAGTGTGATTTCAACGCGGACTTCTTCAACCCCTTAATCCTGCTGAAAAACTCATGTTTCAGAAGGCTACGAGCAGAGGGCCTATCCGCAGGGTTCCACGCCACACATTCTGCCACCATCTTCTCAAACTCCCTCGAAAATGACCTTTCTTCCTCTCCTCTCTCACCTTCCATTATCTTATTCTTCCCCTTCTCCTTAATCCCCTCTTTTCTTTCTCCTTCTAACTGGTAATTCTTGGGAAGCCTTTTGGTTTCAATTATTCCCCTGATCATAACCTCAAGGGCCTCGCGATTCGGAACTCTGATTCCCCCATAAGCCAATTCCAGGGCAGTGATTCCCACCAGCCAAATATCTGCAGCCTTTCCATTCCCACCATTACTATTATTGTAAGCCTCCGGTGCGGCGGCCCAAGTGGAAATCTGGGTGGCCGGTAAAGCGGAATGAGAAGAACATTCCGGATTGGAAACTTGGTGTTCGTAAAGCGTGGCGGCGAAACCCAGCAGGATTTGAGGGCCGCTCTTGACGTAAACGTGGCCGGCGGTGACGTCGCCGTGGAGGATCTTGGCGCCGTGGAGAAACCGCAGCGCCTTAAGGACCGGTCTCAGGGCCACGGAGATGAACGCTTCCGGGAACCCATACGGGAATTTTTCGGCCACGATTGACCGGAGCGAGCCCCGTTCCGGGAACGGCATCACGACGCAGAGATCGTCCGTTAGCCTGTTGACGAAATGGGCTTCCACTGGCATCAAGTTCTTGTGATTATACGGCAAAGCATAGTTTCTTGTAAAGATTTCTCGGTGCAATAACGTTGTTGTTGAATTGCCTTCTTCACGGCGGCGATTCGCCGCTTTCTTGACGCAAAGAAAGTCGTTAGAAAAAGTAACCATTGTGCCATCGAGGACGGAGTGGACTACTTTGTAGACGGGAATGTTAGCGGAATCTCTGCCAATTGGGTCGTCGGAGATGATCTTGTACACCATTTGTGAGTCGAGATTCACGAGGTAGTTGCGAAAACGAGCTTCATTGATAGCCATCTCTGATCTTAAAAGCGATTCAATTCGCCTGAGATCTCATGGCAGTGTTAATTGCAGTGAAGATCAGAAATAGATAGGAACATTAACAGTAGGGTTTAAGAGAGGTTTATGCAGATAGTGAAGGAGGGAAAGCCAGCAGTTAGGTAGTTTATTAGTAACGTAACTACCTTTTCATCAAAATCTGAAATTAGTAATAATTCATTGAAATGAAATATTCAAGAATCAGGCTTTACATGCATACCAGATTGTAAAGGAAAAAAAATGTCAAACTAAATAGGTAAATTATTATTTTGGAGGTGTTTAGAAAATCATTTATCAGCTAAAGTCAGGCTTATAAGTGTTTTCTAAATAACTTTTTAACTTAACTTATTCATTTTAAAAGTTCAAATTTTAAAAGTTCAATTTACATACCCTTAACAGTTGCTAGCTATTGTACGTAATGTAGAGCACGACATCTGAATTAGCCGTTTATGTTGAGAAATTGTATTTTTTAATATTAAATTATTATTAACTACGCATATTTCATTATAATATAACATTATATTAATAATAAAACAAAAAATAATTATTAACAACAATAAATTGTAAAAGTACTTTTTTTTAGTACTACTGACTCTATTACAATGTAATAGACTCCCATTATCCATGTGGAAGTGTTAATCGGGACAACGAATGCCACTAGACTACAAGGTCTTTGGCATAAAAGTACTTTAAGAGTTAAGTAAATAGCATAATATATTTATGCCCTTATAGATTATATTATTTATATATAATCAGCTAAGGGTAAACAATTAATTTATGTTTTCAAAAAAAAAAAAAAAACTAATTTATCAAACACAATACTATCAACTGATCAAATCAACTAACACAATAAGCATAAGTTAATTGCCAAACACTCTTTTTGTGCAATTAAATCATCGAACTTAAAAAGTATACAATTAAACCATTAAACAAGTTAGAATCCAATCATATAATTACTTACATGACATATACTAAGAATTGCCCTTTATTCTACCTATCATATTAGTTGGGATGAAAAATTGAAATGTTTTTAACTTAAATTGTCTTAAAAGAAATCATTAAAATGTCTCAATTGCACATATTTTGCTTGTTTGATGGTTAAGTACACACTTTTTAAGTTTAGTAGTCAAACTGCACAAAAGCAAAAAATTCTTTAACCTATTTGACACTTGTTCCATTGTAAAATGTTCAAGAATCAAATTTAGCATGCAATGCCTTCTACAAATATCTATAATTCTACACAAGCTTATGAAGAGAAAGGCTCATTATTATTCAAATCTAACTACTAATTCTAGTTTCCCTCAGTCAATGCTAACTGCAAGGCATGCTCAGCTTCCTTCAAGAAAAGGCTGGTGAGTTGCTTTTGCCCATGGCGGTATACTATGCTACACCACCTGTTTCTGCTTAGCAATTTGTTCTCTTTGGTGCCATTATTATCGCATTTGCTGCAAGAAATGAGTTTGCAAAGAATGTGGATCAAATAGTTTTAATAAATGAGCAGAATACCAACATGCAAAACCGATGCTTTTAGGAGAGAGGTGATGGAGAGGCGTCAAAGTAGGCCGAAGCCTGCAGGCCAGCCCTAAACCGCCCTGTGGTGGTTTAGGGTTGTCGGGTTGAAGCCCTAACAAGCACTTGAAGTTGGCCTATGGGGCCTGCATGAGGCGGGCTGTTGAAGAATTCTAGCCCACGGGCTGATCCACAAAGGCCTACAAAATTACTACCTGTGATTGGGTGGGCTAGCCTGCATTGACACCCCTAATCACATGTCCAATGGGACAGAGGTATTGCATGGACCATGCTGTCTGGACCAAAAATAAAAAGTACATTATTTTTGTACTGAAGGTACATTATTTTTGTACTGTAGGTACATTATTTGATAGTATATATCAAATAATGTACCTTCAGTACAAAAATAATGTACTTTTTATTATTGGTCCACACAGCGGTCCATGCAATAATGATTGTACCATGATAGAGGAGGGTTAGTAACTATATCAAGGGAAATGCAATGTATAAAACATACCTTTGGTAATCCACTGAATTATCTATGGAGCGAGCACTGCGAAGTAATTCAGCGTCATTCTCCTCTCTCCCAGAACCTTCTTCAAGCTCCGTCATCCTTAAACACATGAGTTTCACCAAGTCAAAAGACGGGCATTTTCGTTGATATATCTATATTTCATCAGCAATTTAGGTCAAATGATCGATTATATTTTAAACTCAGTACCATGTAGAATAAAAACGCACAGATAAGAAAATGGTTGCCTACAATATTATAGCTTTAGCATGACTATAGTTCAAAACATGGCAATTACTTCATGTTAAGCAGATCGACAAGCACTTGCAGGGCTCCAGAATCACCACATGCCTCCCAAATTGCTGCTCGAACTTCGGCATCAGAAGGTTGCCTTTGGCCTCCAGGTCCAACAAGCTTCATAACAAATAAGTACTAGGTTAATGACCAACAATAACAACCAGGTAGAAGAACTTCGGGATAATCTGGGTTCGATTCCCTTGGGCCAGCTCCTATGCCTCTCGGAGCGAGTATGGATTAGTTGGGTGGACCCGGACCGTTAAACGGACGGAGAAAGAACTAGAACTCCTCATGGGTTTACATCAAAAAAAAAAGAAAAAAAAAAAACAATAACAACCAGGTTACTGGATACTATTGTATTGTGCTTATGATGAAACAAAGTCCACTCTAAAGGAAATTAGAATATTACCACAAAAAACAAAACTAATTCGTCTATTAAGAGTCCCACATTGAAAATAAAATATAAGAGAGAACATATGGGTTTATGGTTAGACTAGCTAATTGATTGGATTTCAATCTGTTAGTGTGGTTTGACCCATGTGCATTATAGCCCAGTTGAGTGACATTAGCCCAATCTTAGATTATAACATCGTCAAAGTGCAGAATTGTTAAATTAAATAGCAAAGCAAACATCCCTTGATATAGACGAATCCTTTCCAACCATTGTGAAGATACTATAGCTATATGGCATTAAAACTAGACAAAGGCACAAGACTTCTCGCATTTCTTTGTAGGAGTACTATTTTCTTTATGCGCTCTTTCTTTTTCTATCAGAAATTGAATTAAGAGCAATACAGAGAGAAAACAAACCTCTGTAAGTAATGATGTGACCTTATAAAGCTCATCATCTTTCATTGCTATTGTTCTCAAGGCAGTCAAGAAATCCTCGGGGAAAACAAGCCTATTCAAGTAAGAGGGCATCTTCCGCTGACCGCTCCAACTATAGGCACTGATACTATTACTGGGGCATTTATCATTGTTTTCTATTCGAGGCATACATGGAGGAAAAAATCCATCTTTCAACAAAGTTCTTGGTAAGAGACACCTCAATTCAGCTTTCTGCACACACCAAAAGGGTTGAGACAACAGAGAAGAGAAAATGTTATAGACATGTCTTCAAAGAGATGGAAAATTCACACTTGAAATTTTTTTTTAAAAAAATATCAAATTGGAATGTTTGGAAATGTTAAATTACACATTCTCGTTTTTCCAAAAAAATGTTTCTTGCCTGTGCTTCAAGAAGCTGTGATTTGGACTCGGCGAAAGCAATGCCCTGAATAGCCCCCACAGGGTAATGAACCTTCAATGTCAAATAGAAATATCAAAGTAAGATAAATATTTTGTATATACATATACATCTACACAAAGCTGGCAAAGACAAGGGGCTGATAATGATATTCAGATCAAAATTCTCTTCCTTTCTGGTGAAACATTGGCCAGAGGTCTATCTATGGCTGTGAACTATTTAGAAAAATTTCTGAAATAAGGAAAAGATTTGGCAGGATTTAGATAGATTCATAGATTAGATTACCATGAGATAGTCATCTGGATTATCCTCCATTACAAATCCATACAGGTAAAGCAGCTCCTGTATAATCAGTGGGTCAATTTCAGTTCTTATAATGAGTGATCTAGCATGGAAAAATAATTTTCAGAAATATACTTCCAGTTTAACTGCACTGGTACAGATAAAAGTCCTCCCATTGCACCAAGAAAAATTCATCTTCTTTGGTGAGTTATTACAGAAAATACGGAGAAGGTAAAGAAGGATATCGATAAGTATAAGCTCTACCAATAAACTTTTAAATGAGACCATGCAAGTATAAGGCGATTTGATGTAAAACATCAAACATAATAAAATAATCTAGCCCAAACACGTATTAAAAACAAACACCTGCTGCCTTTTTTTTTTGTTAGACCACGAGGTGTCCTGAATAAGCCCTAACTATAGGAAGGGCCTTTAAGCCCATACCATACTCAGACTAAGGAAAAGTGGACATTTGACCGACTCTGCTCAAGTTTACTAGTTTAGTGGTCAATATTTGCTATGACAGTTTGAAACAGACAGTTAACAAAACATAAATGGAGCAGGTCATTCATCAACATCTCTATAGCAAATAAAATGTAGCCTACTAGGGGGTAACCCCAACCAAGATGGCTAAGGATACAAACTTATAACCACAAGATCACGAGTTCGAATCCAAGCCTTCTTAGTTTGAGCCAGCCAGCTATGGGCAACCTAGGCTGATTTACTTTCTTCTGGTCCTTTGCCCGCTAGGGTCACAAGGAGAGGTTTACCCAGTCACTCCCTCGGGTAGTGGCTGCAAGTTTTCCCCGTCACCCCAAAAATGTAGCCTACCACAATTAAAAAGAAGACTGTACCTCATTTCCCTTGTTGCCATAACTAATTAATATCTCTTCGCCACTATGGATAGGAACTTCTCCAACTTTGGAATTAGGAAGAAAATAATTATAATCAATAAGATATATCAGCAACAGGAAACTGAAGTAATTCAGCATCAAGAAAACATAAAATTAAAAAATAAGGAGAAGATGATACCTGAAAGAAGGTACATAGAAAATGGGGTTCCAGTTGTAAGTCCTGTTGCATCAACTTCCCATGTAGCTGTGGCCCTTACACCTGGGCATAATTATATCAGAAAGTCATAGGCATGTAAAATTTTTTAAATCTAGGTGATACAAATAAAATAAAAAAGCTATGAATTCACACCAAATGAAACAATCAGCTAATTCCTCAATTAGTTTAACTGTAAGCAACAAATAACTGAAACCATATGTTTAATGTTACATTTACAAAGAAGTCCTTCATTCTTTCTTTAAATAGTTAAAAGTCTATAAAAGTAAAACTAATATAAGAACATTCCTAATCTGATATACAAATCAACACAAGTTGTTCAAATATAAAAAGAACTAAGGTAACCTTATTAATGTATAGCAATAATAACTGCAACTTACCATGGTTGCAAAAATCAATGCCTGGGACAATACCCTCTACCCAAACTGTATCTTCTCCTGATTTAGATGCAACAGTTGTGTCTTTTTTTGCAGATTCATCAGACACAGGTTCTGAGTTAAATGTTGTTCAGTACAGACAGAAATAAATTATTAGAATACTCAACAGAAAAGTTTTTTTCAGCAGTAAAAGAAATGTCTGAATAGTGAACAACATACTGTGACCTCACTTTTTCATATCTTCATTATCCAATTTGTCACTAAGAATATGATTACTAAAAGTTTCAGAATCTCCAAATTTCATAGGAATTCATGTACCTTGTCCTTCTGAACTTTTTGGAAATACATAGGAATGTGGAAGAGGTATATTTTGTGCTCGACTCCAAAATATGGAATTTGCCCTAGGATAAATATAGTTTTGCAACATAAGCTGCTTGTTCATGATAATACATGAACATTGCAGTACAAGGAAAATCAAGCACCATAAGCAGCAAAAAGCAAGGAAGCAGCATTGTGAAAGATGTGTACCATAGGAAGTCCTCAAAGCTCACTTCACTGTCAAATGTTAAAAGGAAAAAAAAAATGATAAAATAGATATTGATAGCAGAAATATGGTAATAGAATCCGCAAAAGAAGGTTGAGTTCTGATCACATTGGTGGTAATGATCATAGAACAGCTTCACACACCTTTCAGGGCATCCATCAAGAGTTAAAAGTTTCTCAGCCAACTTCTTCACTTTCTCATGAAAAAGATACTGCAGTTTTTGCCTCTGCAACATATGCTTGCGATCAATCCATTATGATCAACCTCAAATGTTATTATGTTAACTTGTAGTCAAGCATGATAATTCAAAAAGTACATATCTATAGTATAAGTGCCAAAGACCTAAATCATCATATCTTAGTGTGAGCTACCATCAGCAGACTTCACAGATGGAAACATCTAACGACTATCTTATGTTAATCATAGCACCATCATATATTAAGAGACTAGACCTGCAAATCAGTTGCCTGATACAATGTAGTTCCCTTCAGCTCAGAGAGCTCATCATCTGAAAACCAAAGGGTATTCCCAAATTCGGTTGGAAGAATATCAAAATACCTATTAAGATAATCACACAGCATTACTATCATTTTATAAAAGGACAAACTTGCAGTGGGAGCATAAAAATTATTGACCATTGCATACGGTTTCCAAGAAGAGTTCTTCCGTAGGCGTTCCACCATTAGAAACAAAATAATCAAGAACCTGTCATCTACTTCCTCTTCCTCAAACATGGCCCGGCAATGGGGTCCAAGAAGTGGGTCTTGAAGCACCCTCATAGGAGTTATAATTAAATCAAGTGGAACCACCAGCAGTATCCCTGAAATTTTCAACACCACTAAAAATAACACATTTATTCATCCGAAGTCCAAACTATATAGAGACTCAGATGTATACATTGCCAAAGCACTACTACTTTTTTCAATTTCTACCAGATAAACATGAGCAATGACAATGTGAAAAGTAAGAGACTGTCACTACGTGATCATTCTTTGCAAGAACATGAATTCACCTTCAAAAGTCAATTGAAACCTAGGAAGCATGAACTCTAGAAGAAGCCATCACAAAAAAAAAATTAAAAAAAAAAAAATAAATAAATAATTGATTGGGGAAAAATTAGAGAGTACGGACTGACAAGAGAAATTTTTTTCTTGAAGTACAAAAGAAACATGAAGAGTAAACACTATATTTCTCAGATCAAAAGCATCATCATTCATTGGATTGCTTTACTAGGCTTCACAAGTTAACACCACAAAGCTGAAACTCTGAAAGTATCCTTTTCTGGTCAGTTTTCAAACCTTCCAGCCACCACAGTTTAAAAGATTGAATATTTAGCATTCAATGAAAAATCACTGAAAAGCTACTTTGAGATTACCATCACAGACATCATTAGAGGAAAAAATTCCAAACCCTTTGTTCGAACCGCTGTACTTGATACTGCTACCGCGTAGCTCCACTTTATTCAACTGAAATCAAGTTGTGATTAAATAAAAATAACATTTTTCATAGGTGTGTGGATTTTTTTTGGCGAATAAAAAGATAAACAAATGAGAGAGTGAACACTCGAGTAAAGTTCTATTATACCTGTAGCCACTGGAGAAACCGTTCAAGCTTGACTTCTTGGGCGTCCGCCATTGTTGCGTCACAGTGCTCTGTGTACTGGGGAGTTTAAACTTTCGGCGTAGAAGGAAAGGAACGATGTTACAAGATTTCAATTAAAATTTTGATCCTCAGACCTCAGTCAGTTATCGAAGAGGTCTCCCATGTGATAAAATTATTTAGGGAAATTATTTTATACAATATGGTGTGTATGTTTATTTATTTATTTATTTTTTTTGAAAGCAAAAATCATGATAGATTACTGCATTAACACTAAAATAAGTCGGAGGGACCATTAACAATGAAATGAAGTCGAGAGGGACAGAGCCCCAATACAAAGTGTTAGTATAACTATAGATCAATGAGACAAGAGAAGAGTTATCGAATTAGAAGATTTAGGGACTAAGCTAATAGAGCAAACAAGAAAAGAATACACAAAATCCCAACAATCATTATTCATTAGTAGTAATTCCAATATATGAACGAAACTCGATGTTAGGAACTGTTAGCTAATGATGTAGGTTGGAGCAATCCGTGTAGAGCTTGACTGTTGACTCCTCGAAGCCCTGTAACATGACTACGTACCAAGAGGCGAGTCTCCACTGAACCCTTCCAGACAGGACCACCTGCGGAGAGCATGCAGACGACCAGGACCGATCGCCCGAGAAAACATGAGGATTTAGTCCACCCAGAAGATAATGCCCTATAGTTTCGGAATCACTAAAGTATCACAGAATACTATGGATCTATAACCAAAATCAATAATAGAGTGTCGGAAGCGCTCTGACTAGTTAAAATGAAAAGAGACAGTTGAGGCATAACTTAACTCACTTAATAAAAGTAAAGTTTTTGGCCCACCGTATTTACCCTGAGAGGTGTGAGCCTAGTATAATCCAATTGAGTGTTCGTACGGAAGATGAACGAAAACAATGAGGTGATTGGATATAAAGCGAGTTAGTAGCTGCGCTCAAGGGATTACGCAGAGACCCAAAGTTGATTTTAAGCAAACATATTCTTCTGTTATTGATGACATTTTGTTCCGCTATTTGATATCACTAGCAGAAAAATTAATTAAAATTTAATATGTACTTGATAGACGTCGTGACCGCTTATTTATATAAGTCACTAGACGCTGATATATATATATATATATATATATATATATATATATATATATATATATGAAAATCCCCAAAGGTATTCAAAACTCCAAGATGAGAGAGATGAATGATCAAAACATTTATAGCATCAAATTATAGAGGTTATTATATGGTTTGAAGCAATAGGGTAGAATGTGGTATACCCGTTTAAGTGAATTCCTCATGAAGGAAGGATATGTAAATTATGAGATTTGTCCATGCATCTTTATTAAGAAATCATCTAATGGTTTCTACATTATATCTAGTTATGTTGATGACATAAATATTGCTGGGACACAAAAGGATCTTATGGAAGCCTGTTCATATTTAAAAATGGAATTTGAAATGAAAGGCGTGGGAAAAAACAAGTTTTGTCTCGGCTTGCAAATTGATCATCTCCTTGACTGAATTTTTGTACACCAGTCCAACTACATAAGCAAATTATTAGAGAGATTCTGTAAGTGTACAAATGATACACGGTCCTTTGTTATTGGCTATATTATTTGTCAAAAATACACTTAGCCTATATCTAGTTTTTATTTGTTTTTGGACCGTCAGTCAGTCTGTCCGCCAGTGCTGAAAGGGAGGCTATGTCAGCGGATGCTGTCTCAGACAGCAAGCTCTCAACAAGGAATTAGTCAACATATTTATTTTGTGTGGCTAACAGTTTTTTAAGGGGTGTGGCTCTCATTTAATCAAGGATTATTCAGATATACTTTTGTGAGGTTTATTAAAGGATTCTAAACTATAAATATGAAGGCACTTGAAGCTCTAATCCCCATCTCTTCACACATTACATGTTCAGAGCTTCACACATGAATTTCAAGTGGATTAATTTGAAGAATTAATGGCGTTTTGCTACTGTCTTTGAGACTGACGTTGATGTTGCATCGTGGTGATGAATTGAAGAATTCCTAGCTTGCAGTTTTGCCAATTCAAGTGTAGATGTTGAAGGTTGTGTTGGTTTAGGACAATTGTATGTTTGGGCATATATTCCAACTGTTGTAACCTTGGTGATCATCTAGTGGATTGGGCAAAAGCTGAGTAGCCCTGCAGACATAGGAGTTTTAGCTCCGAACTGCGTGATCATTTCTTGTGTCCGGGTTCACTTCTTTTACTTTTGTTTTTATATTTGTTTGTCTTTTAGTATTATCTAATCTGGACTAATAACTATAAAAACGTTAAATAATTTCTGAACCCTTAAAGTCTTGCATTCAAGATCTACGAATTAATTACAGATTCTATATAGATAAATTACATATACTCAGCACTCCAATGGTGGTCCAATCCATAGAAGTGGACAAGGACCCATTTAGACCTAATAAGGAGGAAATGAGGATATTTTAGGACCCGAAGTTTCTTACCTAAGTGCTATTGGGGTTCTACTCTATCTTGCTAATAGCACTAGACCTGATATTGCCTTTTCAGTAAATTTATTAGCTAGGTTTAGTGCATCTCCAACTAGAAGACATTAGAGCGGAGTGAAACATATCCTCAAATATCTCTAAGGTACAAAAGATCTTGGTCTCTATTTTGAGAAAAATCAGGATATTACATTGGTGGGTTATTCAAATGCTAGCTACATGTTTAATCCCCATAATGCCAAATCTCATACTGGTTATGTTTTCCTTTGTGGAGGCACAACTATTTCGTGGAGATCTGTTAAACAAACCTTAGTTGCTAACTCATCTAATCACTCAAAGATTGTTGCTCTATGTGAGGCTTCACAATAGTGCGTATGGTTGAGGCCGTTTATACATCATATCAATAATTCATAATGTATAGAAAGCAAAGATGAAAATCCCACTATCATGTATGAGGGCAATGCGAATTATGCGACATGTGTTACACATATGACTAATGGGTACGTTAAGGGAAACATACAAAATACATTGCATCTAATTTATTTTACCCACATGAACTCTAGAATAGTGGCAAAATTCTTGTTCAGAAGGTTCGTTCAAGTTACAATCTCGACAAATATGTTCACCAAGTCCCTGACTACATCCACCTTTGACACAAAATTAGGATGAGTAAGCTTGGAAGATTGTTACCTCTAGGGGTATCAACAATCTCTAGATGTTTTTGATCAATTGGTCTAGATGGCTATCATAATCTTGAAGATTAAGCCCTGAAGGCATTTTGTTGTATTTTTCCTCTTAGTTAAGGTTTTTCACATTATGTTTTATTAGTCTAAGGTTTTTAATGAGACAACCAATGTAACAAATGATTACTCATACATCATGTACTATTTTCCTTAACTATATTTTTCCTATATGATTTTTCTAGCAAGGTTTTTAACCACGAATGATTATGGGAAGATAATATCCAAGGGGAAGTGTTATAATTATTTCAAATGTATGGCCATTATCTTAGTGGTTAGTTATTTTTCTAATTTTTAGGAATATATAACTTGTATGAACTATTCTGTTATGCAATGAATGAGAATCTCTAGTGCATTTTTTCTTTATATTCCCTTCTAGCTTTCTCTTTTCTCTTTGTTATCACGTATTGTGTACAAAGATTTTCACCAAAAATAAACTATGTAGAAGAAAAGCATAACAAGATTTTTACCGAACAACAACTATGAGAAAGAACAACATCATCATTCACAACATAGACTTTATTGTATATATGCATTTTAAGAAATTTTCAATGGTATGAAAAGTATGGTATCTATGGTTATAATAAAAAGGTGGAAACATCCTACACAAAAAAAAAAGGTGGAAACATTCTTATAAATAAAATGATAATTGCCAAAAACCTTGTGGTCTAGTGGCACCTGATGTCCCAGTTTACACTCCCACATGGATGGGGTGGATTCGAGAGTCAGTAGTACTCAAAATAAATAAAATGATAATTATTTTAAAAAATAATTTTTTTATTTGTAATAGTAACTACGTCATGTTTTTGATATTCTAAAAATTTTCTCAAGTATTTATAGGTGCAACTCAAGTACTTAACCATTTGCCAAAAAAGTTTCTTTGGGTATGACCGGAATTAATCATAAAAATTCGGGCTAAAATTCATAAAAACGAAGTAAGAGTGGACACGACATTGAACCTGGCTTTCAGGAGTTTGGACAAAGCAAAGAAAGAGCAAGGTAAAAACCTAGTAGGATCTTGTCACAGCATAGAAGAGGTAAGAGATCTCTTCCAGGAATTCTGCCGTTCTTTGATTTTGGGTTATTGTGTAAATCTCAACGCTAGAAGAGCAGCGCAAAACGAGTAGAGAAGGGACCTTATTCATGGCCGATACTCTAGAAGGCTCAGTGCAGAATATTTTAGAGCAGGATACATTGAAGTGGGTTTTTGTAGGGGGAAAGGGTGGGGTTGGGAAAACCACTTGCAGCTCCATTCTTGGTATATTACTCGCTCAGGTCCGATCCTCTGTGCTCATCATCTCTACAGACCCTGCCCACAATCTCAGCGACGCTTTCCAGCAGCGATTCACTAAGTTTCCCACTCTTGTCAATGGCTTCTCTAATCTTTATGCCATGGTACAATTTCTTGATTTCTTCAGTAGTTGCTTTCTTAGATCTTGTTTTGTTTACAGTATTTGGTTATTTGCTGTATAGGAGTCCTAATTTTGCCGTTATGATTAAAGGTGGGCTTTTTAGAATTGGTTATTAAATATTCTAATTCTTTAATGAATTTGAACAAGGGACCTCTCTTTTGGTTGGTTTTGGTTGGGTTTACTTGGGTTATGGTTTGGGATGATGGGGCTAATATTAGAGAGCAAGGGTTAGTTTCTCAGAAATTTGAATAATAACACCAATACCTGATGATAGGTTCTCATCCCTCTGGCATTTTGAATGATCTGAAATTCATATTCGTAGCTAAAGTTAAAGTTTTGATGGTGTGGGTTTCTACATCAGTATTAGATTTTGTGGTCTAAAACAACTAAACATTTAGGGCCCTTTTACTTACTGGAGAATTTCTCCAGTTTTCCAGAAAATTGGAGAATAGAAAACAGAAAACATGTTTACTAGCATAGTTTTCCATTTTGAAGTTTGAGTTTGAAGTTTGACTTTTAGTTGTATGAGTGAGATGCTATTATTTTGTTAATTTCCTTTGTTTTTCAGTTCTTGGGCATCTTGGTTTATATGGGGAACAATGGTTATCAGATCTTATTGCATTTTGAATCTTGTCTTAACGAATTTGATATACTTATATGCATCATGGTTTTATGGGTAGATATTTTTATTTTATTTTATTTTTCTTTAGGAAGTTGATCCAAATGTTGAGAATGAAGACACGGTTGGATCGGATGGAATGGATGGATTTTTGTCTGAGTTGGCAAGTGCAATTCCTGGAATTGATGAGGCGATGAGTTTTGCTGAGATGCTAAAGTAAGTCTTGTGGTTCTATGCAAATGTTATTGACTTCTAATTCACAGTGTAACAGTGTTAATGAAGTTCTGTTAGATCGTGATTTAAATGGAATGCAAAGCTAATCTGATAGTTTACTTACATGTGTAATTAACAGTTTCTTGAACTTGAAAACTTAATTTCATAAGAAGAAAAGTAATGATTTGTAAGCATTAAGTATAGAGAATTAGAGATGTTTAGGTTTCAAAGATTGGTTGAGTTTCACAAATTTCTCGTTTGTATTTCTTTACCTAGGGATGAAAGCAGGTTCTAACATTTGTCTGCAGATTGAGCCAACAAATGCTTTTCACTTTTTCTCAAAGAATCTCTTTTTTATTTTTTATTTTTTGGGGTGACAAGAGAAACCTGCCTTGTGACCCCCGGCAAAGGAACACAAGGTGGTAAACCAGCCTAGGTTTCCCATAGTTGACTGGCTCAAACCAAAAAGGCTGGGATTCGAACTCGTGACCTTGTGGTTACAAGTTTGCATCCTTATTCCTTAGCCATCTTTGCTAGGTTTACCAAAGAATCTCTCCTTTTTATTGGTTGGGGGATGGGTGTTGGGGTTAGGGAGGAGCAAAACGGATTATTTGTGATGTGAAATTCTTCAGAGTTCACGAACTATTGTTTCCTTTGGTACATATGATGTATCCCACCCCTTGGTGCCGATATATTAAATCAGTATGCGAAGTTCTTTTTCAGATTAGTGCAAACTATGGATTATTCTGTTATAGTTTTTGATACTGCTCCAACGGGTCACACACTCCGGTTATTACAATTTCCATCAACACTGGAGAAAGGCCTTGGAAAAATGATGAAATTGAAGAACAGTTTTGGTGGCGTGTTGAATCAGGTATGCCCCCATCCTCCTATGCTGTTCCCTTGAATCTTTTTTATTTTGTGTGTCTACTCTATGGGTTTCTATGCCTTACCTTTGTGTCTGCTGCCTTCTTCAATCTGTTAATATACTGCAGATTGCTGTTTACTGCTTTAGGCATCATTTGTATGGGAATTAGATCAAATGAGAACAAGCCCTTAGGAAAAAACTAAGAACCAATCTCAGCCATACATCTGGAAAAATCGAATGGATCAGATTAAATTTAAAAAAAAACGCGGTGGCATTTTCGTAATTGTGCAACTTAGAACACTATACTCTGCACTTCTCAGGATTTTCCAGGAATGCACATTATGTTGTTACAAAGTGCACGGTTAAGTATTACAAAGTGCAAGTTTAGTATTAAAAATTGTAGTTTGCAAAATGCGAAAAGTGAAGTGCGCTTAGGGTTTAGATTTTAGAATTTATGAAAGCTTTTTGGTTTTATTTGGTTTAGGGGTCCACTTTTTTTTATTCTTAGGGTTTAGCATTTACGGTTTAGGTTTAAAATTTAGTTATTTTCATTGATTTTTTAAAAGTTATCCATAAATGCACATTATGTTGTTACAAAGTGCAAAGTATAGTTTTAAAATTTGCACGGTAAAGTTGATGATAATTACAAAAATGCCACCACGTTTTAAAATAAAATTATCTAATCCGTCCGATTTTTACAAATGTAAGGTTGAGATTGGTTTTTAGTTTTCTCTTGGGTGTGTGTTCTCATGGGATCCTAAGCCATCTGAATGACCTATAGACCTAGAGTGTAGGCTAATTAAGTAATCTGACCATGGATAACTAATATAATGCACATTGGGTGATGAGAAAGTGTAATTACTAATCTAACACTGACTGATCCTGGCAAATTTCCACTTAATCCTCCATACTTGTTCAGTTATTCATGTGTTCTGATATCTGTGTATTTGTAAAAAACATTGTTTTTAAACCTGAAACAGTCACATAATAACCTCAATGCAGTCAGCTGTTGAGCATTTTTTTGTGTGATTTTATGACTCACGTAAGCTTAAATAGTCACACCATGTTTGTGAGTGCAAATATGAATTTCTGCTTTTGTAAGCTTGAATAGTCTGGCAATTATGATTTTTTATTTTATTTTATTGCAGGTGACTAGTCTCTTAGGCGTTGGTAATGAATATGGTGAGGATGCTATCCTTGGAAGGCTCGAGGGGATGAAAGAGATAATTGAGAAAGTTAACAAGCAGTTCAAGGATCCGGTAAGAACTTTCTTTAGAATGGTCATTTTCCAAGGAGGACCTTCATTACATTTTATATATGGCGGACTAAATTGAGTTAAAAACTGTGCTAATAAAGTGTCACTGTGAGGGAATCAGAAGCATGCAGTAAGGTTTGTACAGTGCTTGCAAATGTTAAGAGTCCCACATTGAAAAAGTAAGAGAGAATATATGGATTTATAAGGCCATGGGTTAGATTAACTAATTGCGGTTTGACCCGTGTGCATTATACCTTGAGTGACCTTGGCCTAATATTAGATTCTAACATTTTACAGGCATAGAATAATAGTTATTCATATTACAGCAAGAGCCTCTAGTATTAGCTTGTTTTTCCTTTATGGACCGTACTTCAAATATGCTGTCTATGTTAACAGGACTTGACGACATTTGTTTGTGTTTGCATTCCGGAATTCTTGTCGCTGTATGAGACTGAAAGGCTTGTGCAGGAACTCACGAAATTTGATATTGATACACACAACATCATTATAAACCAAGTGATTTTTGACGAAGAAGGTACTGTTCATATGTTCACAATTTTGGTACAGTGCTGTGCTACATGTATTTTATCTTTCCACTGTTGTAAAAATTGGCCTAGGCCGCTAGGCGCCCCTAGGCCAAGGGGATTTTACCCTTAGGCTGCCATTAGTCAGCCGGCCGATTAGTCGGCCGACTAGGCGGCCTAGGCAGCTGAGTCGCCCAAACTTGGCTCCCGAGTCAGCAACTCGACCAAGTGTTTTGTTTGTGTGTGTGTGTGCAATGTGTACAATGCTATGTTTTTCTTATTATTATTATTCGCCCGCCTAGGCACTAGGCGCCCCAGGGTGCCTAGTGATCTTTTATGTAGTATGACTTCCTATGAATAAATGAAACTAATAATTTTTGTGGACCTTTTGATTCTTTGTTGTTAGTTGTCGAGTCCAAGTTGCTCAAGGCTAGAATGCGGATGCAAGAAAAGTACTTAAATCAGTTCTACATTTTATATGATGACTTCAACATTACTAAATTGCCTTTGCTGCCACAAGAGGTATGGAGATCCTCTATGTAAAATATCTCAAGGCTTTAGGGAAAATAGCGCTTTTTCCTCTGAATTATATACTTATTGCATTTTCCTCCTGAATTATTCATGTATCCACATTTGCCTCAATTATTTTAAAAGTGACGATTTTCCTCCTCTGTGTTAAATAGGCTAATGGATTGTTAAAAATAAGGGCAAAATAGGTATTTCATTTGTTTTTCTTTCTCCAACCAATTATTGCTCATATGTGAGATTCATAATACACGCAAGAAAGAACAAACGCCATTTACAAATATTATAATTATAATTTTAACCTAATGCTAGCAATAGAATTAAGACTTAAACCCAAATAATTCATTATTGCTAAATTTGTGTTTAAGTCTTAATTCTATTACTAGCATTAGTTTAAAATAATAATGATAATATTTACAAATGGTGTTTGTTCTTGTTTGCATTTATTCTGATTCCTACATATAAGCAATAATTTTTTGGAGAAGGAAAGTGACTTGAATTACCTATTTTGCCCTTATTTTTAACAATCTAAAAACCTATTTAACATGGAGGGGGAAAAATCACCACTTCTAAAATCTAAAATGATTGAGGGTCAAATGTCGTGAATAATTCAGGGGGGAAAAACGCTATAAGCATATAATTCAAAGGGAAAAAGTGTCATTTTCCCTAAGGCTTATCTATATGATATTTTTAACAGTTTCGTTACACACTAATAAACAGCATAGGGGAAATCTAAGGTGCCTTTCAGTACCTACCGTGCTGCGTAGGTAACTTGTAATTGGTAGGTAAATTAAAGTTGTACTCCCTCCTCTAGTACCTCTTGCGAAACGAAAGATACAACTCTACAAAGCACATGGTATGGTCACGAAAGGCACCGTAAAGGCTCCCACAAACTAGACACTATATGCATATATCTTGCAAAAGGCTATTTAGTGTTGCGAGTTTTGCAAGCCTTTGATGTGCATCTGAAGTTCCCCTCCCAATCATTACCTGTTTCGTAGGTTTGTGGTGTTGAAGCTCTCACGGCATTTTCGCACAATTTTACAACACCATACCAACCTTCTCTTGTCCGAGGCTCGGTTGAAGAGCTGGAGCAACGGGTATCTGTATTAAGGGAACAATTGAAAGATGCCGAAGTGGAATTAGAAAAGCTTAGAAAAGGGAAACAGAAGGCATGAGCTCCAGAGGGCGGGCGAACATCATCTTCTTGTTTTTTTTTGCTCTGCTTTAGCATATTTTTGGATGCCTCTCTCTCTCTCTCTCTCAAATATGGAATGATTTGTTCTATTAATTCATAGGTACTTTGATATTACTCAATAATTTGTATTGGTTTCTTGTATGTTGTGAGAAATGACAAATGAGTTTATTTAGACATTAAGGAGTAGCTTTTAGCTTGAGGTGAAATCAGAGGACAATTATGAGTACTCATAGGAACTGTACTTTTACTTACATTTTTATTACCATAGTCTTAAATATTTTACCTTTGTTTCGTTGGTGAATTCCAATTTTCACTCCTCTAGCCTACAAATTGCATCATAATGATCTTATGAGTCAGTTTTATAGCTTGAGTCTTCAAAGTTTGGATCTCTCGATAATATTTATCAATTGTCTTATTACTTGACAGATTCTATGTAACTGCTTCTCAAGCTCAAAGTAGTTTGTGACTGGTTGGAATGTATGCCTAAGCATTGTCCTTTGTGGCTTTGTTTGTCCCAAGTAATTATTGGTGAATCATGAGTAAACTCCCTTTGTCCTTTGTCTGTTCCAAGTAGTAATTGGTAAATCATGAGTAAAATCCTTGTGTTCTTCCTGTTGCTTCCACCAAGTAACTGCATTACTCCTAAAAGATGAAATGGCTAATCTAACATCTGTAAGAGGTTTTTTCACTTTTAGTCTCATGAGTATGTGACCATTTTCATATTTAGGATGTGTTTGGAAAGCAGGAAATGGTTTTTGGAAAATGATTTCTGGAAAATGAGTCATTTTCCAGAAAACATTTTCCTTTCTTGTGTTTGGCTGCAGAACAGAAAACTGTGTTGGTGTGTTTGGCTCATTTTCCAGAAAATGGGTAGGAAAATGAACAGAATTATATAATTGAATATTTTAATTAATTTGTTTAAATGTAACAACATTTATAACAAATATACAATTCAAAAAATAAAATAATCACAACAAAATAATATCTATCTCATAAAAAAAATAAAAAAAAGTGGCGCACTGGTTTCAGATGTCAAATAAAAAAAAAAAACTCATAATATCTATCTCATAATAAAAAAATAAATTATTACTTAAAAACAAAAAGAAAAAGTTGAAGATGTCAAGAAGATGGGATGAAGATGAATAAGTTAAAGCATTTAGGAGGCCTAAGAAGATGGAAGAAGCAAAGGAGAAGGAAGAAGCAAACTTCCGAAAAATGACTTCCCCCAAAAAAAAAGGGGAAGTCATTTTCCATAAAATTGGGCTTATTTTCCATTGACCAAGAAGTTAATTTCCATTGACTCTATTTTCCCCCTCCTTCCCAAACACCAAAAACCCAGAAAATGATTTCTAGAAATCATTTTCCGGGTTTCCAAACACACCCTTAGTCTCCAATTATTAAAATATTTAGATTTAAATCTCATGACTATTGAATCATTGCCACATTTGGTTCCTTAGTCCTTACTATTAAATTTTTTTAATTTTGTCTCATATCCTTGTCACATTTGGTCCTTCCAACCTAAAATCCAGCCATCGATGATAAACTTTTAGGCAAATGAATTATCTTAAGAGTAAAATTGTTATTTTCTTAATCTTTTTTCATAACTTATTTTTTTTCCTCCCAAATAACTTTGTTCATGTTTTTTTTTTAATTTTTTTTTTATTTTTAACCACCATTCTTCTTATTCTTTTTCACATCCTCCTTTTTGGTCATTCATACTTGGTTTCTATCATTTTTTGTTGCTTTTGGTATTTTGGAAGCATTAATCTGAAACTTTATAGCCATTGAAATTTTTTTATGGACGCATAGAAAATATGGACTATTAACCTGGATGATAAAGGGTTGAGAAAAAAATAAGTTTAAGAAAAAAATATTAGAAAATGACGATTTTACTTTTAGATAATTCAAATGCCTGAAATTTTTTCACATGTAGCCAGAATTTAGGCCGGATAGACCAAACATGGCAAGAATTTAAAAGTCGTAGGACCAAATCTTAAAATTTTAATAGTCGGGTACCAAATATGACAAGAATTTAAATGCCATGAGACTAAATCTAAAAATTTTAATAGTTGGGGACCAAATGCGGAAATGGTCCCATACTCGTGGGACAAAATGTGGGAAAAAAACTACCTTTGTTATTTCGTTATTTTTGTTTGAAGCAAATAAACGATAACATTAATTCAAATAAGAGGATAAAACATTACAAATGATGGAGGGAGGGTATGAAAGCCACTCCGAGCAATCAGACGTAGAAACAAACTGCCTAGCCAATTGGTGGGCTGCCTGATTTGCAGATCGTTTAGTGAAAGTTAAAAACACTTGAGCAAAAGCACTCATAAGGTTTTTTATATCCCTAAGAATTAAATGAAAGGAACAATTACCCGTAGTAGAGTTAAGGCCTTGAACTACTTGAAGTGAATAAGTTTCGATGTGGATATTACCAAAATTGAAGGACTTGAGCCAGCTGAGAGATTTTCTAATCGTCGCAGCCTCTACGTCTCTAGAAGTAAAAATTCCCCACCAATGAGAACCTTTTGCTGCAACAAAGTGGTCTTGGTCATTTCTAAGGACACATCCAAATCCCATGTAAAGACTGTCTTTATTTATGACCGCATCGACATTTAATTTGAGGAAGCCTAGTTGAGGCTTGGTCCATTGGTCCTTCTTTGTTGTAGTGTGATGCAAGTTGTGATTGCTTCCTTCCATGGCTTCTTTCCAGTCGTTGTAGTATGTTTGTGTTCTCCTAATGGTAGTGTTAGGAGATTCCCTACTTTGGTTATGCACTTATGCCACAGTTTGTTGTTCCTTAGGGTCCATATACTCTAGCAAGCCATAATGAGGGTGCAAGTTTGTTCTGGAGTCCTACTGAAGGTGTCATTAACAAGCCAATCATGAAATGTTGAGGTGTTGACATTCTAATTGTGGACACCCAAGTAGCTCCAACATTCTTTTGCAAAATCACATTCCACAAATAAGTGGAAGCTAGATATATTTTTCCCCATTTGCACACAGTAAACACTTGTCATGACAATTTACACACTTAGGAGTGTTTGGTTCGCACATGGGAATCGAAATTGGAATGGGAATAAATACTTAGTAATGGTAATATGTTTTAGTGAAAATATTTTGCATGTTTGGTAGTATGGTGAAATTGGAATGATTACTAATATTTTTTTTGGTTATTTATGATCCTATAATGAGAATAAATGTTTTAAAAATACAGGAACAAAAAATCAAGACAATTTATTATAATATAAAGACATCCAAAGCACCAATATGTACAAAAAAAAATTAAAAACAAAAATCTAAAAACACTAATCCAAACTTAAAAATCAAATTACCAATTAGGAGGGAAAATAATGGAATGAAACCCCTATTTTATTAGGGAATGAGTTTTCTACTTAAGAGGGTAATCAAATCTTATAGTAGTGTTCTAGAAACCTGTCAACCAAACAATAACAATAACTTTGATTTCCATTCCTTATAGCTAAACCCATGAGCCAAACACACCCTTAATCATTTCTAGAAAGTCTTTTGTTGGTAAACACATAATAATCAATCGTTATATCGTGGACCAGGGTCCACAATGCACTGTGGACCCTGGTCCGAAACGATGTCGTTTAACTAAATTAGTGGAGAGTTGGCGTGCGACGGACACCGTTCCGTCCGTTCAATCCCCGTTATGTGTAATTCTGTGTATTTTATGTGTAATTCTGTGTATTCTATTAAGAGATTATGTGTATTTTAATATATAATTCTGTACATTAATAATTTGAATGTCATGTCTCATGAAACATAAATGGTAATACTTGGATTTATGATTCTGTGTATTCTATTGAGTGTTTATGTGTATTCTATTGTATATTTCTGTACATTAGTAATTTCAATACCATACCTCATGAAACAAGAATGTTAATACTTAAGGTAGTGATTCCTGTGTATTCTATTGAGTGTTTATGTGATTCTAGTATATAATTATGTGCACTATTGGTTTTCAATACCATACACAGGATCCGTGTAAAGAATACACAGAATGTCAAAACATAATGCATAGAAAATTGTCACACACGTACAAATAACTGATCTTAGTGTTTACACTACTCCAATGGTTAACACACACAATTCATAACCATAATACACATAATTCATAACCATAATGTACATAAATGATAACACCAAATACACAAACACATCAGAACCTACGCATAACTCATCTTACACTACTCAAGTGATTAACATACATAATTGAAATGGATGTATAGAATTCGTGGCCAGAATACACAGAATGTCTAAACAGAATGCACAGAATATCATCACAAAATACACAGAACTCATCTTATAAGTTAACAGCTGAACAGGAAACGAGATTTCCAAAAAAAAAGTCATTAATTTAAAAAAAAAAATTCAAAACGATGTCGTTTTGGATTAGGGTGCACAATGCATTGTGCACCCTGGTCCAGGATATAAATTGCCCATAAGAATATTCGGGTCAATTTTTAATTTCTTTAGTAGTTTGTTCCTCACAAAGGACTTTATAGCAGCTCTTGACTAATGCCATCTTATTCTGGTCCTAGATTATTTTGTCTTGCACAATCTGTCTAGTAAGAGCTAGGAATTTTTAGAATGAGATATGCATCTCTTTAACATGTACTTGATTATTTCTTCGTCCCATTTAATTTTGTCTGGGTTCATAAGATCAATTGTTGTTACTTGTTCCATTTGTGATAAGGATATGATACAAGCTTAGCTTTGACTTGTATTTGTCCAGGAACCAATTATCATCCCAAATAGGCACTTGATTACCATTGCCCACTCTCTATCCAGAATGCTTGGGATTATGTCAGAATCTATGATTGATAATTCTTTGTTTGATGAAACTCAAGAATCTCTTTCTTGTTTTTGCCAAACAACTAATAATGGTTAAATAGGTCAAAATTGGTTAATGGACTAATTATTTACCAAACATGACCATTATTTTGAAATGTCCATAGCTAAATGTCGTTGTCATTATAACTTTATTTAGTACCATATTCGAAAATATAAATGTCGTATGCCTTTCAAAAAAATATAAATGTCGTATGTTAATACAATTTCTAATACAATATATTTTTTCTTACTTTTCCTATTCGTAATACAATTTTAGATTAAAATTACTAATCGTAATAATACAGTACATATACTTCCCTACAACGTAATCTATATCTATATCTATACTATTAATAAAAATAAAATCTTCCATTTTAACTTTTCGCCCAAAACACTTATATACTATTAAAGTTTGCCTAATATCATAAAATATGGTAATATAATTCCTATTCGTACTATAATTGTACATTAAAATAGGGTGAAAATGTTATTTTTACCTTGCGTGAAGTGAAAAAAGACGAAGCTAGTGTGCAGACACATTGCACATGTGAAAATACTAATTATGATAAAAACAAAAGCTCTAATTTCTAAAAAACACTTAAAAATTTGGGAAACAAATCACCCAAAAGAAGATGGTTGTTTTCCACTGTTTCAGCATCTGGGGTCCTC
This sequence comes from Ipomoea triloba, assembly GCF_003576645.1. Classification (NCBI taxonomy): domain Eukaryota; kingdom Viridiplantae; phylum Streptophyta; class Magnoliopsida; order Solanales; family Convolvulaceae; genus Ipomoea; species Ipomoea triloba. The sequence goes on from NC_044924.1 coordinate 23,756,509, forward strand.
CGACGTCGTTTCATCCTCGTTTGGCGCGGAACGTCCAGGGTCCAGAGTCCAGAGATTTAAAAATTAAAAGAGAAAGTAAAAACAGAAAATAAATCGGGAAAGAAAAAAGAATTTGAAAAAAAAGAAAAAGAGAAAAGAAGAGACCAAATTCTCAGATTTCATCTTCTTCAAGTCCTCAATCCCTCTCACCTCCTGGGGTTCGATTTGGTGCAGATAACTGTATTAATCCATGCATTTTCCTCTTTGAGATTTACTGTTAATGAACAGATTCCTCTGATAGGTGGAAAGCTCTCTAGAGATTCCCTCTGTAAGTCTCTGTCTCTCTCTTTCGTTGTGTGTGGGCGCGTGTATGCATATTCTTACATGTTTTTGAATCTTCAGGAGTGTTCTAACCTTATTTGAGCTATCTCCTGTTTTCACTTTTGATTTTTAATAATTGTGAACAGGTAATTGCATTGAAGTGGGGCTTATCGGGTGTGCGTAGCCAGATGAACGGGGTTGGTGGCTCTCGCTTCCCCATTGTGTTCTTTGTTTTATGTTCATGCGCTGCTCCTTTGATTTTGTTTGCTGGCCGCGGCCTCTATACCTCTGTTAAACTTGGTTAGTATCCAATGCTGATCTGCGTACTCAACATAGTTTCGTGTTTAGATTCATATATTGTACTATGGTAGTGTTGATAATTCCATTTTAGAAATTGGATTTGGTGTTTGCATTTGTTAAATTTATATGGGAATCCGTGTCTTGTGATGTGTGATTCACCAACTTTGTGCTTTTCTGATGGTTTTTATATGGAGGTGGTTTAGGATATAAGAGCTGACGGAAAGGAACAAGTTGTTAGTGGTCGTGTGAAGAATGTATGAGGGTTAGTTTGCTAGGTTGAACTTGTCTTTAGCTAAGTGATAAGTGAAATAGGAAATCAGCAGTGCTGTTGAGATGAGTGTGTGTTGAGTTTTAGTTTGTAATACTGTGGATAAGTGGATTTGCCTTTAGCTAGTGTTTTGAGCTTTTGACGATCCATCGAACTGCTAGGAAACTTTGTGCAATTTATTTATTTATTTATTTATTTTTCCTGTTATTCGCTATTGCAGTAGTGCATAATTGGTCAAAAACTTGACTTTGTTTATATCTTTCTGCAGATCAACATCAGTTTTCAACCTTTTCAGGCAAAGAGGTATCATTCTTTGTTGTGTATTTATCAGGTGTCTAGTCTTGTGATGCTTATTATGTTTTTATAAGTCATTTCAATGAACTACAGGCTCTTGAATGCAGCATGATGTTCTTTTGTTTTTTATTTTTTATTCTTTTCCTCTATTCATTGTTTCATTTTTTAGTTCAACCATATTCTCTGGTCCTCATTTGTGGTAATTATTTACTGTCTGAAACTTTATTTTTCCAACCACAATAAATATGCATATTTTCAGGTGTTTGATGTAATCAAAACCAGTGCAGAGGATTTGGGGCAAGTCATTCCTGATTCCTTCAGCAAGAACAATTTATTGGCTTCATGGAGATTTGCTAGACAAGAAGTGTTGGCTAAGAATAATTCCACCTATTTGGAGGTTGGGATGATGGTCAGGCTTAAGATTGGATTTTATGATTTCATATATTCAATGCTTCCATGAATGCAATTCCTAAATGTGCTGATTAATATTATTTTCAATGTTCGATTGAATAGTCAAATAAAATAGCTAACCATCTCAAACAAAATACCTCAAGAGGGAAGCAGGATGTCTCTTTAGATGGTATATATTTATGCATTCTAATTATCTTTGTAATGCTTCATGCATAAATTAATATGAACTAGACAATGCTTTATTCTAATACAGATGAACATTCTCAGTTGCTGGACTCACCTGCTAAACTAGCCAGGAGGGTAAGTATACATGTCCATCTATCTTTAATAACTTATTTTGATGATGAGGTTACTCTTGATGTGAAGAAGTGAGAAGGAAACTTAACTTCTAATGTAGTAATGTTAACCCTTTTAGTATGCCCACGAATTTTTCTTGTGTATTTATGTGCATGTTTTTGTGTGGTTGAGCGACTGAATCCATCCCTGCTTTTGTTTTGTTACCTTTTAATATTTGAGTTTTAGTTTATTATTACATACCCTGCAGCAATTGAGGCAGAAAAGACATGAAAAACGTGTTGCTGATTTTGCGAAACAAGATGATGAAGTGACTGTAAAGCTTGAAAGTGCAGCCATGGAACGTTCTAAGTCAGTTGACTCTTCCGTTCTGGGGAAGTATAGTATATGGAGGAAGGAAATTGAGAATGAGAATTCTGATTCAACAGTACGCTTAATGAGAGATCAAATGATTATGGCAAGGGTATACATTAGTATTGCAACATCTAAGAAGAAGCTTGACTTAGCAAATGAGTTAGAACTACGATTTAAAGAAAGTCAGCATGCCTTGGGGGATGTAAGTGCTGATTCTGATCTACCCCACAGGTAATTTATGTTAGTTGATAAAATTCATAAAGGATAGACATCTTTGTGCATGTGTCATGCAATTAATTGGTCATTTGCTGAACAGTGCACATGAAAAAATAAAAGCTATGGACCAATTGCTATCAAAAGCACGTGAACAACTATATGACTGCAAACTGGTTACTGAGAAGCTGAGAGGCATGTTGCAAACTGCAGATGAGCAAGTCAGGAGTTTGAAGAGGCAAAGCACATTTTTGAGCCAATTAGCTGCCAAGATGCTTCCAAATGGGATCCACTGCCTATCCATGCGCTTAACTATTGATTATTACCACCTCCCTCTTGAAAAAAGGAAATTTCCTAAAAGCGAGAATCTTGAAAACCCAGACCTTTACCATTATGCCCTCTTTTCTGACAATGTTTTGGCTGCTTCTGTCGTTGTCCATTCAGCTGTCATGAATGCTAAGGTATGGGGTTTTCTTGTGGCCTTCTTCTAAATCCATTGTTTGAATTACATTATTTTAATTGTGTCACCTTGTAGAACAGAAATTCCTGTTTAGGCATTAAGGTTTTATATAATTCATCTATGTCTCAGTTTGTGAATAAATCCAATTGTTAAGTCAAATTCATTTGTTACCATCCAATTTACATAGTTTTGAATGCTTGAGAGGATTTTCCATTTTATTCTCAGCATTCAAGGGAGTTGCTCCTGGGGATATAACAATTTGGATTTTCCATTTATTTTATCCATTTAAGAAGGAAATGATACAAGGAAAAAAAAGATTTGGGAACTTTCTTGTACTTGGACATCGCATCATAAGTTCTTTTTATTTGTTCTGATGGATCTCCCCTAGCTAGACACAATGACTTACTATACATTTCAAGTCTGGGAATGGATTAGAGTGTTGTATTTAGTACTTGTATAAGACATTCTGCTAATTGGAAATGCTACATGGCTGTCTTGCAGGAACCTGAGAAACATGTGTTTCATCTTGTCACTGATAAATTAAACTTCGGAGCTATGAATATGTGGTTCTTGTTAAACCCCCCTGGAAATGCTACCATCCATGTTGAAAATGTTGATGAGTTTAAGTGGCTGAACTCTTCTTATTGTGTTGTTCTCCGACAACTTGAGTCTGCAGCAATGAAGGAATATTATTTCAAGGCTGCTCATTCAACCACCCTTTCTGCTGGTTCTTCTAATTTAAAGTACAGGAACCCAAAATACCTTTCCATGCTTAATCACCTCCGATTTTATCTCCCTGAGGTTTATCCGAAGTTGGATAAAATCCTTTTTCTTGATGATGACATTGTTGTTCAGAAAGACTTGACCCCATTGTGGTCCATCAATCTTAATGGAAAAGTGAATGGCGCAGTTGAAACCTGTGGTGAGAGCTTTCACCGTTTTGACAAGTATTTGAATTTCTCAAATCCCCACATTGCCAAAAACTTTGATCCAAATGCTTGTGGATGGGCATATGGGATGAACATGTTTGATCTTAAGGAATGGAAGAAGAGAGACATAACTGGCATTTACCACAAATGGCAGAACATGGTGAGAAATCTTATTCCTTTTCATCTATGTTCATTTTCAGTCTCTCAATGCTATATGAATTCTGGTATATGCATAGCACTAGAAGTTTTATTTGTTACTTATTTATTTTTTTTTTTTAAATGTTATATGAAAATATTTTGTTTATAAAGTGATTGGTTCCTTGAATATTTTCTAATGTGTTGCAACTGTATAACTGAATTGCAAGTTGAGTTGCAATAAGTGCCGGTCTTAGGTAGTACTGTAGTAGTATAGAATGGTGCCTAGTCTTCTAACTTGTTTTCTGGCTTCCTTTTGAAATTAGAATGAGGAGAGGGCTCTGTGGAAGCTAGGGACTTTGCCTCCTGGGCTGATCACATTTTATGGGCTTACACATCCTCTTGACAAATCATGGCATGTCCTAGGTCTGGGTTATAGCCCCAGCATTGATCGGAAAGAGATTGAAAATGCTGCTGTTATTCACTATAACGGGAATATGAAACCATGGCTAGAGTTGGCAATGACAAAGTACAAGTTATACTGGTCCAAGTATGTAAAATTTGATCATCCCTACATCCGTGGCTGTAAGCTAAGTAAATGAAGAGTGACAAAAGCATGATGCAATCAGGTTGCTTCTTTCATCCTGGTTGATAGACAGACTGGCCACACTACTTTGATCATCTTATATGGTAGGCTGTACACTTCTTTCTCATCCGTGTTGCAGATTTCTCTCATTGTTTATTCTTGCCATTCTATTATTTCATTCGTTATACCTACTCGGGTATTCAAGATCTGTTATGCCTGGCTACCTGCAAATGCTTGTGGACCTAAAATAAAAATGTCAGTAAGATGTATTCTTTGAACAGCTAACATGTGTTGTAGAATTTACTCCCCGTGGGCATTGAATATAAATGTTCCACCCCTTCGTTGTATTTGTCTTTAGCATGACTTGTTAAAAAAATTGCTACTCAGATACATTCGTAATTCTATTACACAAAAATGGGTTTTCTTGCTGATTTTCTTGTTGAAGAGGGCAAACAATATTTTGATTGTTTAGTAGTCCACTACTCCACTATGGTGTTTGTTTGTCTGTTTTTTTTTTGTTTTTTGTTTTTTGTTTTTTTTTATTATTTTTTTTATTTTTAAATTTAGTCTTTAATTAATAATTTGATTTAATTTTGCATTCGCTTTCAATGGTTGTATCTAATTTTTTTTTTTTTTTTTTTTTTACAAATTATATTTAATCTCCGTGAAATGTGAGAGTATTTAGTTGAAAAGTTGTTCTTACATAGTGTATATTTTCAAAAATCTCATTCTACCTTCCAAATGAAAAGTAAATAGTAAATTTTCTTCGTCATGATTTTTATTTTTTTTGAACTCTATTATATTAAACTATTAAAGTGCCTTTTAACTCAATAAATTTACTTTTTGAGTTTTTGAATTGGAGATGGAATGAAATTGATAGAGTTAATTCTAGCAATGGTCCTCCGACTGTTGATTTTCCAAAATTAGTCTCCGATTTTTTATTTGGACAATTTAAGTCCCTTGACTTTTAAATTATTTTCAATGTTGGTTATTTCGTCAAATTTTGGTTAAGTTGAGGTCAAATGGAGGGGTAAAATTGTCCTTTCATCTGTTTACTGTATTATTATTTGTATTTCTCTTATCCTATACGCTATATATATATGAATATAATTTCATTATATGACTTAGGCTGTGTTTGGCAGAGCTTATTTAGGAGCTTATAGCTTATTTTAAGCTACTAATAAGCTATAAGCTTTGTTTGGTAATGTTCTCAAAATAAGCTAGTAGCTTAAAATAAGAGCTTATTTTGAAACGCTACTTCATGTAGCTTATCAAAAATAAGCTAGTAGCTTCTTAACTTTTTTCCATCTTTATCCTTATTATTTTATATAAATGATATCATTTATCCCTCCCAATTAAAACTCTTTTAGCCTTTTTTCTTCAATATGTTTCGTTGTAATTTTAATTTGATATTTGTGTTTGATCAATAATTTTTGTATGAACTAATTTTATGAATTATAAACATCTTGTTTTACTTTATATATTTTCAAATATATGTTCTTACTTTATATTTTATTAAATTATATTGATTTCATTATTTTATATTTTAATATGTAAACAAACCTATTTACATTTAAAACTATTTAACTTTTATGAAGATGTCCTTTTATTCTTTTTACATTTATCAACTTATCAAAAAGCTAATTTTACCAAACACTTTTAAGCATAACAGCTAGCTTAACAGTGTTAGGAACATCATGTAATAGGTTTTGATGATACCAACTGTTAAGTAGAAATCCCCAAGTCTCGATGCATAGGCAAAAACGTTGTAAGTTCGACAAATAAACCAAGAGCGAAAATACAACCGGGTAACTTTGAGCTCAACTCGGAAAATATTTAAGCTTGAGGGAAATTTGTTTGAACATCTTAGAAGTCTCGTGTGTTGTAATCATATAGACAGATCAGAAGAAAGCATGGGANACTGTTATACATCCAGAAGGTGACCGAAGCTGCTCTACATCAAAGTTGATTCAACGATAGCTTGTGGTCAGATTGGAGTCTGTTACATTCAACTGTGACAACCAAAAACACCTTGCTTTGGATTAAGCAAGAGAGGTGGAGTAACCTGGCAGCTGTCCGAGTGAAAGAAACCTGAGGCTTGACGCGGGCTTGGTGATCAAAGGTCAAGTGCTCGAGAGGTGGAGTAGCTGGAAGCGGGGAGAAAGACCTTGGAGAGGCGGAGTAACCTGGGAGCTGTCTTGTGAAGATCCTGAGGCTTGACGCGGGCTTGGTGATCAAAGGTCAAGTGCTCGAGAGGTGGAGTAACAAGAAGCGGGGCGAAAAACCTGAGGCTTGAGGCGGGCTTCGTGATCAAAGCTCAAGCGCTCGATATTGTACTAAATTAAGGGAAGTTTTTAGTGCAATCCTTCCAGGGAGTTTCTGGAAGAAGAGTGGATGTAGGCGGGTTGGCCGAACCACTTAAAAATCTCTCTTGCATTTACTTACTGTTTTTATCTCTCGCTAACCTCTCGATTGCACTGCATATAAACGCACTTCTCGAACTAACTCAAACTCGTGCTAACTAAAAGGGGATAACATTTCTGCTGCGCATAAAACTTTGTCTTCACCTCGTGAGGTATCGAACCTAAACATCCTAAGTTCAATACACACGAGAGGTTGAAAAGATTTGCAAAATCTTATACAAGTCTATTCACCCCCCCCTCTAGACTTGTACCCCATCCCCTTGGGACCAACAAACAGCTCTTCAGATTTCAGTTTCGAGCTTATAGCTTTTCAGCTTTCAGCTACTTTTCAACTTTCAGCTACCGTTTCAGCTAGGTTTGCCAAACATAGCCTTAGATTGAGCTAGCTGGCCAATGAGCACAACTAACCAATTACAACAGCAATGCTTTAACTTTCTGTGCGCTTGCAGATTTTGTTAAAATTTTGCAACATTTACATAATAAAAAAAAAGACTAATCAATTTTTTCAGTGCAAATTCCATTGCAATTGTTTTTGTATCAAAATTTTTTCAATACAAATTAAATTTAATTAATCAAAGAACAAAAAAAAGTGTTAATATTAATATTAATTAAAAAAAACTAATAAGTCGCTTGACACATTAGTAAAATCCATTCAAAATAATGTCTCAAAGAGTCACTCACATTCTCACTTATATCTATCAATTATCTTATACGTACTTTTATATATGGAGTATGAAGTAGGGTTGTTTACTAAGCTGAAAATATAGAGAACTTTCAGGAAAAAATAGAAAATTTGAGAAGTGAAAAAATGAAAAATGAAAAACTTGTTTATTAAAATCAATTCCTTAACCTAGCTTTTCATCTCCATTCTTCCGTTTTTGTATGATTTTTGAGAAATCAAATTAAAATTTTGAAAACTATTTTTTTAAGGTAAAAACTTAATTCATTAAATCATAATTCAAGCAGTTTACAAGATAAGAAGGAGGAATGTCAAACCATTCCTCGCAACCTGACAAAGAAAAGGCATCCATTGCAATAGTGTGGGCGACACAACATATATAAGAATGAGTTTATTGATCAAATTAGTTTATATTCAATTAAAGACTATGTAAAACTAAAGCTAAGAAACACAATTTAGGAAGATGATAATACTACTGCTATATTCATATGTTGGCCAATTGTTTGTTATATATAACTCATTTTTCTTAGCTCCAACAACCTTAGCTTATCCACAATCTTCCCTTTCTAGATAGTTTCGTACCCAACCCTATCATGAATGAAGTAATGGATCGAGAATTAATAGAGATCTGTTAATAATCATATACCAAATGTTATCTATCATTAACGTACGTAAGTGTTCTAATTTTTTAAATATAAAACTTTATTTTAATAAGTGACCTATTCAAATTTGGGTAATACTTATTTTTACATTTTCATATAAAAGTATTACATTTTTCATAAAAAAAATATTACATATTTTCCTTTTAAATCAAAATGTAAAAGTATTACATTTTTAGTAAAAGTAATAAACATTTTATTCTTTATTAGTATTACATTTTTCAGTATAAGTATTACATTTGATATTGACCCGACCCGTACCGTCTCATGAATAATGATCCGTGATAGTCTGACACAAGTTTTTGTCTTTATTTTTTATTAGTATTACATTTTTCAGTATAAGTATTTAATTTGATCTTGATCTGAACCGTCTCATGAATAATGGTCCATGAGACGGTCTCACACAATTTTTTTTTCCTTTAAATTTTAATGCAAATGTAACGTGGGAAAACAAGAATAAAAATTTTAATATATTAAGTGATAATTGATAAATTTGTGCTATTTTTATGAACCTAAAATATTACTATAATTCTATGGAAAATTTAAAGTATTAGTATTATGTTTATGAAACTGGTCCATGATATAATTTTTATGAATCAGAATCAAATTGCGCTCCCAGTCTCTAACTATAATTTTTATAACTCGTGGTCTAGTGGCATTCGGTGTCCTGGTTAACACTTCTACATGGATGATGGGAGTGGGTTCGAGCCTCAGTGGAGGCAACTGTTGACTTGACTCTTTGTGCTTCAGTAGGTTGAGAAAGTAGTTATGAACAAATACTACATTGTAACAGAGTCAGTAGTACTCAAAAAAAAAAAAAAACTATAATAAAATTACTTGACTTAATCCTATTTCAATAAATAAAGCTTATTGGGGGCTCAACAATGTATCCGACCTTAGCTCAGTTGGTAGAGCGGAGGACTGTAGTTGGAGTATGCCCAGACTGGAATCCTTAGGTCGCTGGTTCGAATCCGGCAGGTCGGATTTTTGTTTGTTATTATCATTAAAAAAAGGAAATCCAAAGAATAGTTGAAGCGCCGTTGCCGGGGATCGAACCCGGGTCACCCGCGTGACAGGCGGGAATACTCACCACTATACTACAACGACTTTGATGATATGGTGTATTAAACAAACGTATATAAACTATAAAACAAGGCATCCATCCAATTGACGAGAGCTAGAGAATGATGCGGGAGATATCAAGCAAAATAGTATCGAACACATAGGTTACGTAGTATCTGTTATATACTTTCTCAAATATTTTTAACCCAAAAAATCTCAGCCTCCACCACTAACGTTTAAAGTTATGACCATTCATTTGGAATGGTAATCGAGATGTCATTACAGTACATGATAGTTGGCAAATGTATCGGTTATATATATAACAAAAATAACTTGAATTCTAACAAAAAAGTATTCCCTCTGTCTCATTTTATATGTTTAGTTCCGTTAACGAGATATAATTAAAATTATTTTTAATCTAATTTTTTATAATTTTAAGTTTGTATTAATATATAAAATTTATATATTTAGAAAATACATTAAAAATACTATTAAACAAAAAAATTAAATTTAAAAATAATTTAAAAAATACTAAATAAAAAAGAAAGAAAGAAAGAATTAATTTGACTAATGAATAGTAATCATGACAAGTAAAATAAGACATAGGAAACAACTTTTAGACTTCCATGAGTACTATGGACTCTATTACAAGGTAGTGCTTACCGTTCTTAATTTTTTTTTTTTTTTTTCAATTTTCTTCTCTTGTGTGTATGTATATATAGAGGTTTCTAACGTCTATTTTATCAAGGAATATATGTAGCCAAAACTTTCTTTTATTATCTTTATTGTATGTGAGCTAATATACACCAAAAGAAAAGACATAAAAAAATTGTTAATATTAATATTAAAAAAAAAAACTAATAAGATAATGTTGTAAATACTGATTTTGTGGCCATTATCTCACTACCCTTTTTATTAGCGTTGGTCATATGTATAAAGATGTGCAATTATCAATTAAAGTTGGGGTTCTGATCTTCTCTTTTTTATTTTTTCCGCATCTTCTCTCTGTATTCCCCTGCTCCCTTCTTTATCTTCATATGTACTTTACCTTTGACGTATAATACTTGCAATCACGGCGTTACCATCTCATAAGTCAAAGCTTGAGTAGGCCGAACTTGGTCTCTTGACTATTGAAAAATTACCAATTTAGTCCCTTGACTATAGCAAAATTACCAATTTGATCCCGATTTAACGGATGTTTAATAGTAAAATAAACGGAGGACCAAATTGGTTAAAAATTTCAAAGTCGAGGGACTAAATTGGGCACGAAGTATTGTCGAGGACCAAATTGGTAATTTCGCAATAGTCGATGGACCATTTCGGTAATAAACTCCATTGTTTTTCACCAGTGAACTGTCATTTAGTCCATAATAGGTAACTCACTCCCCTTAAAGTTTCCCACCTTATCACCAGAAGCTCCCACTATCTAAAGGTCTTCTATACAACTTATAAAAAAATCCCTTCTAAAAGAAAAAACCTCAAATCGTATTTAGCTAGGGCAAATGCAACCTCCACAATGTAAATAGGAAATACATATTAGAAAGAAAACAAAAACAGCAGCATATACAGAAGTATTTCTCCAACTTATATAATAGCTAATAAAAATGTATAAAACATATATGAAGCAATTTCAGAAAAAAGTCATCCAAAAAAAAACATTCCAAAATCTAGAATGCAAATCAGATGTCAGCATATGTCATCCAAATAAAAACCATTCCAAAAGGGCTCGGGACCCATCTGCTTTTCCAACATATGAACAACTGCCAGCAAAGTTCCTTTCTTTCCACATCATTCCCGTAATTTCCTTTAATAATAATAACAACAACAACAACAATAATAATAATAATAATAATAATAATAATAATAATAATAATAATAATTTGGTTACCTTGATTACTTTACTTTCTATATTTTTGGATTATCGTATCAACCATTTGGACATATAATTAAAAATATTGAATCTATACTATATATAAAAGTAAAATCCTCCTATTTCATTTTTCCCGCCCAAACTTTTGTAGTCAATTAATTAAATATTTTATTAGTCAAATAATTAATAAAGCTTATTTAGTAAGAAAATGTAAAATCGCAATGAACTAATATATATTAATTGGTAATATATTTTTTTTTATATCCACATATAAATACTATTAATAAAAGTAAAATCATCCCCTTCAACTTCCCCACACAAACTAATATTACTAATTAATTGGTAAAAAAATTAATAAAATTTAATTGGTAACAAAATTTTATTTACCAAATTCTGAGAATAATTAAACTATTATAATTGTGACAATAATGGAAACAAATTCTGCAATAATAAATATATAAGAAAATTCCTTGAAAATTATGAGTAATTTTATAAGAAAAAATAATTTACTAATTATTATTTACACAAATAATAATATTTCGAATAATAATCTATACTTCTATATCTATACTACTATTAATAAAAATAAAATCATCCTTTGTAAAATTTCCGCCCAAACAATAGTAAAGATAAAATGAAAATGAAAACTGATTTTACTAATTGATTGAAAATATAAAAAGATTCCAATAGAAAAGGAAACAGAAATTAGGCAAATTGGAAAAGTAAAAGGATATTACTAATTAAATAAAAATTGATTGAAAATTATTTAAAAACTTTAAAAAAAATTAATTACACTTTCCTTTTGAAAACTTTAAGTTATTTAAACTTTAAAAAATTAATTAAACATGGGTTTTTATATTTTTTTTATAATAATTACAATTAATTCATTCAAATATGGAGGAGGAAGAAAAACTAAATGCGATACGATGAAAATGAATATACTTAAGGTATAAAAGTATAATTGCACATATATTAGTGTAATTGACTAATAATAATTGTCTAATAATTATTATGATAATTAAGCTAAACATTGGTCATATTACATAATATAATATAATTAAATTATTTTCCATTTTCTCATATTTATTTTAGTAATAATATAATTACATAAGTCATATTACATATCGATATTTTATGATAATTGTAAACAAACAAGTCATATATTATTCATTAATTGTGCTATATAATATTCGATGTTACAATTTATATAATTGTATATCGATCCAAATATTCTTAAATATTATAACAAATCCATTCCGTGCAACGCACAGATGAAAATACTAGTCTAACTTATAAGGGAATCCATATATGTTTTTTTTTATTTGTTTATTTATTTTTGCATTGTGTTACAAGAATTGTAATATAAATATTTTTAGATGAAACTATTATAGCTTCTGTTATATATTCTATGTGTCTCATTTTATTTGTCCTACTTACTATTCACTGGTCAAACCAACTCTTTCTTCTTTGTTTATTTTCTTTATTATATTTTACTTATTTTTAGATTTAATTTTTTTTGTTTAATATTATTTTTATTGTAGTTTCTAAATATATAATTTTGTATATTAATATTAACCTTAATATTATAAAAAATTGAATTAAAAATAACCTCAGTCAAGTCTCGTTAACTGAACCAGACATATAAAATGGGACGGAGGGAGTATATATTTTGAAAACCAAACCAACAAACTTTAAAATAATCCACAACCGGGAAAAGACAAGACAAAAACACAGGTGGAGAAAAGTCTCAGGAACAACAACCTGCCTAGTCAACCCCACGAACAGTCAAACTATGAGCTGCCGGATTCAAAGAAGGGTTTACATGAGAAATAGATATAGAACCAAAAGTAGAGAATAATGCTAAACATTGGTGAATGCAAAGATTAGAACAGTCCGTCCTTACGCTTACTGCCCCACTCCCCGGTTCCTGAGCTAAGAGAGGGCATCCTTGCATGCCCATGCTTCTCCCACGTACGATTCTCCCCCATACCATAGAGGTTCACTCACTGCTGCCACAAAATTAAACCACACCAAACGTAGCCTTAGGTTAACTAAGCTGCCCTGTATGGCTGCATCAAATTAAAGAAACATGTTAATCCCGCCGTACCACCCACAGCCTCCTGTTGCACCACTACACCCGCTCTCCCCTCTTGAAATCTAAAGCCTTGCTTTCATGCCATTTAGACAAAACCATATTAACAGTGGGCAGAGGAGACAAATTGAAGCTACTCCTTCCCACACCAACACGTACCCCCCTAGAACTACCCCGCTATTTTTTTCCAACATCTCTGATCTGCATCTTCTCAAATGAACCATTGTATTCCTCCATGCACTGCATTAAATTAAACCTTCCGCACACTCCACTTTGACGGGACCCTCCACCTAGGGTTGAGGTGGAGGAGGACCACACATCCCTCGCCACGCCACCCCACCCCACACTCCAGCATAGCAGTACATGTATGTTCTGTAGTCTCAGCAACGTAACAACCCCACAGAAAGGGCAGTTCCCCTCCACCTCAACCCTAGCTCCGATCCTTTCTGGAAGCGCCACGAACTCGCGTTGGCAAAACTCCACAAGATCACTTGTATTTAAACATACTGTCAAACCCCATAACTTCCCCCAGCCCACTGCGAAAACGTAACCCATCTGCCACGCCAACCAATTGATAGAACAGTGTACTCCCCGGCTCCCTCAAATCCCTCGGGAAAAAGACAGAAACGTAACTGCATGCCATTCAATTGACAAAAATGTGAACGAAGCTAATAATTGACAAAAATGTGAAAAACTAAGTTGGGACATGCGTTTTAGTGCAGAAAAGCATTTCCCAATTGCGTTTCATTTTTTTAATCCGAAATACTGTATTGGAACGCATATGCTACTTGCGCCTATAGTATAAAATAGCTCTCGGCGAGTTAAATGAACCAATACAGACGCAAGTAGCATATGCGTTCCAATACAGTATTTCGGATTAAAAAAAATGAAACGCAATTGGGAAATGCTTTTCTGCACTAAAACGCATGTCCCAACTTAGTTTTTCACATTTTTGTCAATTATTAGATTCGTTCACATTTTTGTCAATTGAATGACATGCAGTTACATTTCTGTCTTTTCTCCTAAATCCGACAGCCAATACCATGTGTCCGCCAGACCCACACTGACTGGAACGTACACCTAGAACTAGCGAGCTCCATATCCCGCGTATTCAATAACTCCCCATCCACCGTACCTCTAGCAAACTTACAACGTAACCTTCATGTTACTGAGATGAGGATGAGGATAAGTGGAAATATAATGTAAGGATCAGGCCCCGGGAGCCATGGACTATTCCATACAGTGGTCACCTCCCCATTGCCAACCCTCATGCTCCTAACTCCCACCCGCAACAGCTCTTGTGATGCCAAAACACTCCGATCCTCCAACAATAGCTTGGGTTGGGCCCTAAACCTACATCAAGAAAAATATTATCGCGATAATACCTTGCTTTGTCTTGAAGACACGGCTTAACAAAGATATGATGATGTGTTCCTAAGAAGTCGCCACCGTGCTTAGTCAACAAGGCAATGTTAAACTCAACTAGCCTCTTAAACCCCAATCTGCCCAACTTCAATTCTTTGGCACACACAACCTATCCCACGCTATCCACTGAATACCATTGTCACTCCCCTTCCCCCACTAGCACCCATTCATAAGCCATTGCAGTCGCATATAGATCAGAGGTTCTTCGGCAACAGGAAAACATTCATAGTAAATGTAGCAAGTGCTTGCGCCACAATCTTCAACAGAATGAATCGACCTCCCTCTCAGCATAAGATAACAAGCACCTCCGCTAAGCCCCCAACCTCTGCCACACCTTCTGCTCCAAATAGCCAAACACATCCCTCATATTCCTTCCTACAAATGATGGAAACCCAAGATACCGACCGAAGTCTTCCGCCCGCCACACATTTAAAATAGCATCAACCTACTCGGCCCCTCACATGCTCCTTCGTATTTCAACTGTAGACAATACTAGACTTATGGAAATTAATTGCCTGCCTCGACGCTAAGTTCGCTCATACCTCCTCACACGCTATTTTACTACACACATCACTATTATTATATATCTACATATAGCCTATCTTTTTCATATTCTTTAATTATCATGTTTATTGAAATCATCATATTCTAATTAATTTAAATGCACATTATATTTTAATTAAATATCTATAAATTGGATATGATAATGTGGATTAAGCTTGTAGTTTAAGAATGCAGTTATTTAAATTTCTTTTACATATAGAGATCATTTATTGCTTTCCCATCAATTAAATTCTGGGAAAAGGTGCAAATAGGCCCCTAAACATATCGTGAAAATTCAATTAGGCTCACGAACTTTTTAAAAGTGCAATTGAACACATGAACTCACGATTTTGAGTCGTTTGACCCCATTACCCGGTTACCAATCCGGCCAGTGCCAGTAACTGCCTCCGTGGCGCGACAAGTAAGCTATGTTTGGATTATTTGGATTGCCACATTGCCACATAAGCTGAAATAGAAAAAATTAAAATTAACAAATTAAAAATGATATAAAATCACGCATAACCCTAATTCTCTAGTTCTTCATCTGTTTTTTTTTCATTCACTTCATTTTCTTCAGCACTGTGTCTCTTCTTCTTCGTGACTCCTTCTTCTCCTTCTTCTTCTTCAACTTCTTTTTCATCATCATCTTCTTCTTCTTTGTACTCCATCACACTTAGTACATTGTTTCTCCTTCGCCTTTGGCCAGAGTATTAGGGCTGAGATGACATCATCATGTTGGACTGGTTCACCATTATCATCTCCCTCAAAGTCAAGGCCGAACTTACAGTACGAACCATCATTGTATTGTCGTTGTGGGTTGAAACCACCACTCTGTATCACGAGAGAATGAGCAACAATTTTTTGGGTGTCAAAGGTGGAAGGTACATGTATTACAATTAAAGGTCTAAAATTGTTATTGATAAGTTTAAAAGATGTGTAAAAATCTCTTATCAGTTAGGTCTGAGTGAATTTTTTTCTTGGCTCTCGTTTTCAGCAACATGTGTAACAGGTTTTCAATTTTGTGTTTAATGTTGTACTTGTCCAGGAAGGTGGTGGATGTTGATTTTTTATCTGGAAAAAAATTGTTATGGAAAGAGGAAGAGGTTGAATATGATTCGAATAAGAATGTTGGAATAGAGTTGAAAAAGATGAAGTCAGAAATTATGGAAGAAATTCGGCTATTGCGAAGTGATGTTGAGAAGGATTTTCAAGCTCAAGTTGAAAGGAAAAAAAGACAAAGAACCTAAGTTGGGAAACAAATCTCCTAAACGATTTCTTGACAACTGACTTCCATCTTTCACCGGTCGAAAACCTTCTTTTATACGCCTCGAGAGTCCCTTTGCCTCGCCATCTTGCTGTTCAACCCTGGGACAATTGTCTGAGCAATTTCTCAAACTCCAACTGATCGGCCACCTCGAGTTTATGTCTCGGGCATTAGTACCATCCTCAATGTCTAGTCCCCCACTTTCTTGTGGCTTGTGAAGTCAATGACACGAGAAAGTAGTAAGAAAAACTCAATCCCAGGGTCGATTTTTGACCCGTACATAATGCCCAACAGCACAGGACCTCAATTTTGGAGAGCAAAATATCTATTTTTGACATAACTGCTTAAAAAATAAAATAAATAAATAAATAAGAGAAAATTGCATTTTTCGTCCCTAAGTTATAGGGTAATTGTAGAATTTGTCCATAAATTATGGTAATACTCACTTTTCATCCCTAAGTTATCATTGGCGTTGCACATTTCGTCCCTGAATTATTCAAATTGCAAATTTCGTCCCTATGTTATCATTACGTTGCAAATTGATAACTTAAGGACGGAATTTGCAATTTGAATAACTCAGGGATGAAAAGTTCAATGCCAATAATAACTTAGGAACGAAAAGTGAGTATTACCATAACTTAGGGACGAATTCTACAATTACCCCATAACTTAGGGATGAAAAATGCAATTTTCCCTAAGAAACATAACAATTAAGCACACATTCCTTCACGCCTATTTCTATCTTATCTAAAACTCATCAGTTTTTTTTCTCCAAATCACACACGCACTAGTGCACCATCATTGAAGAGGGCAAGATTCTTCATTCTTCCATTAATTTTAATAATTTCTCTCAAATTTCTTTGATTACTAAAGTTGCAATTCAATTTTCATTTCTCTCTCCTAATTAATTGAGCATGATTATGGCGTGACATAATCCAATTTTCTCTCTCCCAATTTTCTTCTCATTTATTTATAAGAATGTCGCCACAAAAATCCAAAAAGAGCCCTACTCAGTCCGAACACTTACTTGGGTTTTAGATGCAATTTTGTGCACAACCAGTCTCCTTCAGCCAACCAAGTATTCGCCCTTCCTTTCTCTTTAGCAACCTTCTCCTTTGGTGTGCCACTTGTTCCTATAAATATCTGATGGATAAATACCACCCGGGTCTACCACGGGTCAGCCCCGGAGCGGAAATAAGGGGCCAACCCGGGCCCACACGACTGGGCCGTATTGGGCCCAAGTTGACCCCTTGAGGTCGACTTGGCCGACCCCGACCGATGACAAAAGAGCCTGACCTTGCTACTTCCAGGTCGGCGACTACGTGTTAAGGCGACGTGAGGCCAGCAAACCCCTAGAGGGTGGTAAGCTAGCAAAGAGATGGGAGGGTCCGTACATCGTCTCGGCCGTGGTCCGCCCATGCAGTTACAAGCTGAAGACCCCGAAGGGTAAAGACGTGGAGAGAGTGTGGAACTCAGAGCACTTGCTTAAGTATTACCAATGACCACTCTGTTGTAAGGCGGCCCGCCCCCTTAAAATGCATTCCATAATAAAATCGCAACTTTCCTTACACTTATTTAGTTATTTTACCATTACTCCAAAAATCACGGAGTTACCGCTCAGTTGACCCCCGCGGTCATCGCGTGGCCGACCTCCGGGTCACCTCCTCGAACGACCTCCGGGTCTTACACGGTCGACCTCCAGGTCCTCTACGGCCGACTTCATAACCTTAGGCCGCCTCATTTAAATGGCCACACTCCTAGGAGCGGTACGAGGCCCGACCTCGCCTACCGCCGAACGGACAGGTCTTTAAGTCCAATAGCGTAAACGCTTTAACTTCAAAGACCAAACACCCTAGGGGCAATACGAGGTCCGCCCTTATCTATTGCCTAACTGAAGAGTCCCTAGGCACAAGGCCGAATGGTCTCGACTTAGGACGACTGAACACCCTAGGGGCGATACAGGGTCCGGCCCCGCCTATCGCCGAACGGAAGAGTCTCTAGGCGTAAGACCAATCGGTCTCGACTTAGAACGACTTGCACTCTAGTGAGGGTACGAGATTAAACCCCCGAGGTCTAATCGCGCCTACCATCGAACGGGTGTGCTAAGGGTCGAGGGTTGAGGCACCCGGGCCCGACGCCAACTTGGAAAAGCAAACAATAGCGATAAAAACATTAAGTAAAAATACAAGACTTTGTAAGAGCGAAACACCATGTCAAAAGCAAGTGCGTAGCTGGAGCCTTGCGTCTCGGACGACCTCGAGGCCGTGAACGACCCCGAGGCCTTGGACGACCCCGAGGCGATGGACGACCCCGAGGCCATGGGCGACCGACCTCAAGGCGCTGGGCGCTAAATTCGCTCGAACGAGGATGCGGGATTGAACCTCCAAGGTTAAATCTTGCCTACCATCGAACGGTCGTATTAAGGGTCAAGAGTCGAGGCCCCCAGGCCTGTCGCTAACCTCAAAAGACAAGTGACAACGGCAGAGGCGTGAAGACAAAACACAAGTTTCGTAAGTGCGAAGAACCAAAACAAGACCAAGTAGAACTTGGGACGACCCCGAGGCGGTAGCTGACCCCGGGGCGGGAGGCCACGCCCTCGGCCTCAACCCACGAGGTCGTCCGAATAGCACTCCGCCATGGAGGCCTCGTGCTTTGGTCACTCAACACTCAAAGGCGGAGAATCCGAGACAACGCAAGCAAGGAAGAATCACAAAAACCCAAAAGAACACAATGCACAAGTAGAAAAGACAGCAAAATGTCATAAATGTGACGAAGATGTTCGGCATACATCAGCAAAATAATAATGGAAAGGGCCAACATGCAAAAGGTCCCTTATACATCATCAAAACAAAATAAAGAGCAAAACCCGCTAGTCGCGAGGCGGGTCGGAGGTCGTCCTGGCCTCAGTAGCAGGGGCGAGGTCATCCATACCCTCCGGGATGTGAATCTGATCCAAAGGTGGGGCAGCAGCATCAGTCCCAAGTCCAAGAGAGAGGTCCGGAAGGTCGTCAGCGAACTGTGTAGGCGAAGCGGCGGCTGACTGAGGTGCAGATGATGACCAGAGGTCGGCGGCAGCATCCGCTAGCTAGACAGACTCGGCCGTAGCAGCTGGGTCAGGGTCGCCGAGAGCTGGCGGTAGACCCCAAGCCGCGGGAACAAAGGACGCGTCTCGGCGGCGAAGGGCAGCATATAAATCCCGCTGCATGGTGTACTAGCCCACATCATACATCAACACCCCCTCGGAGGCCAGACGCTCCTGACTGGCCTCGGTAGCAAGCCATCCGGCGACAACATCCTCCCCATGCGCAGTAATGTAGCTCTCAACATCCCTCCGATACACCTCGGACTCCCTGTAGCGCGGGATCTCGAGGATGAGGGCCTTCTGGCACGACTTGAACTCGTCGGCATACTTCTTGGCCTCCGCAGCATACCTCTTGACCTCCTCGGCATACCTCTTGGCCTCCTCAGCCTGAGCCTTCTCCCGCGCGCATAGCTCTTGGAGCTCCTAGTCCCGCAGCACAAGCACCTCGCTCAAGCCGGCAGTCCTCCGCCGCTCCTCCTCTAAGAAGATCTGGGTGGCCCTCATATTACTCTCCAAGAGAGTCTGGCGAAAAAGTAACTACAAAAAGAGGTGGAACATGCATGAAAAATAGTTAATAAAATATAATATAATCGCAAGGAGAAAAGGTATCACTTAGGCTTACCTCAAAGGCGGGGCGGAGACCAGAACCCTCCTCGAGGACCTTTGAATCGCGTGGGGAGATGAGACGACGTGCTACAGCCTCAAAAGGCATATCACCCTCGAGAAGGGACACGGTCGAAGGGATCTCGATGGGCCACCCCACCCTCACATCTGACACGGAGGAGGAGGTTGCACGGGGTGGGGGGTCGACCGCCAACGCCGGAGGGTCCACGGATGCCGAGGCCGAGGTCGGCCGGGAGGTCTCACGGCTCCGCGACTGGCGCGTGTGCGGGCCCGAGGGTGGCAGCGGGCACGCACAGTTGCTCTCACCCGTCTTCTGCCGCTGGTGAGCCGGACGTGACTTCACACGGTTCACAAGCTCCTCACAGGACAAGGGACGATCGGCTATATCTACAAACCATTCACGACAAGTATGAGTATCACCTAATCATAACCACGAAAGCATCTACATAAAGAAAAATCCACACCGAAGGAGTCCGAGCTGGGGGCGTCGAGGTCGATCGCCTCGGGGTCGGACACGCCGAGGTCGACCGAGGCGGGATCGTCAGGGTCGGCGGCATCATTGTCGAGGTCGTCCTCGGAGCCGGATAAGACCTCCACCACAGCCCAGGGTGGAGCAGGAGGGTGGCGCTCAAAGCCAAGGCCGGTCAAAGCCGCCTCCGTCACCAACGCGGCGGCGTCAATATAATTACCGTCAAGAACCACTATCGAGTGGGCCCGAGCTCCGAGCCGGGCCGAACCCACCGCCGGGGCCTTATACTTGTAAAAGTAACCCGCCCAAGAGACACGGAACGGGAGGGAAGGACCGGTGGAAACAAAGACGAACTGGGGTTTCCAACTCTTATTGGACGTCTTGGGCTCATGAAAAATCTTCCTATTAGGACATGCCGAGAAAGCTGCAAACCCCTTGCCGAGGGCGACCGAGGAACACCCAATATTGAGATAGTAATTGAAAAGCGCTAGGGACGGGGTTGCGCCAGTTTTGGCACACCTAATCAAGAAAGCAACTAGAAGACGATGGGAGTTCGACACTAGTTACCCCGGGGCGATACCATAGTAATCAAGTACGCTAACAACAAAGGGATGAAGGGGGAAGCGTAGGCCCATCTTAAGGGACCTAAGATGGACACCAAAGAAGTGTGGTGATGGAGGCTCTAAGATGGTACTCCCGGGGGGAGGCACTACCATCTCTACGGTGGGCCCGAGCAACGAGCGGGCACACGCAACGTCGTACTCGTCCATAGAGACGGTGACCTCACTTGGAAGAGTGGAGTCAAGCTCGGTGTATTTAGTACGAGAGAAGGGCTCTGGGAGACTAGTAGGCACGATAGCTTGGAGGGGTCGGGCCGCTATAGGAGGATGTGGGGGCGGCATAATGACCTCCACGGGCGGAGGGGGAAACAACTCTAGGGGAAGAGGATCGTCACTATCTATTGGCAAATCAAGGAAGCTAATCGAGTCCAACAAACTCACGTAGGGGTCGGGGGAAGACAATGGCATGCAATAGAATGAAACGCGTGGAACTCTAAAAGGAATGGAATTACTAACCCAACTCTAAGACGGAACGAAGTGGAAACTTGAGGTGAGACACGGAGTAGACTCGGACTCGGGGGAGGCTCGGGCTCGACGGTGGTCCTTGGGGTCGGCAGCGACAGCTCGAGCTCGACGGCGGACTACTCGGACTCGGCGGCGTTCGACGAAGGGCTGGCGGCGCGGTCTCGGCGGGGTTGTCGACGGGGGGCTGTTGGCGTGAGGGTGAGGCAGCGACGTTCCGGCAGTGGGCGAGGATGGTTGACCGGCGGCGATGGGGCGTCGGCGGCAGTAGGCGCCGAGGTTCCTCGGCGGCGATGGTCGACCGGTGGCTGTGGTGCGTCGGCAGCTTGCTCCTCTCGCCGGAAAAATGGGGAGAATTTGGGGGGAGAAGGAGAGTTTTGTTCTTTCTTGTTTTGGTGTGGGGGTGGAAAATGAAAAAGAAGGGGGATTATATAGAGGGGAGGAGAAGGAAAAAGGGGGGAAAGTGAAAAGTGGGTTTTGAATTTTGAAAAAGTGGTTGGGAAGAGGAAGTGTAAGGGGAATTGATGGTGATGGGATGGTTGAGTGTGGGAGATGTTTGGCAATTTCCAAGACCTTTTATAGAGTATAGGAGTGGAAGAAGTATGATGGGATTGTACTAGTAAGGGATAAGGATGACTTGGGGTTCGGAATTCATCTGCTTGTAGACTTCTACTGCGATAATCATTACAGACGACCCGGGAGTGTTGGGGATAATATTTGGAGGCGGTTTTTTAGGCAAGGATAATATTTTGGGCGCGATTTTGGGCACATTAGCGTGGCTCGGGGTACGATTTATCGCTGAACTACTCTCTTTCGCTGACGACTTCTCGCAGCTCAGAGAGTGGGGGACTGATGATCGATAAATACCACCCGGATCTACCACGGGTCAGTCCCGGAGCGGAAATAAGGGGCCAACTCGGGCCCACACGACTAGGTCGACTTGGCTGACCTCGGCCCATGACTTGACCCCTTGGGGTCGACTCATGGGCGACCACCGGCCCATGAGTCGACCTCGGGGTCGTCTTGGCCGAGCCCAGGGCCCGGCCACGACCTCGGGGTCCCGGCTTGATGCGGTCTTCCCGGCGCAAGACGCGGTCCTAGGCCGTTAGAGTGGTTCCCTCCGAGCAGTTGAGTCTAGGAATTAGTATAAAAACATGCAACATTGTCCTATTGAGACACCTTCTTCATACTTTGTCCTAACGACATTCTTGTCCTATTATTACACAATCTTGTAATAGCTTTATCCTTTATTCAATATATAAAATACCTCTGAGGTACACTTTGATCCGTACTTGTCATACCCCCTATAATCTTATCAGGTTTATTGATTCGGGCTACCCGGGTTAACTAAATCCATCAATATCCTTCTTCTTCCTCTCCTTTTCCCTTTCCATCACTTACAATTCTCGAGCATTCATTAGCGAGCAACGCTCGACAAGCAAAGAAACTGATCACTCTCCCCCAACTCTAGCTCCCCGTCCCTTCCCTCTTGCAATCCTAGATGATGGATCTCAAATAAATTCATTAATGAAACATTACAAGTTAATTTTTAAAAGGGAAAATAGCACTTTTTCCCCCTGAGTTGTTTACTTATAGCACATTTTCCCCCTATGTTATTTATGTAACCACTTTATCCCCCTCAGTTGTTTTCAAAGTGGTCATTTTTCCCCCTCTCTTGTTAAATAGATATTTATGCTGTTAAAAGTGAGGGTAAAAGTGGCATTTCACTTATTATTATTATTATTATTATTATTATTATTATTATTATTATTATTATTATTATTATTAATTTTTAACGGAGATGGAGGGATCGGTTTTTTTTGACACACTGCCTATTCATTTTTATTTTTACAAAATAATAATAATAAAAAAAAGCCAGCTTCGCCATAATCCATTCTTTCACCTGTGTATATTCGCATTCCCTTTGTTAAAAATAATTTAGGATAAATACAAACCAAACTCATTACTAAATTTACTTGTTTTCATTCTTTCATTATAAAATGCAAGGCCAATGCCATTAATGACAGTAGAGAGCTGGGTGAGAAACCTGGGAAGTTCGCTGCCAGATTTCTTCAGCGACTTGATGGTTATTCTTCCCTATCGCTCCTTGTCTACCATTATGGAGAGGAGGCTTTCACAGGTATGGAGATTGTTGTTCATGTAAAGATCTCTCTCATTGATCGGTTTCTTGTTGCTCTTCTTTTTTGGTGATGTCTTGTACTTCAATCTCTTGGGACTTCAAAATAGAGCGATATATAAGAACAAAGCATCTTCATACAGAAAGAAAGGATCGAGTCAAATAACCAATTGAAGTAAAAGGCGTATGCATTGCCTACCTTTCAAGCTTCTGAGTAGAAAGTTTAGCCTTCACTTCCGTGGTGATTTTCCTTAATTCAAAGCAAATTACCAGTTTGGAATCGTGTATGAATAAAAACAAGACCGCAAATAAATAATAAAAATAATAATAATAATAATAAGTGAAATGCCACTTTTACCCTAACTTTTAACCGCATAAATATCTATTTAAGAGAGAGGGAGAGAAATGACCACTTTAAAAACAACTGAGGGGGATAAAGTGGTTAGATAAATAACATAGGGGGAAAATGTGCTATAAGTAAACAACTCAAGGGGAAAAAGTGTCATTTTCCCTTTTTAAAATATTGATGCTTCATATTTAAAATATTGAAGGTTCATCTTTACAATAATAATGCAACATCATAATACTGATGAATCTAAAATAGATTCATTTTCACAATGTAGAATGTTGATACGCCCTTTAATGTAATTATATAGCTTAATTAGGAAGAATTAATTATATTTTTAGAATTAGTAGGATAATTAGGGTGGGACAACTTAATTAGTGGGAGAGTTAATATTGTCCCTCAATTAGAATAGGGAAATTATGTATATCATGATATATCATTACCTTGTATAGTTAGTATACTTTTGGTAGGTTAATTATTATATGTATTAGTAAATTAGTATAAATAGGTCCATTGTATATGAAGATGAACAACCAGTGCAATATATTGTATTCTATTATTTTAGTTATTGTTCTTAGCTTGGAGCTCTCACACGCTCGAAGTGTGAAATTGGAGTTGGCCGTGACTCGAATACTTGGAGTTGGTCGTGACTCGAATACGGTTAGGAGCAAGAAGCCTGCTCAGAGGTTTCTTCCGTTGCGTACTAAATTTCTATACGTAACAAATGTTCAATTAATTAATATTGTAATTCCATCAATAAACAACTAAAATTCAAAATATATTAATGAGTATCATTCTAAAGATCTCAATGAGATATTTTTAATAATATATTTTGTACTAATATTGATTTTATTTATACAAAAATATATTAAAAAAAAAAGAGTATAAATGATGATATAAAAATGAGTTAATACCCAAAATGGTCCTCCGACTATAGCGTAATACTCGATTTAGTCCCAAAGTATTTTTAGTACCCAATTTAGTCCTCTAACTTTTAAAATCACACCCAATTAAGTCTTCAGTTACAATTTTCATCTATTCACCGTTATTTTGAGGGAAAATAAGTCATTTAGTCCTCCAAACCCGTTTATTAGCGTCTCTGTTTCGGATCTTCGAATCAGATTGCAGAAACGACGGGTCGTAGAGGGGAACCCGTTTATTGGCGGTGGCGACGGAGTTGTAGAAGGGAACCACTGGGAGGCACTCGTCGCGGCGGCGGCGTTGTAGAAGGGAACCACCGGGAGGCACTCGTGGCGGCGGCGGAGTTGTAGAAGGGAACCACCGGGAGGCATTCGTGGCGGCGGGCGATCGGAAGTCGCGGTCGCAGGTGACGCGGAGGGCGGCGGCGTCGACCTTGCTCGAAGAACTCGCAGAGACCAGGGGATACTACTCTCAAGTCTCAATGGAGGAACAACAACATCACGCTACCACCTACGACATCGTAATCTTGGGAGCCTCTGGGTTTACCGGCAAATACGTTGTACGGGAGGCTCTCAAGTTCCTCAATGTACCTTCCTCTCCATTGAACTCCCTCGTTTTAGTAGGTCGATCCCCATCCAAAGTAGCCAAAGCTCTGCAATGGGCCTCCCATCCCAACCCACCGCCACAAATCCCCATCCTCACTGCCGACACCACCGACCCCTCTTCCCTTCGCCGGGTCGCCTCCCTCTGCAATTGGCTCTTTCCATCTCTACGACGAGCTCGTCGTGGCGGCTTGTGTTGATGTCGGCTGCGATTACCTAGATATCATCGGAGAAATGGAATTTGTAGAGAGAATGGAAGCGTCTTACCATGACAGGGCTGTCAAGAAGGGTTCTCTCATAAAAGGACGTTTTTGCCCCTCAAAATAACGGTGAATATATGGAAATTATAACGGATGACCTAATTGGGTGTGATTTTAAAAGTTAGAGGACTAAATTGGGTACTAAAAATACTTTGTGACTAAATCGAGTATTACGCTATAGTCGGAGGACCATTTTGAGTATTAACTCTATAAAAATTGATGTCATCTCATCATAATAATGAATTAAATAAATTTGTAATATTATAATAATAAATCATAATCCGTGCAACTGTGCAATATTAGTTGAACGTGGTTAATGGATATAATTTGTGCCTATCTCCCACTACAATACAAATTGGATAGGTTCGCACAAGCTTAACTTAGTGATTTAATAGACAATATATAAGAGAATAAGAATAAGAATACAAATTGGATGTGTGTTGCATTCTAGCTTTTATTTATTTAATTATTTTATTATTATTATTTTAAATTAGTGAATGTTGCGGAGAGAACAGACCCTTGTCTGAACTATGCATTGTACTTTGTTGAAGTTGTCACCCCATGTTTTTTTTAATACCTCTAACAAAGCAAAAATATGAAATCACATACTACAAAACATGACTTTTGGATGACAATGGAAGACTGCAATCACTATTTAAAGAGACTGTCATGGTCTCATGGATAAACTTGCTTTATAACTTTAGCTGATAAAGAATCAAAATAAGATAAACCAAGAATGCCAATAAATCATTCTATTGAATGTTTAACTTAGATCCTTGTACTTACCAAGCCAATAGTCTCACAGACTTGGCTAGAGTTTCCCCAAAGCACGGCTCCACCGAAATCAACAGTATTCTTGTAATGCCATACATTAAGAAGGGAATATTTTTCACATTATATAGTGGCAAAGGAATTCAAGATTATCTATCAAGATCTGTAATCTACAATGTGTGTACTGTAATCAAATTTTGTGAAGAAAGGGAAAGGATAAGAATGTATGTACATCATTATTTTTTAACAAGGCTATACAGACCAAAAACATCAAAAGCTTATGTTTCATCACTACCCTCCAGGTCGTCCTACTCATAATTAAGGTTTCCTTTAGACACCAAATTTGGTCCATGGACAACTAAACTGGCATCCCTCAAAACCCACCATAACAGGATTGATGTAAACTGAAATAAGATCAATCTAAACGCCTAGCAACGAACGGTAATCTGTCAAAAAGAATTGATGCGAAAGTCCAAGTCTAGAGCGTTATAGTCTAAACTAGCTTTGCATCACCACTACCACCACTACCACCACCGCCAGTTTCATGAGCAGAGTTCATTGACGGGGAATTGTCACGCCGGTGGCTCTTAGAATGGATGGAAATGGAATGCCCAGTAAATGTCCTACCAACAAACTTACCGGCTTTGCTAAGGCCACTGGTCACTGCTCCCTTCCCACTTCCAACGCCCGCACTGATGCCACTCCCCACAACCTCCGCTCCTGCACTGATGCCTGAACCAACAGTGGATGCTGCCCCATCAACGGCATCCCTTGCGCTCCCAATCGCACCTTCTTCTCTCAGCTTTTTTCTTGCTTCCAGGGTCTTATTCTCGTCCTCCACGGCAGCTAGCTGCTCTTGCTTGCTGAATTCGTGGTACAACACCTGACGTTGGGAATTCATGATCACCATATTGGAACAAGTATTTCCTAATTCACAAATGCGAATATACATATATACACATGCCCCCGAATTTATATATATATATATAGAATCGGGATCAAATGAGAACAACCCTAGGTGAGAACTGCGGATAAATCTGATCCGTCCATCTTCGGATGAACAAAGGCTGAAAATTAATGAAAAAGACACGGTGACATTTATGTAATTACGCATGGAAATGCTTGACATTGCATTTAGAAACTCTTGTGATGACATGGAGGAGGAAGGTGAGTAGAATCAGGTAGTGCCTTCCATGCACTCAAAGCATTTCCAAATTCATTGTCAAGCATTTCTAAATGCACAATCGTAATTACAGAAAATTACAGAAATGTCACGGCATTTTTTCCCCTTTTTCATTGATTTTT
This sequence comes from Ipomoea triloba, assembly GCF_003576645.1. Classification (NCBI taxonomy): domain Eukaryota; kingdom Viridiplantae; phylum Streptophyta; class Magnoliopsida; order Solanales; family Convolvulaceae; genus Ipomoea; species Ipomoea triloba. The sequence goes on from NC_044924.1 coordinate 23,784,669, forward strand.
AGCCTTTGACCATCCTAGATAGAAGGATCAGATTTGTCCGCAGTTCTCATGTGAACTTGGTCTTATATATATATATAGGTAGTAATTAGTAGTACAGTAAGAAAAATCAAATGCCACTCTGATGGGCAGTTAAAACTACAGAGACCATGTATGTACCTTAATTGTAATGGTCCCTCTGTCCTTCTTGTCTTTGACTTTAAACATATCAAGTTTTGGCAGCAGTCTCAATTCAATTTGTTTGGAAGTCTCAGGTACCAGCTCATTTAGAGGTAATTTTGCAACACCCATTAGCTCATCTTGCCCAACATCTTCATCAAACACCTGTTCAAAGGGATTTTGATTGTTAATAATGCACCCTCACATAAAAACCCAACATACGGTATCAATCAAGGACCCACATTTTACCCATATTCTTAAAAAGAAGGCGAGTTTGGTGGTGCAACATGTGAAGTAAAATACTTCACCGTTGCTATTCTACTCAGCAAACTCATCGGTTTCTTGGTCAATTTCATACCAATACAAAATTGAACCAAACAAGGTAACCCCAACCAAGTTGGCTAAGGATACTTGTAATCACAAGGTCACGAGTTCGAATGCCAGCCTTCTTGGTTTGAGCAGGTTAGCTATGGGCAACCTAAGCTGGTTTACTTCCTTGTGGTCCTTTGCCGGCTAAGGTCACAAGGCGACATTTACCCAGTGCACACCATCAGGTAGTGGCTGCAGGTTTCCCTCGTCATCCCAAAATTTAACCAACATAGTAAGCCATAATTGCAGAGTGATAATTGGCTCCACCAGGAAGTCAAGGATTAAGCACAATGCTATACTCATCATAGACAAATCTTAAGCCAGCCATGTGACCTCTTTTACTTAGCAACAAGCACTAGCAAGGAACTTCCAACAGGCAACAATAAGAGCATTTAGTTCTTTGGGCAAAGTGGGATTTTGATTCCAACAAAGATGAGTGTATGATTCAAACCTCAAGGATAACAGCTTGTGTCTCCTTGTCTTCTGCAATCAACTCAAATGTCTCATTCCAAACAGGGTTAAGGTTGTCGTCGATAGTTTTTGTTTTAACCTTGAACAGTGAACGGATATATACAACTACATACGGATCAGATTTTCCGATCACTTCCCTGTTCTTTAAGTTACTTGCCCTGATTATCGTTATAGTAACCTTCGCCTGTGGCTTAAGCTCCAAATCACTGCATGAAATCAGAATAGTTTTAAGATGAAAGAAGAGATGAAACGAGGAAATTAGGAAAATAGGAGTTACCTTGTATCAACTGGTACACCGCCAATTGGAACAACAATCCTATGGGGCCATTGTAGTGTATCCGTGACAATAGAATTCACAGTATCCTATGGAACAATAATATTGTAGGTCAGTCTACCGGGCGAGCAGGGGGGATATCAAGCAAGAAATGCCTAAGCAGAGATCATATCGGAACTTACATCTATCATATCTGAAAGTCCAGGAATGGCGGTTAAACTTCCACCGACAGCCTTCAATACATAATCGATTCTTGGCTTTGGCTGATTGAACAGAGAAGGCATTTATTAGTTCCTTTTGTGACAGCATATGTTATAGGAGTTTAATTGCACCAAACACGTAGAACGTTTGAAAGAGTCGAATAATTAGAAATATTTTATATGAAATTGAAGAAATGGGCAAGTTATGTTAGAATCAAGAATGGGGAAAAACAAAACGGTGTCTCATCCCGAATATCTCTGACATCTACACCACACATAGGCAGTTCATAAGAACAAATCCCAGAAAATGGGGAATAAACAATATTGGCATTATGGATAACCCAAGCATCATCAGTTGTGTACCTAAAAAATATACCTCGGCAAGTAAAGCAACAACAACAGCAGATATGCAAGGAATTTCCTCAGCAAGTTGGAAGATAACACGAATAACTGTGAAGACTTGAAGGTCTTTCAACTGTCGCCAAATTAAAAGTGCGAACGATTAGCTCAGAATATAATGCTTTGCAAGTATAAAACTAAAAAGAAAACTAGGAGTAGATGAATGAGACACTCGAGCCACGGACCTGAATGGGTAAAGAAGCAACTAGTGCAGCTTCAACAGCTAGAATGATACTGGGATCTCCACCCCATCGGAAGTCAACATCCATAGTAATTTGACCCTTTTTAAGGCTCTGGACACGAATGCCTGTATGAATTTAGGAAGAAAAAATTGAAGCATGAGTTGCATCCTAACTAAAAGCTTAAGTTGATAGTTTGACCGGACATTTATGTTTATATATTATATATATGCTAGACAAGAAACAGAACATAATTTTCAGCCAAAAACTACACAACGAACACGACATTCTTCTGCTATCCACTACCTTCAATCTTTGGTGCCACATTTCCAAGGGACAGTTTGCTGAACTTCAAAGAAGTAATCCCGGGAGGGCGATATTCTTCTAACAAAGGTTCAACAGACTCTCTTATAACAGCCTCAGCCGCCTGCAGATAATCTCACGTCCAAACAATATATAATTGGTTTAGCGAATCACACAAGCAGAAACGCATAGTTCAACAACTGTTCAAACAAACGCCGCTAATCTAATTAAACATCACATGATAATAACAAACAGCGAAAATCGAATTGGATGAGAGACACAGGTAGGAACCCTTACATCAGCAACAAAGGGCCACAGCTTATTCAGTTGTTTGTTCAACCATTTCACCTGACAAAGTGAGACAACATGAGAGGCACAAACATAACATCAAAGAGGCAACTGTAACATACCATCATTGAAGTCAGTGTTATACTCCCCCATCCCATTCTATATGTCTGGTTCGGTTAACAAAAGTTATTTACAACTCATTTTTTCATAATATTAAGTTTAATATTAATATATAAAATTTATATACTTGGAAACTATATCAAAAATACTATTAAACCCAAAAAAATCAAATTTAAAAATAAAAAGAAATACTAAAGAAAATAAATACAGAAGAAACAATGAATAATAAACATGATAGGTAAAATGAGACAGATATACCGAACTAAACTTTACATAAGGAACCATGGCACTAAATATGATGACAAAAGTATTTAATGCACAAAATATAAGAATGCATGAACTAAAGGAGGAAGTCCACCTGCTCATAGACAGGGAATGATACCCATTCAGGAAAATTTTCACCGCAAATTTTCTTCAGATCATCCCTGTTTAGGCTGCCCATTAGTTTGACATCAACTGCCTGTCAAGAAAATTAAGACAAAAAATACAAGCAAATGAACCACGTTCGAAATGCTCAAATTTCTGGGAAACGACGAAAACAAAAACAAAAGAATAAGTTCGACATTAACAAACAAACCTTGGCGATACGTTTGGTGCTGCGGTATCTCATTACATGGCGCCAAATCGCCATCAACCCGATCCCGAACATAATGCCCAACATCATCCCCGAAACCAAACCCATCTTTGTTTGATAATGCCAGCCCCAAAAAACACATCAAGATTTAGAAAATTTGAGGATGTGTATATGCGCGCAAAATTGCACAGGCATGTCGGAAACGGATCATTTGAAAAGAAACAAAAGGGGAATCATAAATATAGACTCGAACGTTGTATACGTAGACTGATACTGCTACTTTAAACTCATTCACTTCCTTTTTTCCTCTTTGCAAATAAATGATGTCTGTTGGGATCTGAAATTCTGAATTCTGCTTCTGGCCAACGACGACAGAAGAGACCTTTTTTAGGGTGTGAACTGTCTCTTTCATTCTAATTTTTTATTCTATTTGTTTTTTTATTTTTTCTTTTATTTTTTTTAATACTATTGACTTACAATGTAATATCTGTCAATGTTATTTTTTTTATGGAGAGCCATGTTGGGAATAATTCTCGAAAACCCAAGAAAATAGACGAAATAGAAAATCCACAAAAAACAAAATAAAATTTCAGGAATTTAAACCTACAACAAAGGTTAGATAAACCTGGAAAATGGGGACGGAGATGAACGGATTTTGGGGTAGTTGTAAGCACGAGTCGAGTTGCCTCTGTCCTTAAAACCTTATTTACCGCCTCCTAGGGTGCTGGAGCGTTGCGGTCTAGGTTTCCCAGGATAAAACGTACTACGGTTCCTGCGTTTGAGCACACAAACTCGGAACCCGGCGAACGAGAACGTGGGATGAACACAGGTGGCTAGAACGAACGAAGAACAGAGTTTCGAGGTGGAAAACTGATTTTTGTATGTCACGTAAATGCTCCTGCTCAACCTGGAAATATATAGTGGAGGAAGAGATTAATGGCATTCAACATGGCATTTAAATTTGCATTGTAACCTCCTCTCCACCCTGGAAGCCACGAGACATCGCTCGTGAGAGAGGTTCGCCAGACATCAGCCTGCGAGAGGTCCACGAGACAAGGAGATTACTACGAGTTACCCGAGGTCCACGAGACAAGGAGATTACTACGAGTTACCCTGGAAGCCACGAGACATCGCTCGTGAGAGAGGTACACGAGACATCGTCCCGTGCGACCAGCTTCCTTCGAGTGATCGCATCTCTTGGGCGTAACTCGCCCGCTTCGAGACATCGCTTACCCTGCCCAGCCGCGAGACATCGATGTCTACTTTGAGAACCAATTTCTCATTCACCCATTATCCATTTTGAGTGTATAATATATCGATCTCTTCGTCTCACTACGAAGAATCCGAATCCACTTTGACCCGACCCAAATCGGATATGAACCCTACATATATTTATACCACAAAATGGCCACTTAAAATGTCATTTATGTCATTTTTCCAACAATCCCCCACATGAATGAAAATTGTTTTCGGGGTATTTTTGAAAAACGGAAACAACTGTGTTCAACGGTTGATTCCTGCATAGTAGAGGTAGGTTTAACCCTTTGAACCTTGCCTTGTGAGATCTGTATACCCTACTGGCTGTACGGTAGAACGCGATGTCTTTGAACCGACTGCCATTTGTGTAGACATTGACAAATCTCACACAGGAACCATTCAACCACGTCCTGTTCTCATGACTGTGCCCATTTTGGTCGTGGGACACCTGCCTGGTTCTGCAAGAGTTTCTAAAGAATTGAGCCCTGTTCAATTCTCCTTTGAAGCGACCCACACTTCTCTCGCACATAGGTGATTCTTTCTCGAGTTTCTCGGAACTCAACACATGTCCATTTGACATTGCATACACATCATATGTCAGATGACAATCGAATCATTAAAGCACTAGTGTGCTAGCCTCGATCGGGAGTCACTGTTTTAACAAGGAGTGGTAGGGGTCGGGGACCCCCATAGTGACGCACTCATTCCATAATTTAGTTGTCCCATTGAACCTAGGTGCCAGCTAGTTTGGGTATCCACTAAGGAATTTTGGTGTACCAAGGGCTTTAGACCCATTATATTCCTCGTATCAATTTCTCAACAACCAAAGGTTACTCTTTAGGTTAGCGGCCGCTACGTTGTCCTTTGACCTTATAGTCAACAGAGACAACTCCCGTTGCGAGAAATTGTTTAATGGTATTATGTCTACGACTTATAAGTCTAGACTACCATGCAACTCCATACTCAACCAATTTTGCTTGACTATCGCAAAGCAACAACATTGGAGGTATGAGTTTATCGAACTCGGGAACATTCTCAACAAGAATGACATTTCCATTCAACCTCTCGAGACACATGTGTCCTAAGGCTTTATGCGTAGATTCCATTAAGATCTAGCTATCACGAGAATTTCCACTTTTGACTGACTAACCCGGCTCACATCAACCATGTAGCCTCTCATGGACTTAGGGATGGCAATGTGCCCCGTCCCCGCCGGGGATCCCCGTCCCCGTCTAAAACTGGGACGGGGATAGGGAAAAATTTCGGGGATCGGGGACGGGGATGGGAAATTTTTCAATTCCCCGCCGGGGACGGGGACGGGGACGGGGATACCCCTCCCCGCCCCGCCCCGTCCCCGAATAATTATTAATATATATATATATATATATATATATAATTAAAATCATTGTTTTTAAAATTATAATTACACTAATTATTTAATATGTTGACTAAGAATTGACGAGGGAAGGGGAATCCCCGTCCCCGCCAAATTCCCCGCGGGGGCGGGGATGGGGACTATTTTCCATTCCCCGCCGGGGATGGGGACGGGGATGAGGATGGGGTCGGGGTTTCGGGGACGGGGACGGGGAGTATACTCCCCGCCCCCGCCCCGCCCCGTTGCCATCCCTACATGGACTTAATGTCCTTTTGATATCCGGACAAGATGCCATACTTTCCAAGTACGGTTTGGATATCGCACGTAGTGCAGTCTAAAATCATAAGTATGCCATAGATATCTCATAATTTTTTCACTATTTCCTTCTAGTGCGTAGCACTAGGGTTACTCATATCACTACAGAGTTTATAAACCGCAAGGCAATATTTGGTCAACCACAACCCATTAGATACAATTGAACTTACCAAAAATCGGAGTGCATTCTCCTCGAGAAGTACAATCTTTGTGATTTTCGGATAGTTAGTATCTAACGTTGTTCAAGCCACTTGATTATCATCCTTTTGCAAGGAATTAATCAACATTATGAGATTGGCTTCACACGAGACCATCAAGTCCTCTCACGATTTTCAATCCCGAAGATTTAAATCTTCCAATTCATATCTTTCACGTCAAATTTTCAATTTAACATAATCCTGTTAACTTGATCACTCGATCGTTTCTACCCACGATGAGTTTATCGTGTATAAACGCATAGCAACGTCACCGTCTATCGTATACCATACATAGACATTTGTTACTTTGTTTATACTAAACTCGTTGGTTTATCATTGTAAGAGCAAAACATCACATGCCAATATTTCAGGCTTATTGTTTTACCATACAAGGATTTTACCAAACTACCCACTTTCTTTCATAGCGAGGAACCAACAGAACCCTTAGGTCGTTCATTGTCTATAAAGATAGTGGTTTTCACATCCACTTGATGAACTTCAAAATCCCACACCGTGGTTAAGGCAAGTGTCATCCTTATGGATTATTATTCTCAATACGAGAGAATACACATTAAAGTAACCAAGGTACTCGCAAGTAATCTTCAATTACAGGCATGCCCTTATACTTCAATGAAATTAAATTAACCGATTATATCTTCCGGCCAATGATCCACTAAGGATCCAAAGGTTTTACAATCCGGAAGAAGAACAACCAGTTCCGAAGTATGATTCTCTAAGACAGAATCTACTTCACTTTATAGCCTCTTTTTGGTACAAAACCAATTTGCACCCTACAAACCAGTCCACCACTAATCAGGAGATTAATTCTTAAAATTTGTATTGGACTTAACATGAAGTTAATTCCGTAATGTTCAGATTTATTCCCTGAATAGCCTGACCGGTCACGAGAGGTGACTTCATCCAATCACGAGAGGTAAACTTAATTTACTTTTTATGGACATCCGTAGAAAACACAATTTCTACATCCATTCGAGGCTTTATTTTCTAACAAACCGTGTTAGAAAACCTGATCCATTTTCTAGTAAACAAGTTAGACTATGCATATCGCATTCTAACAAGTACATCAGAAAAATCGGATCACATGATTTTACAATCCTTACCAAATCCATTCCATTTCCTAGTTAAAAAGTTAGATTGTGTTCATCACATTCTAATATGTAAGTCAGAAAATCTAGATTACAGGATTTTTCAAATCATTACTCACTTGCTACGTCTAGCTTTGAGTTCAGGTTTTAGGTCCTTCAATTGACCTTCTCAGAATAACATCTCCATAGAACGATGAAATTCTGTTTCGTTATGTTCTTACGTACGTCCGCTCGAGACATGAACTTTAGTACTAAGAGCAAAACACATTTGGCAAGCCGCCCCCACATTTCAAGTATCAATAGGATAGCTCAAATCTATCCACACTCGTAAGGAACCTTATCGAGTTGCTTTGTAGGGAACCTTCGTTAAAAATGTTTTTGCTTGTCCAAAAGACAATTGCCTCACCCCCACATTCTTGGGGTAGGCCCGAACATATCAACGTATTGATAATTGTTATATAAAAGAGTACACTGTTAGTTGTTTACCATAATCTCAACTGTGTAGTAATATATTACTAATTTTATCTGTTCATAAAGTGTGATTTTTGCTCATATCATTGCTCATGCCCTCATGAAGTTCCCACCTCAATTGTTTCATTTTTATATATTTATCTATTTGTTTGTTTTGATATGAACTAATTTAATCATAATATATATTTTTGTTGTTTGATTTTTATATATTTATCTATTTGTTTGTTTGATTATTTATAATTTAACCTTTAATTTTATTATTTAAATATTTAATATAAAAATATTATCCGTGCATCGCACGGGTAATTTACTAGTATATATAATGGAAATGGAGATTATTTATAGGGAATAACAGAATCAGTCATTAAATAAACAACCAGAAAAGCTATGTGAGGGTTTTCAAAAAAAAAAAAAAGAAGCTATGTGAGTTGTTACAATATAAGGGTTTGGTTTCAGCAAATTCCATGATTATTTATACACATTAATAATTATTTTCATAAGAGTAACTACGTACCCTTCCTAAATATTAATAATTATTTTCATAAGAGTAACTACGTACCCTTCCTAAAAATTTTATTATCAATTTTCTCTTTCGATGTGACAAAATCTGATTGGATTATGTAGAGTCAAGCAATTCATGCTACCTAATAAATATAAATCATATTTCTAAAATAAATTGGAACATTTCTAAAAGCCAATGCGAATGTGTGAACTTTATGGGGGAAAACCGAAGACTATATAAAGTTTGAGGACGAAAGCGCACGAATAATACTCGTGACGCTTCCTTTCCCATTTTCCCCAACTTTCTCAGTTTCTCCTAACTCACAAACAATGGCTGTAGAACAAGCGAACCAGAAAATCTATTGTGCAAAAAGCATTCTGGAATACAAGTTTTCATTTAGATTCTTACATATATGGTATTACAGTCCCTCCCATGTCCTGGACATGCTTAATTTTGCTATATTTGCCCATCAAAAACAAAAAAAAAAAAATTCAGAATTGTTGTATATGATAGAAATGTCATCTCCCAGAAAGACAAACAACCAAGCAAACTACCAAGACTACACTCTCTTCTTCAACGATGGCAGGCAATTCGTCAGAGATTGCGACATATAGACTTTATCTTTGGCTATGGTTCTGTCGTCATTCAAAATAGCAATATATAAGCCCAAATTCCAGGTGGTAACAAAATCAACGTAATGACCCATTACGTTGATTTTGTTACCACCTATGTTTCGAGCTTATATATTGCTGGTTTGAATGACGACAAAACCGTGGCCAAGATGAAGCCTATATGTCGTATTCTCTGTAGAATTGCCTGTCATCGGTGAAGAAGAGAGTGTCTTAATTGGTAGATTGCCTGGTTGTTTACCTGCCCGGCGGTGTTTCTATTGTTATTCCCTTCTCCATAAATCCATTTTCAACCACACAACATATAAAATTGTATTAGTTTTTTCTTTAAAAATCATTTATTACCAACAAAATTCTAAAGTTCCTAAAAACAATTTATTAGGCTTACCTTACCAACGGTGCCACTATCAAAGGTGCAGTGGTGCTGCAGCCGCCGAAAGCTTGGGTATATATTGATGTTCTGACGCTGCCTTAGCCAAGCCCTCAAAGCTATATATATATATATATATATATATATATATATATATATATATATATAAAAGATGAAGAGAGTGTGGAAGATGGAAGATAGGTCATTAATTCCGTGTGGTTGGACGATGGCCGGATGGTAAGTCATGGCATCCTCACCTTCATTCCATGCAAATTGGAAGATCAAGACCGAGTCAGAAATTTCTTCTCGGACGAAAAATAAAACACATAAAAAATTTATAAAAATATTCATAACAAAATAGAAAATATAATTAATTTGATAAAATAATTCAAATAGAAAGCACATCTAACATCTATTATACTCATAAGAGTCAAAGAGAGTTAGGCCTAAAATGGGTAGAAAAATGGCGGTCAAATTATTTAATCAAATAGGTGGTTCAGATTGCTTAGATTTATATTTTTCCTTGAGATTTCTTAATTTATCCTTAATTATATGATTATCTGTTAAGTTTTCCGTTAAATATTCTGTTAGTATTATGTTAATTTTTAACTTACCCATTAATTTCTATAATAAAGGTCTTAGGTTCGAACCTCATCCCAATCAAATTTGGCATAATTAATTTCTATAATAAAGGTCTTAGGTTCCTCACTCTATTTTACTCTTATTAAATTAAAAATAAATTAGTAGCTACAACAAAAAATGATACATATGTATTTCTTTAATTTAGAATTATGTATCTACAATACCTTTATTTGAAAAAATTATTCATTATCAAAAAATTAAATTAAATAAGAGAAATAATTTCATTAGTTATATTCTCTTTATTTTCTCGCATGCAAAGATTTTTTACATTCAAATTTATCAATTGACTAGTTTTATACGCGCATTACGCGAATGTGTTAATGCCCAATGTTTATATTTAAATAAATATTTGAATGTATATCAATACAAGATTATATAGGAGAAGTTTATACATGTGTAATTGAATGTCGAATTTTTTTATTTAAATATCTAACTCAAAGTATATGAATCTAAGATAATATAGAAAATTCATTATAATTATTACTAAAATAAATGTTTGCAACCTTGTAAAATCGATTGTCTAAATATTTGATCTAAAAATGATAGTCTAAATAAATACTACGTTTAATTTGAATTTTTCTAAGTGTTCTTAATTCTCTTTTGAGTAACATTGTCATTGTCTTCATTTTTACTATTTGTTCTCTTCCTTTTTGTTGGTAGTGTGTTATTTGCAATACGGTTATTGTTGGTAGCATAGATGACAGCGTCATGCAATGAGATTATGATATAGGAGCTATGGACTTTCCTTGGAGTGTTCTGCTTGGGGTTCATTTGGTTCAACCATTATTGTTGAATGAGTTATTGTCGATAAAAAAAATCCCTAGTTTAAAAAAAAAGATTAAATAAATTAATAAAATTTTGAAAATCTAAAATATTATGTATTCCAAAGATATTAAAAGGTAGTTTATCATTTCAATTTGCTGGGTAATGGGTTATTTAAGTATTTTCATTTTCAACAAATCCCCAAGTAGTTAATATGATTGATTTCAAAGTATTCTTTTTTATTTTTTTCATGGTATTAAAGAAATACATATGTATCATTTTTTGGTTAACTACTAATTTATTTAATTAATTCAATAAGAGTAAAATAGAGTGATTCTGCTTCAATTTGTTGGGTTATTATTTGAGTACTCTCTTTGGCAACCAATCCCCAAGTAATTAATATAATTAATTTCGAATTATTTTAATTTTTTTTCATAGTATTAATAAAATACTTGGTAAATAAATATATAACATTAATTTGTACTATAACTTTGATATTTAATAACAAGATATTGTAAAAATAAAATAATGGACAATGTAATGAATATCAATTGATAAATTTGAATGTAAAGAATCTTTGCATGAGAGAAAATAAAGACAATATAACTAATGAAATTATTTCTCTTATTTAATTTAATTTTTTGATAATGAATGATTTTTTCAAATAAAGGTATTGTAGACATATAATTCTAAATTAAAGAAATACATATGCATCATTTTTTGTTGTAGCTACTAATTTATTTAATTTAATAAGAGTAAAATAGAGTGAGAAACTTAATTATGTCAAATTTGATTGAGATGAGGTTCGAACCTAAGACCTTTCTTATATAAATTAATGGGTAAGTTAAAAGTTAACGGAATATTAACGGAGAAGAGAATATTTAACGGAAAACTTAACGGATAATCATAAAAGTAAGGTTAAATTAGGTAATCTCTATTAATAATATTAATCTGAATTATCTTAACCATCTATTTGATTAAATAATTCATCTGAACCATCCATTTGATTAAATAATTTGACCGCCATTTTTTCTACCCATTTTGGGCCTAACTCTCTTTGGCTTTACATTGTCCATTATCTTATTTTTACAATATCTTGTAATTAAATATCAAAGTTATAATACAAAATAATGTTATATATTTATTTACCAAGTATTTTATTAATACCATGAAAAGGAATTTAAAAAAAATTTGAAACTAATTATATTAACTACTTGGGGGATTGGTTGACAAAGAGAGTACTCAAATAACCCAACAAATTCAAGCGCGATCACTCTATTTTACTCTTATTGAATTAAATAAATTAATAGTTACAACAAAAAATGATACATATGCATTTCTTTAATTTAGAATTATGTATCTACAATGCCTTTATTTAAAAAAAAATATTCATTATCAATAAATTAAATAAGAAAAAATAATTTCATTAGTTATATTGTTTTTATTTTCTCTAATGCAAAGATTCTGTACATTCAAATTCATCAATTGATATTCATTACATTGTCCATTATTATCTTTTTACACTATCTTGTAATTAAATATCAAAGTTATAATACAAAATTATGTTATATATTTATTTACCAAGTATTTTATTAATACCATGAAAAAAATAAAAAAGAATAGTTTGAAACCAATCATATTAACTACTTGGAGGATTTGTTAAGTTGACAATGAAAGTACTCAAATAACACATTACCGAACAATTGAAGCTAGAAACTACCTTTTAATATCTTTGGAATACATCATATTTAAAATTTTCAAATTTTTACTAATTTATTTAATCTTTTTTCTTAAACTATGGATTTCTTTATCCACAATAACTCATTCAACAATAATGGTTGAACCAAATGAACCTCGAGCAGAACACCTCAAGGAAAGTCCGATCCATAGCTCCTATATCATAATCTCATTGCATGACGTTGTCATCTATGCTACCAACAGTAACCCAATTACAAATAACACTATACCAACAAAAAGGAAGAGGATAAATAATAAAGATGAAGACAATGACAATGTTATTAAAAGAGAATTAAGAATACTTAGAAAAATTCAAACCAAAAGTAGTACTCCGTATTTATTTAGATTATCATTTTTAGACCAAGTATTTTTTTTTTTAGTACTACTGACTCTGTTACAATGCAGTATCTGTCCATAGCTACTTTCTCAACCTATCCTATTGAAGCACAAAGAGTCAACAATTGCCTCCACTTAGGCTCTCCCATCATCCATGTGGGAGTGTAAACCGGGACACCGGGTGCCACTAGACCACAAGGTTAGACCAAGTATTTAGACTATCGATTTTACAAAGTTGCAAACATTTATTTTAGTAACAATTATAATGAATTTCCTATATTATCTTGGATTCATATACTTTGAGTTACATATTTAAATAAACAAATTCGACATGCAATTACCTATGTATAAACTTCTCCTATATAATCTTGCATTGATATACTTTCAAATATTTATTTAAATATAAACATTGGGCATTAACTCATTCGTGCAATGCACGTGTAAAAATAGTCAATTAATAAGTTTGATTGCACCCTATTAGAGTGATAGAATATAATAGTCATTGCACTTGTATTTATCTTTACTTCTATTATTTTTTGCATTTGTTTATATCCGAGTTAATATCTAATTTAGTAATAGACTATAGTGATTTTTCTCGATTTAGTCTTAAACGACTTTTAATGATTAATTAAGTCATCAATTTTGATGGTTTTATTCAATTGAGTCATCTGTTAAGATAGCTTGGTAATTTCACAACTATTAATACTCAATTTAGTCATCGACTATAGTAGTTTTACACTTTTACCTAAACCCAATATGATAGCTTAAGTGGCAAGTGAGCTCTCTTTGTGGGAAAGAATTTCGGGAGAACCCATGTTCGATTCTCGATTCCCCCTGAGCTAACTCTCGAAGCGAACGCGGATGAACCCGGACCGTTAATCAAGAAACCTATAAGTGTGTAACAGAATCTCATCAATGGGTCGTTGTTCATTGAAATGTCTAGCCGGAGCTTGATGAACAAAAAGAGAGTGAATTTCTAAACTATATGAAAATTGAGCAATTGATTAGATAATTATTGAATGACTCTAAATCTTGTGTATCCTATTCTTCCATTCTCTATATGCTTTTACTTTAATTTATATTGCAAGCATATAATCACAAACTGCATACACAAACATGTCTTGCATGAATTGGTTAATGTTTTAACTTTGCAAATTAAATTGCACACTTACATATATTCTCATGCATGGCCCCATTTTTTTTTAATACTATTTACTTTGTTACAATATAGTATATGTTCATATATACTTTTGCATTTTTAGTCCCACGACTATAGCGACACTTGTAGGATTGGTCCACGACTTTCAAACTTTGCAATTTTGGTCCATGACTATTGTTTTTGTTGCGAAAATGGTCCTTCCGGCGCCGGAAAACAAAAACCTGCAGATTTTCAGGCAATTTTTCACCGGGAAAAAAAAATCGACATATTTTCCGTCAATTTCTCGTCGGAAAAAAAATTCCCCTTTCAAGTAGGATTGAAATTAACATTTCTAAAAAATTAATTTAGTTTACTTTTTATTCAAAATTGACATTTCTAAAAAATTTCCCTTTGTGTTGACAGATGTTACTAATGGGTAAAATTATTCAAATATTATTTTACTTTTTAGTTTAAATTTAATCTTAATAATATTATTTTTTGTTGATCTTGAATTTGTATTAATAATTTTGAATTTGTACTTAATTGGCTAAAAAGTAAATATAATTTAAATTTAAACGAAAAAGTAAAAATAATTTTGAATTTATATTTAATTTACTATGATTAACTTGGCTACGTATGCTTTTAAAAATGAATTTGTTTTAACTTTAATTAGTTTACCAAAATAAAAAATAATTAAATTGACTATGTATGTTTTTAGAAATGAATTTTTTTTAACTTAAATTAATTGTTTAGAAATGTCAATTTTAATCCTATTTGAAAGGAGAATTTTTTTGCGGCGAGAAGTTGACGAAAAATATGTCGATTTTTTTTTCGGCGAAAAATTGCCGGAAAATCCGTCGGTTTTTGTTTTCCGGCGCCAGAAGGACCATTTTTACAACAAAAACAATAGTCATGGACCAAAATCGCAAAGTTTGAAAGTCATGGACCAATCCTACAAGTGCCATTATAGTCGTGGGACTAAAAATGCAAAAAAAAAACTCATTTCTCAACCTACTGAAACACAAAGAGCCGACGCCCCCATTAGAGATCGAACCTGTGACCTCTCACTTGGGCCATATAATCTCATGCATGGCCCCATTTAGTTACCTATAACATAATTGAGGGAAAGGGCTAAATAGGCCCTCCAACTTTACACGAAAGTGTAATTGACCCTCTAAATTTTTAAAAAGTACAATTAAACATTCCAACTTAGTAACTGTCACAATTTGCCGTTGACCATCATTGACCGCAGTAAACTGTCATTAATAGTAATAATTGAAAAAAAAAATCAGCTGCCGTTGTTTGACCAGATCTGGTCACCTTCTCTCGCTGGTCGTCTTCTCCACTCGAGAAGACGACTGGTCTGGTCGCCTTCTGTAGGTGAGGCGACCACAATGGTCCCCTCTCTAGGGGAGAAGGCGACCCATATGTGGTCCCCTTATGCTCGAATGAGGCAGGCGGCCGGCGACAGTCGCCGGAACTTTCAGAATCTGAAATAACCTGCAAGTGACCTGTTATTGGAGGTCATTAATCAATTTAGGATTTCAATGCATCAAAATAGCTAGTTGGAGTGTTTAATAGAACTTTTTAAAAATTTAGAGAGCTAATTTCACTTTTGTGTAAAGTTAATAAACCTATTTAACATGAGGGTAACTAGATTAATAGTGAGTTTATTACCGAAATGGTTCCTCGACTATTGTGAAATTACCAATTTGGTCATCGATAATTTTTCTTGCCCAATTAAATCCTCAGACTTTGAAAATTTTAACCATTTTGGTCCATTTATTTTACCGTTTGATATTCGTTAAATTGAGACCAAATTGGTAATTTCGTTATAATCAATCGACCATTTCAGTCAATAATTAATTACCGAAATGGTCCCTCGACTATAGCAAAATTACCAATTTGATCCCAATTTAATGGTTGTTTAACACCAAAATAAATAGAGGATCAAAATGGTTAAATTTTTCAAAGTCTAAGAACTTAATTGGACAAGAAAAATTATCGAGGATCAAATTGGTAATTTCACAATACTCGAGAACCATTTCGGTAATAAACTCATTAATAGTGCATGATTAAGCTCCGTTCAATTTACAAATAAATTGTAATATAAATGTATTTATAAGTTTGCCCTATAAAGATATATACTATCCTATATTAAGTTGAAGTAAATTCAATTTTATACACTAAGCTAATTTCTTAAACCAAACTTTGTTTTCCGAAACCAAAATATTAGTTTTGGAAATCAAAACATTTTTGGTTTTTGAAACCAAAATTTGGTTTCGAAAATCATTGTTTATTTTGGAAATATAGCTTGAAAAGAGATGAGAGAAACACAACAGAAGTGAGGAGAGAGACAAGGGATGAGAGGGAAGGGGAGACAGGAAAATAAAGAATTCAAAAAATATCTTGGGACTAAAAATTTAGAAAACTATTTTTTATTTTCCTTTGACTTTATTTTTTAAAAAAATCCAAACATTAGAAAATCTGAAAAATAACTTTAGAAGTCAAATTCTGGGTTTCTAAATAGACACTAAATTATGCAACTTTTCAGTCAAAAGTTTTTTGCAACAACCATGTATATTGCCTCACAGAAGGCATGGTAAACCACAAGGGGCAAAATGTACAAAAAAAATGTCAAATTAAATGAAGAATGTCTTAACATTGTTTAGCCAAGACATTAGTTAATCAACTACAAAAATCTAACAAATGTAGGCTAGGAGAACTGAAATATCTGTAACAACTAAGCTCACACCAAATATGACACTAAAGCAACTAGCACAAATACCACTTGGAATATGCTTATACTGCACCTCACACCTCTATTTGGTGAGTTGTCAATGACAGTGATAGGCGGGGACTCTATCGGTGAAGATGCTGGATCAACATAGGGTGGAGGTGGGGGTTGGTTGAGGCTTGGAGGAAGTCCAAGCCCATGGCCAACTTTTATTTCAAATGCCATGCCATTTTGGCACTGGACCCCATCATCAGCGCCTGAAAAATAGTATTGCGCGCCCTCTATGGTCAGTGGCACTGCTACAGTTACTGCTTTGCCAAATTCATTGCTGCCTCCTAGAAACGTGTAGGTATCATCAGAAGGATCGTCCATGGTGCAGCTCTTATATGTGGTCTCATTGTATGTTTGGATAACTGTCTGGTTAGTGTTCGTATTGAAAACTGGACATCATGGCAAAAGAAGGCGTCTTAGATCAACCATTTGTAAAGAAGTAAATTGATAAACATATGTTATACAGGACTGATGCTTGCTAGTCATTTTAGTAGGTAACTATCTATGTGTTAAGATCAAACGCTTACCACTACGCCAAAAGCTATAGCTAACAGTGAAGGCACAACTTTATTTCCTTATATACCGCCACATTTTCGAGAGGCAAGGTGCTGGACTTAACCCTTCAGGTCTCCGCCCAACAATCCCCCTAGCCACTAATTGCTGGACTTGGCCCTTTACTGGCCTCTGCCCAACACTATGACATCTCATATGAATATGGTTCGGGTATTTCAGCATTGGCAAGGCAACAACTTAGAAACTCAAGCCAGTGATGTTTAAGACAAATAAATGACTAATTTTAATGAAAAAGTTGTAGTGACAGCATTACTAATATGAGCTTCACACCTTCAGCTAATCACACAAGTGATATTAGTATTCCACATTAACCCCAATCTTGCATATGATCCTAGATTTCCAGATTTCCAGTTATTGAAGGCTTAAATGGGAATCGCTAATGGAGGGATACATCTCTAGTTATCTTTCTTCTAAGGATGAAATGGCATCTATAGTGATGAGTGTAAGTACACCAACAGATCTATGAATATGTGATGAGAAATTGGAAAAAGATATTAACATTTTAACCGCATCATTACGTGCATTCCCCCCCCCCCCCCCCCCCCCC
>NC_044924.1:23803651-23809695 GCF_003576645.1 Ipomoea triloba
CCAAATTCCTTTCTTGTTAGGTGTGTCTCAGAGCCAGCCCCCCTACTTGATCTCAAACATATATTTGCAGGATAGAAACCTTCCCTCTACTTGATCTCAAACATATATTTGCAGGATAGAAACCTTATTATTTGGGGATCATACGGAGAAATGACATTAATAAGATACCTAGTATAATTGATTTTTCCTTTGCTCTAATATGAAGTTTCACCTAAATATGTTAGCATCTGAAAGCCTATGACTTTCCCCCTTCCAAAAACGAAAAGCCTTGAAACAAAACTATATGAGGAACCGCAGCAGTGAAGAAAGCAGGTTCAAGAGCACTTCAGATAACACATTTGGAATAATTGACTGTAGTAACTAAGAGAAATTCACATACTAAAATTAAGAAATTTCAAATTCCTTGAAAACCTAGTTTCTTTCCTTTCACTGAAGTTTTCTTTGGCAATTTTTCAAACATTTAAAGCACAAGTTATCTGATCAAAAACCAATGCAGAAAAAATGCCTAACTTGAGCATGAATTTATTTTTACCGGCAATCCGATATTATAAAGAAAATCTATCTATCATCACCAAAGATCAAACTATTACATTTATTCACTAATGCCCAAATCAAAAAATTTGAAGTTTGATCTGAAACAAAGAATGGGAGACCTACAAGATTTGAGCTCTGAAGGGCATTAAACGAGACAAAGAGACATGGGTATTCAAGAATTGAAGTGAGAAATTTTAATTTTTACTTACTGAGGAAGTCCCCAAGATTGAAGGTTTGTGTGGCGGCCCAAGTAGAGTAGTCGGCGGAGGTCTTTTCGGTGGTGACATTGAAGAACCACCCGGCGCCGCCGCCGACTGTGTGGTTGGTGTAAGCGTTGGGAGCAGGACTCTGAGATGCGGCGCCAATGAAGAACAGAGCTAATAGAAAGAGAGAGACCATGGCCTTCTCGATTGCCATGGTGGGAAGATGAGCTCCGCTTTGCTTAGTTTAAGAAGTTGAGCGTTTGATTTGAAGATCTAAAATGCAAGAATTGATGTGTTTGACTGTGACCATGGAGCCCTTTATATCTCTCTCTATCTTCTTCAAGAATTTGAATCGAGAAAATGGGAGAGTTGGGAAACATGGCATAAAGTGTGGCTTGGTTTTGACTTTTGTCATCAACAGCTAATGCTTTATCATTTTTCATGTTCTGGTCATGTTCTAGCCTTCTAGAAACTAGGAAGTTGCTAAATTGCATAAATAATTTAGTTATGGCTAATGTGGTCAATAGGGAGCTATATCCAACGACCTGTATGCTATAATAAAATAACATACAGAGAAAAAATCAATATACTAATCTATACTATTAATAAAAATAAAATCATCAATTTTAACTTTTCGGCCCTGATACCTTTCATTATTGAACCCTTTTTACTCCATATTTTAATATTTTTGATAATAAAGTGCTTTAGTTTGAGTGAAATCTATGATTCGTTTGTGTGGTTTAATGTTTCTAGATAAAGTGAGTCACAACGAGTCAATAGGAGGCTTCTTGGGACATAATGGAACAATTTTGGAAGCCTAAATTTCACTCAAGGAGGATCGGAGCAGCGGAATGCGAAGCGAAAAAAAAAAAGCTGGAAAATTGACCGCATACGGCCTAGCAAACTACCGGATGGGTAGCCGCTTGCCCCAACGCAGATCCTACCCAGCCAAATGGCCACGTAAAGGATCGTTTGCGTGGCCGGGAGTTGCGATTTCTGCACAGTATAAAAGCTGTTTTGTTGCATTTTGTGCCCAAGTTAGAACCCTAGATAGCATAGAATAACTCTCTTTCATTTCCTTAGAGCAAGATAGCATAGCCTAGCTTAGATCTACATTAGGGAACACATTTTGGAGCTTGTATTGAAGACTTGCAGTGGATCTCAACAACTCTTCTCCTTCATTTAATACAAAGTGGTTTATTTCTTCATCTTCTCTCCTCTTTACATTTATTTATGTCTTCTTTACTTGAAATTGCTATGCTTACCTTGCAAATGAGTGAGTAGTCATTTATATGGGTTAGATTATGAGTTTATTGCTTCTATTGATGCTAGCTATGTGATTATTGCATAAAGGGGATGAACACCCATTTAGGATTCTTGTGTTTGAATTGAGTTTATTTTCTATCTCTCAATAATTATTGTGCAGTGATTGTTGTTTGTCTTTGGAAAGTATTTCTTCACAATGAGAATTGGATGGAAGACTTGAGCCTTCCCAATCTCAAACCCAATTTCCCTTCTATGGAAATAGGGGTAGATTGAGAGCTTACAAAGCTTTTGTTCTTAAAGAATTTGGATTGATACACCATGGAAATGGGGCAACCCATGTTCTAATCCTTGTGGAAACTTGGATTCTTTTGTGTTTGCCTCAAGAACCTAGGGCTAATGTTCTTCCCCCAATTTAAGTGTCAAATGCATCAATAGAGTAATACACCTAATTTAACCCATCTTTCCCAATTGAATTTTATCCTAGTTTTAATCTTGTTTTCCCTTTAATCCAAAATACCAAAAATATTCTAGTTTCAATCCCAACCAAATACTACATATGATTTACTTGGATCCTTATGGATTCCAATGCCTTGGTGCCTAGAGTTTAGGTAACCGCTCCCTGCGCGCCATAAACCTCAATCCTCAATGGAACGATAATTCATACCCATTTTCACTATCACCACTAAACTACATCACTTTTTGGCGCCGTTGCCAGGGGTTGGTAATTTGGTTGTATTGAGTTTTTACCTTTATTTTCTAGCATTAAGGTTAGTAAATCCTCAAGAGATCAAGTCTTTTATTTTCATTTTTGTTTTTGTTTTACTTCTCTTTTAGTTTTATTTGGACTAACCCATAACCAAAGTGCTTCTAAGTTTGTGTTGTTGGTGTTTGTTGCTAGGTGTCCTCTTGGTTTATGCAAACAAGGTCAAAGGGGAGTGTGAACTTGTTTCCCTTTAACCAAGAGCTTTTGAAGGACATAAGGAGGGACAAAAGGATTTTGCTCGGGTAGCTCAAAGAGTTTGAAAACTTTGAGATTGAAATGGAGACAGGTGACACGAGCAACCCGATGCAAATTTTCTGAATGGAACAAACACTCAACAAAGCCCGAGGCAAGGGGAACATATGAGGAAAACCAAGGCGGGCAACCAAATGTGCCTCAAGTACCGGTACCTCCCATCCAAATACTAGTACAACCATTCATGGCGAATCCAAATGTGAACCCCTACTTTGGAGGTGGAATGGGGATGCCACAAGGACAATTTCCCTTCTTTCAAGGCGGTATTCCCCAAGGTTATGGGCAACAACTGCAAGCTCCACAACAACAAGGGCAACGGGGTGGGATGCAACACCTTCTAAATTAAATGAATCCCAATCTCTTTCAACAATTTGCACAAAACTTTCCCCAAGGAATTCCTCCCATGTTTCAACAAGGTCTACAACAACTGATGTCGGCCTATCTAGCCCTTGAGTTTGAGGAAGAAGATTGTATTGTGTATCCGGGGGTTGATGCCAACAACTTTGGACTCAAGACCTCCCTAATCCAAATGGTCCAAGCCAACCAATTTGGAGGTGCAAGAGTGGAGGACCCCAATGCTCATGTGGTGCACTTTGACTGGATTTGCCAAACAATCAAGATGAATGAGATTCCAAATGATGCTATCAAGTTGAGGTTGTTTCCATTTTCACTAAGAGACCAAGCTCTAAGTTGGCTCAATTCTTTTCCGGCCAACCACTTTGTCACATGGGAGCAACTTTACAAGCCGTTCATGCAAGAGTATTGCCCCCCATCAAAGGCCGTGAAATTGAAAAAGCTCATTCAAAACATCCAACAATTCGGGAATGAGAATTTATATGAAGCTTGGAAGAGGTTCAAGGAGTTGAGGAGGCAATGTCCCAAGAATCTATTGACACCGGGGGATTTCATTTCTTCATTTTATGAGGGACTATTGGATAGCTCCAAAACCATTCTTGACACATCATCCTTTGGAGGTATTTTCATGGACATAGGCCCGGAATATGGAGAACAAATGATAGAGATAATCGCTTCTAACACGGCCTATTGGTACAATGAAAGGAATGAGCCACCGAAGAAAGAGAAAACCGCCGGGATGTTTGAGGTTGATGATAAGATGGCAGTGCAAGCATAGTTAGATTCTATACAAACACATGTTGAAACAAATGATGCAAGGGTCGAAACAGAGTGTGCAAGTAGTAACTCAACCGCCACCCCAAGCTCCTTACACACCCACTCCCTACTCTTATCCTTCTTCTCCTTGTCATCACCCGAACCTCAGAATATGGCTATGGTAGCCTGTTGTGCTATATGTGGAGGAAATCATGCTTCCCAATCTTGCTATTTTGTTGGATGCTAATGGCCAAGGCTCATCACAAAATGTGGGACAAATTGATATAGTTGGGTATTCTAGACCCCAAAGCCAAGGTCAAGGCTATCAAGGTCTCGGGCAACAAGGAAGAAATCAATATGGAAATCAATGGAACAACCAAGGAAGAATTCTACCTCCGGTTTCCAAGGGAACCAAGGCAATAGATGAGGAAATCTGGGAAACCAATGGAGGGGTAATAAAAATCATAATCAATGGAATCAACAAGTAACCTCTCAACTCACTCAAGACCCGGACATGAAGTTATTTATGAGCATGATAATGAACCAAATGAGCAAGCTTTAAGCCGAGATAGAGAACCTTAAGGCCCAAAGTCAAGGGGGAGGCAATCAAGTTCCTCCTCAAGCATCATCTTCTAGTGGCAAACTTCTGGCTACCACAAAAAATCCTAGACATCAAGTGAATGCCATCACCACTAGAAGTGGGAAAGCCTTGAAAGATCCACCTTACCCATCCAATGATCAAGTAATTGAGAATGAAGTTGAGAAAGATGAAGGTGACCAAGAAAAAGAAGAAGTTGAAATTGAAAATACTCTTGAAAGTGACAATGAGGAAGAGCCTCTTATCCAAAAAGACAAATCAAAGGGAAAGGCTCCTATGCAAAAGGGCAAAATGCTAGCAAGAGAAAGGGGCAAAAAAGCAAAGAGATTGAGGACTCGATGATACCATGCAACTTATTGCCATTTCCACAACGGTTGCGGAAATCAAAGGAAACTGAGATGGAAAGTAAGTTCCAGAAAATGATTGATAAGTTAGAGGTCACTATGCCCTTTATTGAGGCCGTCACTCAAATTCCATCATACAAGAAGTTTTTGAAAAATATTTTGGGCAACAATGTTAGGAATATTTGTAATAAGATTTTGATGAGCCAAAAAATGTATTTTAGTTTGAAAAACTAGAAACCCAAAATTTTCATAAGCTAATGTACCTAGCGATCAGAGTCAAAAGTCAACTTGGAAGAATTCTTGGAGAAGGAAGGAACTTGGTTCGAATCCGATGGAGCTTAAATTTAATTGGAGCACAAAGAACAACAAAAGGTTGAAGCAGCAGAGATGGTAGAAGACTTGTAAAGATGGTGAAGGGTCTCTGGTTTGAATTCCCTTAGCCAAAAATTTTTAGGAAATCAGAACATCTCAAAATATTACTACTTGTATAATATTTACAGGAGTAACAAACAAGGGAGTAAACGGAGGATTGGAGTTGAACATAGCAAATGATCTGAATGGTGTTGTGTTCAAATCCTAGTAGAATTATTTTAAGCTGGCACATGTTGGAGATGACAAAGCAACTCAATTGCTTAATTAATCAACATTATTTTGGGGGCAACGGCACAAAAGCAGATCAATGTTATTTTGGCACTTGGTATTCACTATTGTATCTGGATGATTGAAGATAATGGATTCCTCCTTTCGGTGACAAAGCAACCCAATTGCTTAATTAATCAACGTTATTTTGGGGGCAACGGCACAAAAGTAGATCAATGTTATTTTGGCACTTGGTATTCACTATTATATCTGGATGATTGAAGATAGTGGATTCCTCCTTGGAGTGAAAGGAGTAGAGTGGACGTAGGCTGGGTTTGGCCGAACCACTTAAAAATCTCTCTGTCCTTTTTTTTTTTTTTTTTTTTTTTTTTTTT
>NC_044924.1:23809749-23828235 GCF_003576645.1 Ipomoea triloba
TTTTTTTTTTTTTTTTTTTTTTTTTTTTTTTACTTCCACACTGCTTATTATTTGCTTGCTTAGTATTTGCCTAACCCATTTACTATTCCTTATTTCTCTACTCACATCAAGTTGTCTGAATTTAATTGCTATATTCATGTGTGCATGCATAATTCTTGAACCATGTTATTGTTCATCTTTATAGCATAATTACCTCTACACACTAAATATTTACAATACCCATGCACTATTCACTTCATTTCCATAAACACTTTTGTCTTTGCATGTTTCTTGTCCACCATACTAGTCACTATTCATTTCACTTTTTTTAATATTATTCATTTGGTTTATTAGTTCTCATGTGTATGTATATGCCAAACATCAGTCTATAAAATACTTTAATCATCTTTAGCATCTGTTAATCTCCTAGCAAAGCTTTTCATATTTGCAAGTCAAAGTTACTATTCGGCACTATTCATCACTATTCACTCTTATCTGGGTTTACCAATTTTTATTATCTCCTACGTCCGCATGCAACCCAAATTTATTGTATATCATATTTGAGCTATTCCAAGTATTTCTATCGTATTACATGTGATATATCTTCTCTCCATCACTGAGTTTTAATTATAGCACTTTACGTACGTTATTCTGCTGTGCATTTCAAGTTGAATTTATTCACTTGGAATTATTTTAATTAAAGTGTTATTAAGTTTTAATTTGCTAGAAAAGTCTATTCNCCCCCATCTAGACTTTTCACCACCCATTCGGGACCAAAAAACAAGAAGAAATTAAAAAAGAGTTCGGTTGTGGATCTAAGTGAGTGGGCCTTCACTTGTGTAGTGCTTCAAACAAACTTGCCCCCCAAGTTGAAAGACCCAAAAGCTTTGCTATACCTTGTATCGTTGGAGGGTTTGTTGCGAGTCATGCTTTGTGTGATTTGGGGGCAAGTGTGAGCCTAATTCCTTATTCTCTATGCAAAAGGCTTAATCTCGGTGAACCCAAGCCGACCAGTATGACTTTGCAGATGGCGGATCGTTCCATAAAACGCCCGATTAGTGTGCTCGAAGACATCCAGGTCATGATTGACCAATTTTTTATCCCGAGGGACTTTATGGTTCTTGACATAGAAGAAGATACCAAGGTCCCCATAATCATTGGTAGGCCTTTCCTAGCTACTGCCGGAGCGATCATTGATGTCAAGAGAGGCAAGTTGGTAATTGAGGTGGTTGTGAACAAAATTGAATTTGACATTTTTAAGATGGCCAAGCATCAACCCTCCTACGTTGATGAGTGCAAAATGGTGAAAACAATGGAGGGGTCCAAAAGACCAACCAAGGAGACATGCTAAATATCTGGGCTGATTTTAAACAATGGAAAAACAAGCTTTGAAAAATGGAAGAAATTTCTTTGGCCCTGATGGTTTCTACAAGAGATGGAGGAAGGAGTTTGCCAAGTTCAAAAAACTACCAGACCATTTGGTCTCCAACCAAACATGATGAAAATAAGGTCGAGTCGAGCTAGCGACGTTAAACTTAGCGCTTCATGGGAATCCACTTTGACCCGACCCAAATCGAAAGTGGACCCCACTTATATATGTACCACAATATAGCCACTAAAATGCCATTTTATGCTATTCTTTTCAAACAGTTATTTGTCCAGAGAATATCAACGCTCTACGATCAACCAATAATCACTCAACTGATTATCCCATTACTCCCAGGTGAATTTTTCTCTAATATAGTTATACTTATTGAATATCAAAATATAAGTGTATCTCAAGATATTGCAATAACTAACCGACAAGTAATTAAATTAATGATATATAATGCAATGCAAATTATCTACATATTGCATTTATACACTTATTTTAGAACACTGAATTTTTATGATATTTGTTGCATGCAAGGAAGACTCATACTATAGTTTATTTGTCAATTCTTATATGTTATAAATCATAATATCATAAGAAACTGATACTTTGATGAAACATGAAGCATGAATAGTCTGTCAATCAACGGTTATGGACATCGCATTTTAATAGATTTGATGGACATCATTCTAAAAAGCCATACACTCCATTTGGTAATTTGGAGTGAAGTTTGGATTAACAGTTTAGATATATGATTCATACATTCTGATATATTTTTGTTTATTGCTGATGCCAGTATGCTGATTTAAATTTTGAGAGCATAGAAACAAGCTCAAAACATGCTTATATGCTTGAATGGTCTTACCTCAAAGTTACTACCCACTATCACACAATGCTTTATTTTGTATGTTAGACTCAAGGTTACTAACTTCTCACAATAGTCAGAGACTTGCTTTATATGTATGAAGTACTGACAAAAAAAATTAGGCTTTAGATGTGAGTTTTACTTATATATACCTGGGAATTTGAAACATTTTGAAATTTAGTGATTGGTAAAATCAATATGTTTTACAGTTTGACTATCAAAATTAATTTTATAGAAAAAATCACAGAATATATACATGTTGATTATAAAATTAAAATTTCAGTGTCAATATTGTTATGATTCAATGTTTTGATTACACTAAAAAGTGATTTTTTAAAAATTTCAAGCTCAAGATATGGCACGCTTGATGAGTCGATGTTGGAAGGTTAGTGATCCGCTCGCCGACTTTAGATGTCGTTGATCAAATTAATCAGTACATGTGCGACATGAATATTGCAAAAGGACGAGCATATTTAAGTTGTAACTCTTTGTTGTAAGGTATAACCATACGGTGAAAATCTATTAGAAGTACACACTCCTAAATTCTTAAATTGTTTGGGATTGTATGATTTTCTTAATCATTTATTGACATTAATTAAAGATCGGTGCACCTATTATGTTATTGCGGAAGATAGATCATTCTCTTGGTCTTTATAACGGTACGCGACTCATCATCACAAGATTGGTAGATCACATTGTTGAAGCAAGAATAGTTGGGACACATGAAGGAACCAAAGTTCTTATCCCTCGAATGTCTCTCATTCTTTCTGATACGAGATTGTCCTTCAAGTTCCAACATAAATAATTCCCATTGATGCTTGCATATGCCATGATTATCAACAAAAGCCAGGATCGAACACTAACTCACGTTGGGTTATTGCCGAAAAAAACCAATTTTTAATCACAGTCAATTGTACATGCCTTTCTCCCGAGCCACCCATCCTGATAGCCTGAAAATGTTAATTAGTTCTAGACGAGGATGTACAAGATTGTGTTACTACTACCAATGTTGTCTACAAAGAGGTTTTCAATAATGTGTAAATACAACCGGTGGTATTATGTTTTTTTTTTCAAGATGGAAAAATTGCTATATATCTACACAAAAATATACCTTCCATATATATGAGTTAGAATAGCAATTGATTCCTATAACCGAGTTACTAGAGAATGAACATACTTGTCCAATTTATAAAAATCCTAAACAATGATACATAAAATTTCTAAAGTTCCAGCACCGCATGCGTACATCTACACATTAGCTATTAATTAAGCAATTATTTGCTGGAATTCAATCAAAGATAAGATCAGAAAATATATTCGATCCAAAACATATCTTCAATTGCACTATATAATATTTGATGTTATAATGTATATAATTATATATCGATCCAAATATTCTTAATATATTATAAAAATCGATTAATGTAATAATTTTTTGTAAAAGTATTTTGCATGTTTAGTAGTAGAGTGAAATTGAAATGATTACGAATATTTATGTTTTGTTATGTATGATCCTATAATGAGAATAAATGTTTTAAAAATACAAAAATAAAAAATTAAAGCAATTGATCCTAATATAATGACATCTAAAGTATCAATATGAACAAAATAAATCAAAACAAAAATAAAAAATACTGATCCAAACTTAATAATAAGATTACCAATAAAATAGAATGATACATGTTTTTAATTATGAAATGTGATTTTAATTGAAGGGGTAATCAAATCTTATAGTTATGTTTTAAGAGGTTGTCACCCAAACACTAACTATGATTTTAATTCTCATTCCTAATGTATAAACCGATGAACCCAGCGTACCCTAAGTGTATTATAGCTCATAAAGCACCTAACAAACATTAACAGAATTTGGATAACAATGAGAAACGAACCAAATTCCTTTCTTGTTCCTCTCGCGTCAATATGCTCAAATCACAGAACAGAAACTGAAATCAAGATGGATATATACATTCAAAGGCTAAACACACTACTAAACAGCTAGAGTAACTCTGCTATGGCAATCCTACACCTTTGTAAAATAAAAAATAAAAAATGAAACTGAACAACAAATATACAGCTCACTAATCTTCTATATTGCCTTTAATTGAATCAGGTCAAGAAAAACAGCTGATGAAGATCAAAAGTCCAGATCAGCAGCATCGCTCATGTTACGTGACTTTGTTCCTCGTGTGTACGTGTATGATACAATCATTTGTACAGCTTTGGTTGACTAAATGCTGTAAGCAGTACTGGATTCAGAATCTAACTCGTTCTGGTCAATACAAGTGCCATTTACAGGGAAGAACCTTTCTCAAGCCTCAATTAAAACCAAAGATTTGTTTTGTTGAAATCTTCATTTCCGACGTGGACTGAACACTTCACCTTCCCTACCCAGCAGCTTAGTCTTGTGATCCACTGTACTTAAGCTCAACTGCATGCAACAAAAATTGAAAGGCATCAGAAGTTACTATCAAGACTTAGATTACTACTCGACCTTTTTTAATGATTAGCCAATGACATTCTATAAAACACTGTTTAAAGCTTTGATCAGAAAGAAGTAAAGAAAGCAATATCATGCCATAAATGAGCCTTCAAAATTTTGAAGCACATAATAACTTTGGGATAAGTTTAGCAAGTTCACAGTAGACTTAGTCTCAGGAGTCGTAGAAACTTCAAGAGTTCAAGATTGATCAAATAATACACAGCTTTTCACCAGCTGTGACAAGTTCGATTGTTTGCTGTAATGTAATTTAACTATAGGTGTGATATTAATGAGGGATTTACAATAGTCTATTCACTGCCCCTTGCCAATACCTTCATCAAACTTGTACATGAGTTGATTTCATGTTCAGTGCACTGGAGAAGTAAGTAGAGCGTACAAGTCAAAGAGAAAAGGTATATCCTTTTAAAGGATTGTGGCAAAAGACCACGAGTGAAACCATTGAGGGGAAAGAGAATGGAATCCATATGTAGGCATTGGCAATGGGATAACTAACGTATGGATTGGTAAGAGCAAAGCGGGGAGGGTGAATGGGATTAGAAGAATTATCCGTATCTCTTGAGGGGTAATCCCTAGTTTCATTCCTTCGATAATGGTGCTCATCACTTTGACAGTTAGAGGAGCTTAGCTCTGAATGCATTCAAAGATGAGTTCTAAAGGTTATTACTCACAGAATATGAGAAGCCTTATGCATGACCTTATAGTGAACTTCTCTCAAGAACAATGCCTCCTATGTTTCTCCCTGGTCAGTCCCTTAATGGTAATTCTCTATTAAGTGCAGCCACAAACCAGCAGTTATTTTATTTTATTTCATTTACTAAAATCAAAATCCACACCACCAGGAATACACATCCTTTCAATGGAACTGTCACAATATGGCTTCAACTTACAGCAGGATATGTGAAGACTATCAACTGTTTGTCAGCAGTAGATACCAAAAGGTTTGTGTTGTCCTTGTCCAGAGCCAAAGCTGTAATATCTTGCCTGGCAGCAAGCTTCATGGTGTAAAATACCTGCAAACCAATACAAATATTATAAATAAAAGAATATTGAAAGCAGGGCAGAGCAGTGAATGGTTCCAGTCATAAACTAAAGGCGGATGTGATGTAGTGTGGATTTTATCAACTACATGGGTTAGTCTCCCCAGATTTCACAAGACATGAAAAAGTGTGACTATCTAAATGAATATAGTATCCCTGCACTTCAAATGAAAGGAAGAAGGATGTGGCAATAACTTTTTGATAAATTTGACACCGAGGGAAGACATAAATTATGCTAACCTTTAGACTATAAAGATCAATGAAGCATATTGAAGGAAGAGACATATGCAGTGTATTTCCCTCATTAGTTTCATGTTTGTTGCCATTAAGACATTCTATCCCTGGTGTTGCCAACTTCGGCAAATTTATACTGTCAGGAAATCCACCATTATTATCCAAAGATGGGTTCAATCCAATTAAAGCATTCTGTCCATCAGCAGAAACCTCCATACACCCAACAGTACAGGAGATAGAAATATTTGTCCTAGCAATAAGAATTCCATTAAGATTAAAGGTGCTAAGAGTTTTAAGAGATCTGTTCCAAGCCAGTATAATCCCATCAGATGACAGGCAGACAGCATGAGCCTCCACAGAAACTAGTCTTCTGATTAATCTGCCCCTTTTTATTGAATGCAACAGGACATCTGATGAGTTGGAACATGAGACAACAATTCCTACATCTGAACTGATGCAGCAGCATGATATTTCTCCAAAATGGCCCCTTAGCACATGTATGGGACCCTCAATTCGATTCATCCTTCTGTCAAAAGGGCTTTTTGCTGTCATATTATCAGCAGTAGGTGTTGTACTAGAGTCAGAGGAAAGCCTTGATGTGCTAACTGAGTATGATGTTGACGCCCTATATATTCTCCAAAGTAAAACTGTTGCATCTCGAGATCCTGTCACAAGATACTTGCTATCACGAGAAGTAGCCAGGCATGTTACAGGAGCACAATGCCACCTTGCTATTTCCAAAGTCTTAGCCGTATCTGCTGATATCAGCCTGACACTGTTATCAGCATGCCCACCTGGATACACTCTCATAAGTTAGATGTAGGTTCAAGAAGAGTAATAAAGCCCAAGAGTATGAAGTAGAATAGAATTTTGATAGTTCAGATACAAGTCAGCAACCATAAGAGGCCTCAAATGCATACTGTTTTCAGAAGCTTATGGTAGTAAAACACTGACAAAATATATGCGCATACACATATAAAACAGTTAACTGCAAGGCAAAAAATATAGAGAACGGACATCCATGTCAACCCAAACCCCTTTCGCATGTTATAAAAATAT
The DNA here is from genome assembly GCF_003576645.1 of Ipomoea triloba. Lineage (NCBI taxonomy): Eukaryota > Viridiplantae > Streptophyta > Magnoliopsida > Solanales > Convolvulaceae > Ipomoea > Ipomoea triloba. The sequence continues at coordinate 23,816,796 of NC_044924.1, forward strand.
CAAAATCAGTTTACGATCCATTAGGCAAGGTGCATAGGATGGTTATATTACTAAATTAATTAACTGAATGCTCTTCAACATTAGAAATTCATACAGCTTACCAGTGATGATGTCCTGGTCAACAGTAATGGAAACTGTGGCAGAGCTTCTAATTCCAGAAGCTGGGAACGCCAGGGTATGGGGAAAATGCAAATCCTCTTGCCCAGAGTCAGCTGGCCCCTTGAACATTCGCTTGAGTGTTCCGCTGGCAGGACTGGAACAGGATTTTCCATGATGAAAAACAAAAGGTGTGCCCTGACCATCAGATGTGTTTGGTTGCCATTTATATTGTGCTACATGTGCAGCTGGAGCATTTATATCAACAATTACAAGAGACTCTGAAGATGCATGGATTGCAGCAGCAGGTAAGTTGCAGCGTTCAGGGTGAGGAACAGCATATGGCTTGACATTAGTGGGATTCCTGAATATAGTCTGCCAAACATGAATGCAACTGAGATTCGTGAGACAACATTTACAGGCAAAGAATCCGATAACCCCAAAAAATATAAGAAAGCATCTGCTTGAAAGGGGGTGAAATTCTTTCCTCTCATCAAGTTATCCATAAGCACCACACGAGCATGCACAAGGTTTATTCGTATTGAATGATTTATTCCACCTTAAAACTTAAGCTATTAGTGAAGATTCACATTTATTACTTTATATTATGCAAAGGTGATACATGTTGGGGCCATGATTATTTCGGAAGTCTTATTACATTACATAGTTTAGATATTAAGAAAATACTAAATAGTTATTTAGAAACTACTAAATACTTATTTAGAAATTACTAAATAGTTATTTAACTTATTACTCTTAGTCTTCGAATTAGTTTAGGTAGTTTAATTATTTGGAAACTACCAAATAATTAATCATTCTTAGTTCAGGTCTTCAGGAATCTTTGACATCAGCCCTATAAAAGGAAGTGTTATTTAGAATAAAGGCAAGCATAAATTCAAACCAAAAAAAGAGTCTACGGGGGTTTTGAGTTTCAAGCAAACCCAGCATTTTCTTCTTTTCCTTTTCCAACAACTTTTCTTTGTTCTTTTGCTTTATGTTTCCTTGCCCATGACGGGAGCATATAACAAAATGACAAGTACTTTCTGATGGCCAAACACATTATTGTGATGATGGGAAACATGCAAGATTACACAGCAAGTCCTTGAGCCTGCTCTATTACAGACATTGAATGATATATTCAACATCAACTAAAAGCTTGGGGGTGTTAGTAAAGATATAAATTTCTCAATTTATATTTAGAGTCATTTCCATTTTTGGTCCTACTGTTATTGGGGCATTGCCAATTTTAGTCCACTTCATTAATTTTTGCCACATTGCGGCCAGTTTTATTTAGTCCTTGCCACTTTTAGTCCACCGTAAAAATTTTCGTCAAATAATCGTCCAAAACAGGGGTATTTTGATCTTTTGATGCTTTGATCATCTCCTTTATCCTTTGTAGTGGTTTTCCATACAGATTTTCATCCAAGGAAGAGGTCCGGTAAAATCCATGGCTTTGTAATGTGGCTCATATAGCTTTTGTCGGACCTCTTCAATGGATGAAAAATTGTAAGGAAAATCACTGCAAAGGATCAAGGAGATGACCAAAGCATGAAAAGACCAAAAATACTCCTATTTTGGACGGCAATTTGACGAAAATTTTAACAGTGGACTAAAAGTGGCAAGGACTAAATAAGACTGGCCGCAATGTGACAAAAATTAATGAAGTTGACTAAAATTGGCAATGCCCCAATAACAGTAGGACCAAAAATGGAAATGACTCTTATATTTATCCTCAACAATTTGAACACAGAATATATCTTGAATGGAAAATGTTTAGAATTAATTTAGCAAGTAATTATACATAGATGATAGAACCAATGAGGCAATGAGGTCTATGGAACAGGCCAAAGACTCACTTCCTTTGAGCTCCTTTCGTAGCAAACCATGAAATGAAGCACTGTCCATTTGGCTAAATGTTACTAGGAATAGGGCTTGGTGTAGTAGAAAAGTACTGATGAATAGGTTAGATTTGGAGAGCTTCAGAGTAAGAGAGAGGTAGAGAGGGGCTGGTGTAGCCTGGAGGGGTGTTGAGTGAGGGATACACAAGGGATCAGTGCACTGGTGACTCCATTGTGTAATGAGTAGGAGTCACCTCACCTGACCACAGTCAATTTGTAATAAGAAAGTCTTCTATTTTTCAAATTTTCAGTTGGGTAGATTTAGTAAATTTGTCTATACCCAACTGAAAATTTGAAAATTTTGTATTTTGAGTTGGGTAATGATAACATGATTATATAAAACATAAGGGCGAGAAAGGAAGGATTTATAAGGATTAATTAAATTAATAAACAAGTTCTAAAAAAACAAAACAAAGAAAATTCAAACAACCTTTTTAAGCTGTCATATGTATCCAAAAGAATTGAAGATATTACTGATTTTACCACACTATGTGAGTTCCTTTCATTCAAAGGGAAATGAACACCAAACTAATGAGAAACTAAATGAATTTACCTGTACACGAAGAACATCTCTTAGTGGCATTCTTTTCATGTGAGGGAAGGTCAGAAGTTGTGACGGTGTTTGACCAATATAAGCAATATGATCTTGTATAGCACGCTGTTGGATCTTTTGATGAAATTTAGCATATATAAGTTACTAGAATGGGTATATGAACAGCAGCAAAATAACCAAAAATCTTAAGATACAAAGAGAGGAACATACTGGGTCTGATATTTTGTCAATATCCAGAGTCCCTTCGTAGGTGGCATAAAAGAAAACATTGTTTGCCAAAATAGCTTCTTTACCACGTTGCTTATACCTGAATATTCCCCAAAATTTGTATTAAGAAATCAGCAATTAGGCTACACTATAAAATACTTGGAGTATAAAAAAAACTGCAACATCTAAGGTAAAATGGGCACCAGAGTGGATGGATCGTACCCAAATATGAGATCGATCCATTCATGCAAATGTGCTGAGACATGCTCACTCTCAAGTGCCTTCCGATGCTTATGTATGAAATCAACAGGGTTTTCAGCCCAAGGAGGAAGTCGTACAGTGTCTAAAACAGTGTATAAGATGCAAAATGTGCCAAAATGATTAGTCTAAAAGAAAATAATTGCTCTACTTGATATTGGTTCAGAAAATATTCATTGCATACCAAGCTTTTCTCCTAATTGTGTTGCACCAAAATTAACATAATTCTGCTTGGTGAGTGCCTCTGGAAGATAAAATAGCTCTGGGACCTAGGCACAAAAGCAGAGGAAAAAGAATTCATCACCACATGTAATTGAATCAGTGTGAATACACTGCAAGAATGTATAGTGACTTATGCCCATAATGGCATGTAAAACAAAGTTAAAACCTCCCCTGAAAGTTGTATGAGAAACAGAAATACTTCGTAGTAACTTTTTTGTAGTAATATAGATTTACCAATTCCTTGACATCAGTAATGTCCTCAAGAACTCCTTTCCATGTAGCAGCAATATCTGAAAACATTCTGTCTGCATGATCAAATTTGCCACCTTGTAGCTGAATTGATAAAGTAGTAAAGGGTTCCACCCTGATGAGATAATACAGTACCTGTTACAACACCATTAATCATATCAAAGAATGAGTATAAAAGTTTGTGTAGTTGTCCATTATTCACAACTAATTGACAACAATTTAAGATATTAAGAGAGAGAGAGAGAGAGAGAGAGAGAGGGGGGGGGGGGGGGGGGGGGGGGAAGAGCCAAATGCATGCATCTAATAAATATTATTAGATAACAAGCTAATTAAAATGCATCATTAACAAAAATATAATGGTACCAAGAATATCCAATGTTTCTAAAGAAAGCTAAAGCAGCTAAGAGCCATACGAAGCCTTAAGAAGAGAGAAAAAGAAAAGAAAATAGAAAAGGAAACATGAAAGGAACAGAATTTGTCATAATTAACTTGCGTAAAAAACCTATAATAGTAGTGAATGAGAGACATCACAACACTTACTGATCCAACACTAGAATAATGTGAGCCATAATGGACAGCATCATCAGAAATCTTTAGTCTATCAGCATTTAGTGCACCAACAGGCTGCCAAAAAACATAGTTTCACGTGTCAGCTAAGAGACAGGAGCATGTAATGATTTGAGAAACAAGGAATTATCAGTAATGCCACCTTTGAAAGGTCCCGGTAAGAAGCAGGATTGGTAAGATCCAAGGTGCTCGAACTGTAATCAGATAGAACCCATGGGAAAACATGATACTGCAAGACAGAATGGAATTAGAAACCTGAAAATAGGACTTGTTTCCATCAGGTGAGTCTAAACAAACCTACAAGGCCTTTTTTCTTGCTATACATGGACAATGCAATGTCAGTTTGCTCTACCAAAGACAACATCTTCAATAACTTTGAGATAATTCCCTTCTTGCATAGCCTAATTCCATGATTTCCATCACATCACAACATCTAACAGGGTGTCAAGAGGTCTTTTATTCCCATGCCCATAACATCTCAAACACACTTCGTCACTTTATCCACAATAGAAGTCACATTGAGTTTTTCCGGGATAATGCTAGATGCATACAAAGTTTTGCACACACTTACATGGTTTAGCTTGATTAATTGCAGTGGGGTGGATCAGTTTACAAATGGCCAACGAATATAAACGGTTGTCATGCCTTATCAGCTTGTGCAAATTTGTGCACAAATAACATATTTAATAATATTAGTTATTATCAGCTTGTGCAAATTTGTGCACAAATAACATATTTAATAATATTAGTTATCCTATATTTAATAGCGGTTAGAATCTAAGATTGGGCTGTAATGCACATGCACCAAACCACACAAAAGATTGAATCCAATCAATAAGTTAGTCTAACTCATAACCTTATAAACCCATATGTTTCTCTCTCATTTTTCAATGTGGGACTCTTCACAATAGCATTACCAAACTTCTAGTGAACATCCCCGTGCCCGTAATAATCATTGTTGTTTCCCAACACACCAAACCATATGGCATGAAAGCCTTACAACAACCGAACTAATATTTTGGGTAAAATACATTTTTCAAGAAATATACCTGTGTAATGTCATTATAACTGCGTCCAGCCAATGTGTTAAGTTGCATTAAATATTCAAAGTTGCTAATCTGCAACCAAGGAAAAAGAGAGGGAAAAATACCAATCATCATTTCTCAATCCATTAAAAAGCAAGGAAAATTAGGAAAACATTGAACAAAAGGATAACAAACTCAATACAATTGACCGACAATATGCAATTGGAAAGCATACCTCGCGCCGAGCCCACCGTTCCATGAGTTTTGTTCTTATTAAGAGTTCGTCAGGTCTCTGCAAGACAGCAATCAGAAAAAGAAGCGATGGAGTATTAGGTAAATAGTGAAGTCTGAAGAGGGTGTCAATCAAGGACTAAAGTGTTTATGCTCTGTGATTCTGTCATTCCGCACAAGAGTTCATGAATGTTTATTTTCCAATTATTGTAATTTGGCAAAGCACAAATGAGTTGATTGGTTAGAGGGACTTGGGGGGATTGGATTGTCCCCACCTTGATTGGTTCAAATTGGAGGTGAGGGATTTCCGGATTTGATGATTGGCCACCACTTAATCCCATAAAACTTAGGATAAAATAAAGGGAAGGAGACTGATAATCCCCTTTTGAACCAATAATCCCCTAAGTTTGTTCAGAAGCACAAAGGATAGAGACCAAGTAAAATAGGAAAGAACCTGAGTTGCCAGGTAAATATTATTCAAGTGAGGAGGACGAGTTTGCACAATAGCTTGATATGCATTTCTTCTTGCCTCTGAATTCTGGAGTATGCATAAAGACAGATCAGCTTACATAGGTTAAAAAAAAAAGGGCCAGAACAGAGCATATATGCATATGGCAGAACATAATACCCCAAAATCAAAGAAGAAGTTTGACCGGTCAATCATAAATAATTCCAATGCACTTCTCCTCAAAATGTACCTTAAAGAAAATTAAATAGCATCAATTAGAAATATGTTCAAAAGTGAAGTAGACATATTCGGTAATGTTCACATTAAGAGATAGCTTATACTATACTCTTGTGCTAAGATATAAGAAAATGGAGATCAAGAAGTGCATGGTGTAAAGAAAACAAGGAATGGATAATAATTTGGCCACCTATCCATCTCAAATTACATAAGGCTGCTTCACATGAAATTTGGTTCCAAAGGGATCCACTACACAAACTTTTTCAACAAAACCAAGATATACTCAGAAAGTTGGAAGTAATCACTACATGACAGAGATTGTAGGGTTCCAATGGGGAATTCAAGACAGTCAAAGCCACATACGGCTTCAAAATCCTTAAGAAGGCAGGACAGGGAACAAACCACAAGAAAATTTCCTTTTCTGGAGTACACAGCACATTTTGAGAGGCATCAAAACAAAAAGTCCCATTCAAAGGATTCTGAACTTTTAACTTAAAAGGATAGGCAGATGCACCACCAACAAACATACTCAAAGGGATAACATAAGCCTTCTGTCCTCCAAGCCTTGCAAAGTCTTTCATAAACTTGTACACTAGTTGCATATTGCTTTTATATATATTGAAAGAATATTAAAAAATCCCAAAGTAGTACAAAAATAAATCAACAAGGGGTTCTTCTAAAGATATCATCTACATCTCCTCCGGAGCAGATAATGCATCTAACCATGTCTTTGACTGGGAATGGGGAAATTTCCAACCAGCGCTGGCTAGCCAACCAGATCGTGAGCGTGGTGAGAACTGTAGAAAGTATTGGAAAATTGTATTTTCTTGGCATATAAGTTGCACAATAAAAACAGGGTATCTGTGTTTTTCAGCGGAAATATGCACTAGATATACTTAAGGAGACAAGTATGTCAGACTGCAAATCAGTGAGCACAACTATGGGTCCCATGTTGAGCTTTTATGAGGATGGTGGGAGCCTTTATTTGATCTTGTAGATATTGGAGGCTAGTAGGGAAGCTACTGTACTTGACACTGTGACAGTCACTCATCCAAATATTTCATTTGCAATGAGTAGTGTTATTTAGGTCTTACAATCCCTATGTGCAAGCCACTGGATCGCAGTTGATAGAATTTTAATTTAAGATATATATAAAAATGCCACTAGGTAACTGTCTGTTATATAAGAATCATGGATATACAAAGATTGTCAGTTATACAAATACAGACTAGGCTGGATGTCTTTCAATAAGAAGCCAACATCAAACAGATTTCATTTTGGTGACAATTTGATATCTTGGAAAGTAAGAAACAAGATGCATTTGCATGCTCAAGCACAGAGCCCAGATATTGAGCAATGAAACTTGGAGCATGTGAGCTGATTCAGGTTAAACATCTCCTTAAGAACTTAAATTTTGCAAGCTTGGATCTATGAAGTTGGTGTGTGATAATTAGGCAGCACTGCACATTGCATCCAACCCAGTTTATTATGAAAGAAGCAGACATATTGAATATTTTCACTTTATACAAAAAAACATTGCTTCCGGAGACATCATTACTTCATTAGTGACTCAATAAAATCACTTAGAAGGCCCAGGGTCAAGTACATTTGTAACAATCTTGGAGCATACAATTTTATACTCCAGCTTGAGGGGGAGTGTTGAAAATAAATGTATTTAACTGTCCAATTCTCTCTTTAGTTTCCCAGGAGTACACCTTGGAAATGCACAGCGACCTTGAGCAGACATTATAATTAATATGACTGCTCTATGTCACCTAAGATGGCTATATACGTTGTACTCTGCTTCATTCAAATATCAATTTATAAACACTTCCTTTCTCTTTTAAGGGGAACAAACTTAATAAAAAAAGTCAGCCAGGGCCATGATTACAATAACTTATTAATGATCACTATAACTTATTAAAGGAGATAGCCATTATGTTATTTTCTGCAGATAAAGTGGTCAAGGGGTACTTGGGTTGGAAGCAGCATAACAAAGAAGCAATTCCATTTGGGAAAACTAAAAATGCGCATGCATGGGCAGTCTACCAATTGGTCCAACACTTCAAAAATGGAAGTCATTCCTGCATTCTCCCTTTCAAAGAAAGCTCGAGGAAAGGTTATGGAAGAAGGACAAGATGAACTTTGTTTTGCAAGCATGATAATCAGAAGGTAATGGTACACAAGGTGTGCTAACTTCAGGCATTGTCTTTTTCGACAGGATTTTATCATTGAGGGTTAGAGGAGCAGAAAAGTGTTGCTCTTAGCAATTAAATTATTTATTACCATTGCAATAAAATAGAAACTAAGAAATTTACTTTTCTCTCACCTTCTGCTATATATCTCACGAAGGTAAGAGATTGGCCAGCTTCGATCCTTTTCTCGTATCCTATCCTTAGTTATGTGGTCAAGAATATTGCTCTCAGCATTATCAATGATAAAATTGATTCTTCTTGTTGTAATCTGACAAACAAAAAGTTTTTACATGAATCCCACAAAAGTAATTTGTACATTTACAAATAACAAGATGTAAATTTCAGAACTAGTTAATATTCTATTTCTCCTAATACTATTAAATACTTGGTAGCAAAACAACCATATGAATAATAACAACAACAACAACAATAATAATATATGTACACGCAACTACTTTCATTCCAAAAGGACACAGAAAATTACCTTCATAACTTATACAAACATACAGTAATTGCATAAATGGGAAGTGATTCAAAGAATTATAAGAGATTTTGCTCAATGCCTCAATGGCAGATAGAGTTGAAATTCTTTTAGGAACAAAAAGGTTGACTAGAAAATTTAGAACTAATAACAGTTCTTGCGCTGCTAATTTCTGCTGATTCTAGTGTTCACAGTTTAGAGTATACTAGTCTTCCTATACAGCCAAACAAAAGTAGAAAAGTTTTGAACATCTTAAGACCAAGATTAAAGATAACTGAGGGGAAATAAAAGCAAAGATGCAACTAAAGCTATTAACAAACTAGTCAGCTCAGCTTGAGTATTCATCTTATAAAAACAAACTGAACACAAGGTTCATTTTGTAAATGAGCCAAGCTTCTCTATGTTCAAATTAGGCTCATTAAGGGCTTAAAACTGTGCTTTCAAAAAAAAAGGACTTAAAACTGTAATAGTTATAAACAAAATACAGAGTAATATAGTTTTACTTTATATATATGATATAATATGTTAGGGAAATTCTACAATGCAGAATAGTAAGAATCTCATCAACAGAATGGGCAGTGGCAATTTTGTAATCAAAATGCGGAGAAATAGTTTTACTTTCATTATTTACAAAAAATGTCACCGCCGCTTTCTATTTACAGTAGTCGACATTTTTACTATTTGGCATTAGAGAATTTCCATAATATGTTAATAATTTTATATTTTTAGAGGAATTGGAAAATATTTATAATTCTTAATCCTAATCCTCTCTCTCCCTCTTTGATATTTCTCTCCATTGTCTTCAAAGCTTCTCTACTAAATGTATAACCCTTGAAGGTTTGTTGACTAGACACTTATGTTTTAAAAATATGGCTGATTTCAATTTTCAAGGCTTTATAGATGCAAGTAGTTAATCAAGCCTAATGAGCCAACATGCCCAGCAAACAAGCCAAGCATGTGTCAGTGCAGTAGTATTGTGCAGTAGTGTTGTGCAGTATATTAGTGTTGGGCAGCAGCAAAGTTAGACTTAGGCAGCAGGAAAGTAGTGCAGAATTTGAGGAAGCTTGTCTTCTCTCATGTGTATTATTATATTATGCCTTTATAGGAAGATGAAATGGCATCAGTAGTATAGAAAGATGAAATGGCATCAGTAGTATAGAAAGATGAAATGGCTTCAATAGTGTAGCATAGAAAGATGAAATGGCATCAATAGTATAGAGGTTTCCAACATGTATATATATGGCAGTATGCCATTGTAGTAAAGGCAAGTAAGAAACACAGAATTATTTTTTCAGAACTCAGAAACATCTTTTTCCTTCATTTTCCATCAAGGAACGTCTTAGTTTGCAAACCTCATGTGCAGCTATCATTGACATACCAGGTGGAAGCTTCATGTAAATCTCTTCCTTAAGATCTCCATTCAACAAGGCATTTTTTACATCCATCTGATGTAAAACCCAAGACTGAGAGGAGGCGATAGCAAGTATGGTTCTCACTGTGGTCATCTTAGCAACTGGTGCAAATGTTTCTTCGTAGTCGAGACCATATTCTTGTTTATTCCCAGGAGCAACCAATCGAGCTTTATATCGATCCAATGAGCCATCAGACTTGAGTTTCACAGTATAAACCCACTTGCTACCAATGGGCTTAACATTTGGAGGACACGAAACAATGTCCCAAGTATGATTTTCTTCCAGTGCTTGAAGTTCTTCTTCCATTGCTTGTTGCCAACACTCATGTTCCATAGCCTTTTTATAACAAGTGGGGATGGAGATAGATGTTTCTGAGTTCTGAAAAAATAATTCTGTGTTTCTTACTTGCCTTTACTACAATGGCATAGTGCCATATATATACATATTGGAAACCTCTATACTATTGATGCCATTTCATCTTTCTATGCTACACTATTGAAACCATTTCATCTTTCTATACTACTGATGCCATTTCATCTTCCTATAAAGGCATAATATAATAATACACATGAGAGAAGACAAGCTTCCTCAAATTCTGCACTACTTTCCTGCTGCCTAAGTCTAACTTTGCTGCTGCCCAACACTAATATACTGCACAACACTACTGCACACTACTGCACAATACTACTGCACTGACAGCATGTACCCAGCTCATACACCTAGCAGGATTTGTCAACCCAGGCCAAGCATATTTTTACACTTGATTAGTAAACAAGTTGAAACATGTCAAATTGATTACTAAACAAGTAAAGCTCAAAACAAACCAGTCTCCAATTGGATCAACACATTATAGCTCAAAATGCAACCAATCAGACTAGGTCAGTAACACAACTTCTGGTGAAACAAGATGATATAAAGTGAAAAGGCGATAGATGCTTCAAACCCACCATTTAGAATTATACCATGGAAAATACAACCCCCCCCCCCCAAAATGTGTGCGTGTGTGTGTATATATATATATATATATATATATATATAGATTTTTATTCAAATGTGGCCGCGCCCTTACGTGCGGCCGTGCGGTTTACACCACTCAATGTTAAGAAATGCACCACTCAATGTTACGAAATGCACCACTCAATAACATTGAGTGGTGTATTTCATAATTTATGAAATACACCACTCAATGTTATTGAGTGGTGCATTTCGTAACATTGAGTGGTGCATTTCTTAACATTGAGTGGTGTAAACCGCACGGCCGCACGTAAGGGCGCGGCCACATTTGAATAAAAATCTATATATATATATATATATATATATATATACACACACACGCACACATTTTGGGGGGGGGGGGTTGT
>NC_044924.1:23828340-23988592 GCF_003576645.1 Ipomoea triloba
TATATATATATATATATATATATATATATATATATATATATATATTTCTATGCAATAAATAACAACCCAGCATTTGCAACTATTCCCCAACAGTCAAACCTAACTTCATTTTCCATTTCCATAAATTGTCAACTTTGTCATTAAGGAAATTTTCAAGTATTTATAGGTAGTATCTTATGCTGATTTCAAATGGTCTATAAAAATAGAATTGAAGACACTATTGTTTAAAATCCATAAACAAGCCCTCAGGAACTCACTTGAAGTGTTCCTCTTAAAATCTTCAAAGGCCTGACCATTGATGATGGAAGCTCAAGGATAATTCTTTCATCCTGTTCACTAGAAACATAACCAGGGGCAACTGCTGGTGGGCTCCACACCATCTCTGGGTCTGGATTAGGGTCATCTGGAAGATCTCCGGATACTGAAGATGCCTGCAGTGGCTGCTCAGCAGTCGTCATTGTTCTGTTTTGAATCTCCCCATGGTGGTGAGTTTCATCTAATTTACACTGTAAATGTAAGGTCTCCTCATAATCTTCATCTGCTTCCTCCATTAAGATAGCTTCTTTTATTAAAAGAGAGGCTTCAGATGAACTAATGAGATTAACTTCCTCCAACTTTGGCCCAATTTGACCATAATTTGCAGCGGCACCATAATGATCTGAGCATCGGTGGTTTCTTCTCAAACATCTTCTCATCCTTGAAGAAGTTTCCATGTTGTCTAGCTTCCAGAAAACCTATTAATGATACAATAGTTGATATTTACATCGAAAAGAGGAGGGGAAAACAAATATAAAAAACACAGATACATTTAGGCAACTCAAGGAAAAGAGCAAAATACATGCTGGGAATTGTACAGACGATAACCCAACGGGCCAAAAAGACATTCAATCTCTATCAAACTGTGGATAAGCTTTCGCCACTCGCGTATTCCACAGTACAAGCGATGCTGAGCTATTACATCAACTTGTGTGCGCCTTTCAACCTGCAATGCATATAAATGTCAAGTGATTATATCTGTATGGATTATTTTAACTTGTGAGTGACAATAGAGAAGGTTGAGCTCTGTGTAAAGGGAAAGTGTATAACCATCAGGTCATGGGGGTTCAAGCTCTGAATGCAACCTCTCTAAAAACAAAGGTAAAGGTATGTGCATCATGTATTCCAAACACAAAACGATAGAAAGCCATGCACCCCGTGTGATAATTTTTGTGACTGAAAGATAGGATGAAGAGCAAGAAAATGAAGAATACCTCAGATCGTTGCATGTTTCTAGCTAAAGCTAAACTTCCAACCAAGACGGCAATGAATTTGTAGGATAGGGCATTAAAATCTTTCCCGTAGACTGATTTACTAACTGTCTGCAAACATTCCATCCACGCAGTTCCCATGGCTTCAGAAACATTCCATCTCTTCACACGTTCTGTGTCACTCTTACTCCTCCTCTGTGCAGAGGTAGCCATAGCCACTGCACTAAGGCCTCTTCCTGAACCAATCTTTGCATTGCGTTCAAGATCTCGAGCAGCAGCCAGTGCAGCTGCTTTTGCAGCAGCTTTGTCCCTTGGAAGAGCTGAAGATTTGCTAGATCCTTCCAAAGGTTTTTGAAAGCTTGAAAAAGTATGAAGCTTAGCTGTTTTCCGCTCAAGCAATGATGAATCACGTCTAAGATGAGTAGGTGGTGCAGGAGCAGGAGTTTCCCCTCCACCAGCACCAGCGGCAATCATTGCCAGTGCCATTGCAGCAGGTGGCGATGCAAAAGCAGCAGCCCAGCTTGGGGAGATCATGGCAAGAGCAGACTGGATAGAACCCAACATTGACAGTAACAAGAAAACATATTTTTTTAGTTAAAAGACAGACAGTAAGAAAGTATTCAACACTACAACATTTAGCAGTGCAAATAGTAACAACAAAGTTTACAACAGTGCAAAATAGCATTATTTAAATCTACACAAGGTATTAATTGCTAAATTTTTCAACAAAAGCATTAGACACAAGAAAGAACTGCAGTAACTGATCAAGTGAATTCATAAGGAAAAAAAAACAATTAAGAAAACAAGTAGAAATTAGCAGTCTCACTTGGAAAGGTGAACAAAACATGATTCCAAGACAAAAGCATAACCTTTGAGTGTTATTTGCTTTAGGGAATATCTTTGTCCCAAGAGAAATAATCAACCAAAGCTAGTGGGGAGAGTTTGGTTCAGGTTATATCACATAACCCTGTAATGTGAACATTGGAATGTTATATGCCTTTGCTTGGTTCAAGGGAATGTGAAATTCCCAAACTTGGTTTTAGTTCATTTTAATACACATTCATGGGAATCTCATTCAGCCATTCCCCCAAATTTCTTAGGCTATGTGAGATTCCCAGAAATGTTACATTACTTAAAAACATTCCTGGAGTAAAAGCCCCCTATAAATTAGGTGCTTTAGGCATTATCTTTTCCAATGTGAAGTAATCAACAAAAGCACTAGAATAGTAGAATTAATGTGAGTAGAGCAGATTATCAACCTCTATTGGCAAGGCATCTGCAGACAGTGCTCGGTCATCAACAACAAGAGGATTCAGACCATCTACAGTAGCAAGTTCATGAATTCCAGCCAAAAGGGGTCTCCACCTCCTTAGAACAGCAACAAATGGAGGTAAAATAGCCTCCAGATAATGTTTCCGTAGAGGACGTTGGTCCCTACCAACCGCATGCCACACCTGCAATGCACACAACCATATGATAAAGTGAACTATATGATATGCTTACAGCAACTGATGCAATAATAATATATAAATTTTGATAACAAAGCATCTATCAGAAACTGGTTTAGAGAGCACTCCATGTAGTACTTGCTAAATTAAACAAGTGTGGGTGCAGTAAAATAAAAGCACTCACCTCAGAATATAGAACACATGATGCAACCAATACTCTTTGCCTCTTGGGTTCAGATATTGGCATGTTTAACACAGGTGAAAGCACACTGCACATTATTAATTTGAATTGAGTTGAATCTCAGAGCATTCAATAGGAAACTAGTCAAACAAAAGCAACCACATAGAGTGTACTAATATGCAACTCAATAAAACCTTTGAATACCAAAATAGCACTCTCTTAGTCACATTACTATTGAGCATCTCAAACATGCAGTAGGCATTGGAAAGCCATTTATTAGTTTATCTCCTATTATTTTATTAAACATAATTTCAATGCTTATTCTTAAATGACATAAATTCAGGTAGCTGCATCCTCCTGAAGCCAATAACAAGAAAGTGAAGATAAGAGACAAAACTAGCAATTCTGCTGTCATCCTAGCTTGTTGGGTCACTAAGTGTTAATCCTCGTATGGAAAATTCAAGGGCCCATTTACTTCAGTTTTTCATTCTTTGTTCTCAGTTTTCTAGTTTTCAGTTTTCATTTTAGAAAAGATGATTACCAACACATTTTAAAAATTCAATTTTTTGGAGCTATAATGTTTTTAAAATATAAATTCAAATTTCAAGTGATTTTTTTAAAACCCAATATTTAAAATATTTTCACATAAGTCCGGTTTGAGCAAAATATACATAACTTTTGTTTGCTTGTCTATATGTGAAATTTTTTACATCCGATATCCAAATATAACAAACTAAAATATCCTAACCAATAATCTATTGAGTTCACCTAAAATCAAAATAGTGGTTTAAATTTCAAGTTTTAATTCAAATAATATGAATAATGTCTAACCATAAGTACACGTAAGTAGGTTATGTTGATATAAGTAGATGAGAATAGAGAAGATAGATGATAGTGGTAAGTAAGAGAAGATGGTTATAAATGTAGTCATTGTGGTGGAAAGATATGTAAGTAGATAAGGGTGAGGGTGGGGTAGGTAGATGGACGTTAGGAGTAGATAGATAAGATAGATAGGGGTGAGTGCAGTAGATGGATAAGTTAGTTAGAAGTTCATAGGTGATGAAAATGGTGATTATAGGTGAAATTGTGTGTTTATGTATTTGGAAAATTTGTAAAACAAGAAAAAAACGTTTTACAATTTTCTGGAAAACTGTTTTCCAATTTTGTTTTCTGCTTTCCATTCTCCAGTTTTAAAATTATCCAGAAAACTGGAAAACTCAACTGTTAGTAAACAGGCCTAGTTTTCCATGATGCAAACAGAAGGTAACACCTTCCAACCAAAAAGTAGATGTAATGATTGTGAGCAACCCAGTAATTGAGATGATGTTAGCAAAATTATTGCTAAAATATTCTGCATGCATATTTTGAAGGCTCTCCACTGGAAAACAATGGCTTAAAAGAGTGGAGCATTGCAAATATTTAGATAGCGCCAACTATGAATAGGGAGGAGATATGGGCAGCATCCAAGTATTACACAGGAGAATTTTATAAATATAGAGGGATGGTGACTTATCATGTACCTCCACAACAATGAAGATCGTGGTTTTCTTGACAAGTTACAAGCATTGGCATCAAAAGATGCAGTACTGCCAGTCTGTTTATGTATACCCTCTGATGACCCATCCTCGGCATTTACATGCCTTCGCAGCATGTGATCCTCGCCATCATCTTCTTCCCTCAATGAAAGAAGTACCATTCGCAGCATACACAAAAATGGTTGGTCACTGTCTAACAACTGGTATAGTGCTGCCATGCCTCCCATTCCAGTACCAGATGCTCCTCCAACACCAAGACCCCCACCAAGTCCAGACTCATCTAATAACAGAGCCTCAAGCATCGCAACTGACTTTTTTATCAAGGGGAGTTCAATCCAGTCTCCATTAGAGTCTTTTTCCAATGCAGACTTCCAAGTTTCCCTAGAACTACCACCACCACCAAATGTTGTAGCATTTGAGGGTAAGCCAACTCCATACCATAATCGACTCCTGTACTTCCATCCCTCAGCCAAATCTACAACACAGCTTCCATATGATACAAATGCATAAGAAACAGATCGATAAGGTTCAGCAGCTGCTGCTGCAGTAAGCTGCTCCATCAAGGTTGCAGAAACTTGCCCATTTGTATCAGGCATCGAAGCAAGAACCTGTTGAGACCAAGAATGATTTATCACATTTAAAACCAAGGACAGAGGAGAAATCTGAAAACAAGCATATCAAATTAGATTCAGGAGATTCTCTCCGATAACCCCCAACATAATTCATTAATTCTTACATTTGATTGAGAGAGTCAATCATAGATAAAGAGGGGAAAACGGTAAACTCTTAAGAGGGGGGAAAACAATAAGTTCTAGGAGCCAATGAAACACAATGCATTGGCCATCAAGTTCATGGATTTGATTATGGTAATGCTGGGAATTCTAAAACATTATTGAGGTGGGAGAAGGCATATATGTATTTGGTTCATGTTAAGAGTCCCTGGCCATAGTTTAGACTAGCTAATTGATTAGATTCAATCTTTAGTGTGGTTTGGTCCATGTGCATTACAACCCAGTTGAGTGACCTTGGCCCAATCTTAGATTCTAACATGGTATCAAAGCTTGTTCTGTCCACTTTGTGTTCACCCAGTTGTCTGCCCGTGGAATTGGTGGCATCCAAGCTTCCGTTACAGGGGAAGGTCCAATCCTAAGCTTGTTCGGTCCACTTTGAGTTCACACTGTTGTCCATGTATTAGTGGCGTCCAAGGCTTTCATTTCAGGGGTAGGGTCCAACCCAATTGCAAGTGGTCAACCGGTTAGATTCAAAATGGCATGTTTGTCCACTTGAGGGGGAGTTTTAAGAGTGTCACAGGTCATAGGTTAGACTAGCAAATTGATTAGATTCAATCTTTTAGTGTGGTTTGGCCCATGTGCATTACAGCCCAGTTGAGTGACCTTGGCCCAATCTTAGATTCTAAGAGATCAAAAAATAAAATGCAGCTTTATATACATACTGAGACAACTCCAGTATCAGTAGTTGATGAATTACTGTCTGCTATCGATTCTGAGGGCTCTCCACTTGCTGCAGCTGTAGAGTGATTACCAACAGGCAAAACAGCTGAAAGGGGAGACACCAAACCAGCCGAACAACGTGAGGAACAGTAAAGTTTGCTTTGCAGCCTTAAATGATCCTCAACAAGCATCAAAATTACAATTGCATTCTCAATCAAGATAACTGAAAGTTGGGCAGCATTCTCTGATGCAGCTTTAGCATTCTTAGGTGACAACCCTTCCGCTGCTACACCAGCAGCTGCCGCAGCAATAAGTTCAGTCTGTTACAAAGAAAAGCTGGCTATATATATTATTGCAATTTCAAAAATAAATGAAATTACTAACAAGATGAGGAATAGTGGAGCTTAACATTTAAGGATTTGTTTTTCTCTTTTCATAGGGGAAAGTAAAGATTTGAGAAGGAATCAATAATTTATGACATTCCAAAGTTACAACTTTTTAAAGTATCATCACAACGTTAAAACTGTGCTGTATTTTTCTGTTCAGCATTCACATCACTGGATGCACAATGTTCTTCTCAAGTTTAAAAACATTCTCATATTTGGTCACATCATTACACCAATATCAAATCAATAGCTAATGAAGTAGAAAAACATTTGAGACATGTAAAGAACTGGTGTTGGCATTACCTGAACCTGCAATTCTCTTGCAGCAAAGTCCAGCAAGCCTCCCAACAGCCTTCTTTTGAAAATTGGTAATGATTCTTCCCGTCTTTGGAAAGTGGAAAGTTCAAAGTCACAAGAGAAAGAAGAAAGTAATCAATGCTTGGAAGAGCGTCCATATAGATATGCAAGTCGGTGTTTAACTACAAACTGATGTGGTTACAATGAAAAGTTGATATGTGATGCACAGGCCAGACTCCTTAATTCAGAAGAAACGCATAAAGTTAACATGTGCTAAAAGTATCGATTCTGATGAGCTATTAAACAATAAAATATAGAATCTCACTGCATTTTATGGTCCAAAATTTTATAAGTTCTTTCTGAAAGTTAGTTTTCAGAACATACTTGCAAACTCTAACCTTTTCTGTCACATGCCAAACAAAGTTCAAAAATTTTCCTACATTAAATCGAGGTTAGTTCTGTCTCTTTTTTTTTTCTTTTCTTTTTTTGGGTACAAAAAAGTTTGGGTAAGGGGAGGCTACCCTAGTAGGCTTATTTCAAGCCTCAAAGAATATGAACTGTGGATTTCACAGATTGTGTACAAAGGGGGACCACTAGTAGCAGGAATGAATGTTGTTAGCTCTCTACCTAGTACAACATAAGCCCTAGAGGCCTATACTAATAGAAAATAACAATAATAATCCTTTTCTTCAGTCAGCAAAAGAAATTTATGATAAAAGACAAAAGAACAACGCTAGAAATCAAAGGAACAACCAACTAAATGGCACATTATATAATATTTGAGGCAAGAAAATCAAATCTGCAATCACTTCAATGTTTTTCAAGAAAATGGAAATTACAAGACACTTTCTTTATCTGGTTCTATGGTATAATCCAGACAGTTTACCAAGAGAAAGGAATCTTCAATTATTGATATATCTAATTCTGAAATCTGAAACCTCAAAAGGAAAATATTTCATATGTTATGGTTTTCATCTAAAGTGATACATTAAAAACAGTAATCGTCCAAAGTGAAAAAGTTTCCTGCTATCTTGAATGCCACCTGGTACTAAATGCTACAGAGTAAATATCTAGTAAATGTGTGTCCTCACTATCAAACTTTACTTTTTAGTTGACGTGGTATACATCATTCCATATGGTGTCACAGCACATGAAAGAAGTGAGAGCTACTCTCATATATCTCAACTCAAAACATATTATCTACCTGATTCTTTGGTCTCCAGTGCTAGAACCACCCACCATACAAAGCCATTCTGCACAATGAATTGTAGCTTCAATATCCTGTTGAAGGAGAGTAATGAACAACTATGTAAATGAGCAGTTGGATTTGAAAATTGAAAAGGGGAATAGAGGATGCATGATTTATTGGTTAACAACAAAATATAAATTGTCAAAAATAAACTGCTTCAGCTTATTGACTTGTAGGTCAGATCCTAATTCAAAAACACAAACACCCAATATGGTATAATCAAGAACTTTGAACCCAGCTTATCAAAAAGAATCTAGCCTACACTTGAGGGAGTGTTGAGGATTAATGTGTCCGCTCTCTAATATTTTAACCTTTTAGTTGATATAGAACATAAAATAAGATAAACTCAATTGATAACAGCGACAATATACCATCCATTCAATAAAATTATAACTATATTGAGCGTAAAGAGATGAAATTGCTTCAAGTTCAAAGTGATTATTTTTTTGATAGGTTACACCAAGATACTCTGTGACCTATAGTTATTCCTAGTATAGTGCTAGCCCTGTATCTTAAATGATTAGTCAATTACAGCAGACTAAAATGTTCGAGGTCTAAAAGAGATTTCAAAAAAAAAATGCACCTGCCATCCATCCTTCTGGCGCATTGAATGCTCCAACATGATTATCAAAAAATTGTGTATAGCATCTTCAACATCTCTCAAGCTGGATGAAGAATTCTTACCCCCTCCTGTCTGTCAGAGAAGAAATAAATCAAATATATCATCAAAACATTGTCAGAATTCTGAAACTCCAGTAGGGAATTTAATGTCACCAAAAAAGACAGTAGAACTTAATATTGTTAATTTCATAGATTATTGTGAAATATTATGGAGCAAAATCTGGAGTGTTTCCTGGAGTGTTTCCAGGGGTGTAGTTAGTGTATTTTTTTCAGGAAAAGTGTCCCCATTTGTCTCCATCCTTAGATGTATATATATGTAATCAGTGTGTAGTGAATCAATAAGAGAAATATATATACAACATACTCTTATTTCAGATGGTATCAGAGCCTGTTCCAGGCNGTCAGGGCAGTTTTCTGTTCTTTTATTATGGCTTCATCTACTACTACTTTTACTTCTCTCCCCACCATTACCATGGATAAATTAACTGGTGGGGAAAATTATGCCTCCTGGGCTACATCGGTAAAACTTTGGTTCAAAGGCCAAGGCATGTCTTCTCATTTAGACACCAAGTTTGAAGATGTTAAAAAGGAGAGTTTAAGTGAATGGGAGAAAGTAGATGCCTTGTTGTGCAATATGCTTTGGCAATCTATTGATCCCAAACTTCATAACATCTACAAGGCCTATGAAACATGTTATGAAGTTTGGAACAAAGCAATGTCACTTTACACTAATGATATCCAACGTCTTTATTCTCTGATTTCAAATATGCTTAACTTTCGTGGTACGGTTGATATGAGTATACCAGAATTCCTTGGCCGAATAGAAGCATTACAACAAGAATATAATAGTCTGATGCCTCATGAGAAGATTGCGGAGGGTCATGTAAAGCAGTATGACAAGTTCTTTATGGTGTTCACCTTGGCTACCCTTCGTCCCGACTTGGTCCATGTTCGAGATCAGATTTTGGCAAGTCCTACAGTGCCCACTTTAACTGAAGCCTCTGCCAGACTACTTCGGGTCACCTCTGCTCCCTCAATTGAACCTATAAAAGATTCATCTGCACTAGCATCTCGGACTACAGATAAAGGACAATCTGGATCATCTGGGGTTACTCGTCGTGGCAATCGAACTCGGTGTGACTTCTGCCACAAGTTAGGACATACCAAGGATCGTTGCTTCAAATTGCATGGCAGACCTCCTCACTCTGTTAATGTGGTGCAATCTGAGATCCAAAATTCAGGTTGTACCTCGTTTGAGATGACTCCAACAGAATATGAAGAATATCTTCAATTTAAAGCATCTCGACTTGGTCCCCCCACACCTGCTGGTACATCCTCTTCGATATGTCTCTCCAAAACCAACGCCCCAGGTACTTGGATTCTAGACTCAGGAGCCTCGGATCATATTTCTGGTAATATATCTCTTTTGACTAATGTTTCAAAGTCCAAGGCTCTGCCCATGGTCACCTTAGCAAACGGTCATCAAACACTTGCTACTGGTGTTAGACAAGCCTCTCCCATGTCATCTTTTCCTCTAGAATCTGTCTTATATGTTCCTAATAGTCCCTTCAATCTTGTCTCTGTGAGTAAAATTACCCGCACTCTCAATTGTTCTGTAACTTTTTTTGCTAATTCGGTTGTTGTACAGGACCGCAGTACGGGAAAGGTGATTGGCACAGGACTTGAGTCACAAGGTCTCTATTATCTTCGTGGTGATAATCTTGCTGCTTGTGCATCCACAGATTCTCCTATGATTCTCCACAGTCGTTTAGGCCATCCTAGCCTTTCCAAACTCCGACGTATGGTGCCAAGCCTTTCTATTGATTCATTAGAGTGTGAGTCATGTCATCTTGGAAAGCAAGCACGTAAGTCCTTTCCACGGAGAGTCAATAATCGAGCTGCGTCTCTCTTTGATTTAGTCCATACTGATGTTTGGGGTCCATGTCGTGTCAGTTCTACTTTAGGATTTCGTTACTTTGTCACTTTTATTGATGATCATTCTAGATGTACTTGGGTTTTCCTTATGAAAGATCGTTCTGAGTTATTTCAGATTTTTCAAAATTTTTGTGCTGAAATACAAACTCAATTTGGTAAACCCATTCGTATTCTACGAAGTGACAATGCTAAAGAATACCTATCTAATCCATTTCAGTCCTATATGACCTCTCGAGGAATGTTACACCAACGGTCGTGTGTTTACACGCCTCAGCAAAATGGGGTGGCTGAGCGTAAAAATCGACATTTAGTTGAAATTGCTCGTACTATGTTAGTACACTCTCATGTTCCTCATCATTTTTGGGCTGATGCTATCCTTACTGCATGTTACCTTATCAATCGCATGCCATCCTCAGTGTTACATAATGATACACCATATTCCATCTTGTATCCTTCTGTTGATCCTTTCCCTCTTCCACCCCGAGTTTTTGGATGTGTTTGTTTTGTTCATGATATGACCCCTGGGCGTTCGAAACTGACCCCTAAGGCTGTCAAGTGTGTTTTCTTAGGTTATTCTCGGCTACAAAAGGGTTATCGGTGCTATTCTCCAGAACTTAAGCGTCATTTCATGTCTGCAGATGTCACCTTTATTGAGTCTACTCCTTTTTTCCAGCCCTCAGATAACACAATATCTGTTTCTGAGGTTCTTCCCATTCCTTATCTTGGTCCGCTTCCATTCGCCCATGCTTCTGATCCTCCAACTGCTCCTGATCCTCCAACTGCTCCTGATCGTCCTCTTCAAGTTTACCAACGCCGTCCTCGCCCTGTGACTATTGAGGTGCCTGATGACTCACCTGTGCCACCCGATCCTTCAACTGCGGTTCCACCACTTCCACTATCATCTAACATTGATTCCACTGAGGCACCCATTGCTATCCGGAAAGGTACACGTTCTACTTGTAATCCTCATCCTATATATACATTTTTGAGTTATCATCGTGTATCTTCCCCGTACTTTGCCTTCCTTTCTCACCTTTCTTCTGTGTCTATCCCTAAAACCACTCATGAGGCCCTCTTGGATCCAGATTGGCGCCAAGCCATGTTAACAGAAATGGAGGCACTACAATCTAGTGGTACATGGGAATTGGTACCCCTCCCTCCTGGTAAAACCGTTGTTGGTTGTAGGTGGATTTATACTGTGAAGGTGGGGCCTGATGGCAAGATCGATCGCCTTAAGGCACGACTGGTGGCAAAAGGCTACACTCAAATTTTTGGCTTAGATTACACTGATACTTTTTCTCCTGTAGCTAAAATTGCATCAGTTCGATTACTTTTGTCTTTAGCAGCCATAAATCATTGGGACTTATATCAGTTGGATATCAAGAATGCTTTTCTCCATGGTGATCTTCAGGAGGAGGTTTATATGGAGCAACCACCTGGGTTTGTTGCTCAGGGGGAGTCTTCTGGTTTGGTATGTAAACTTCATCGCTCCTTATATGGTTTAAAGCAATCTCCACGAGCTTGGTTTGGGAGATTTAGCTCTGTGTTATGTGAGTTTGGTATGACTAGAAGTGAAGTTGATCATTCTGTTTTCTATCGTCATTCTAATGGGAAATGCATATACCTTATAGTATATGTGGATGACATTGTTATTACAGGGAGTGATCAAGATGGCATATCTCAATTGAAAGAGTATCTTTTCAGTCGGTTCCAGACCAAGGATTTAGGCAAGCTAAAGTATTTTCTCGGAATTGAAGTAGCCCAGTCTGACAGTGGTATAGTCATTTCTCAAAGAAAGTATGCTTTGGACATTTTAGAAGAGACTGGTATGTTGGATTGTAAACCTGTGGGTAATCCAATGGATCCTAATGTTAAACTTCTACCAGGACAGGGGGAGCCATTGTCTGATCGAGAACGATATAGGAGATTAATTGGAAAATTGAATTATCTCACTATCACACGACCAGATATCTCTTTTGCAGTCAGTGTATTGAGTCAGTTTCTTGAGAACCCTTGTGATACTCATTGGGATGCTGCTGTTCGGGTTCTAAAATATATCAAGGGATCACCAGGACAAGGTCTACTATATGAAGATAGAGGGCATACTCAGGTTGTTGGGTATTCTGATGCAGATTGGGCCGGTTGTCCATTTGACAGGCGCTCTACTTCAGGTTATTGTGTACTCATTGGTGGTAATCTTATATCTTGGAAAAGTAAGAAGCAGGATGTGGTTGCCAGATCTAGTGCCGAAGCTGAATACCGAGCTATGGCTTTAGCTACATGTGAACTCAATGGCTGAAGCACTTACTCCAAGAGTTGCAGTGTGGTGATGTTGCTCAAATGACATTAATATGTGATAACCAAGCAGCACTACATATCGCCTCAAATCCAGTTTTTCATGAAAGGACCAAACATATCGAGGTTGATTGCCACTTCATCAGAGAAAAGATTGTGTCTGGATGTATTACAACCAGTTTCGTCAATTCTACTGATCAGTTAGCTGATATCCTAACTAAGTCCCTTAGAGCTCCTAGAGTTGAGTATATTTGTAACAAGCTTGGTGTATATAATTTATATTCTCCAGCTTGAGGGGGAGTGTGAAATATTATGGAGCAAAATCTGGAGTGTTTCCTGGAGTGTTTCCAGGGGTGTAGTTAGTGTATTTTTTTCAGGAAAAGTGTCCCCATTTGTCTCCATCCTTAGATGTATATATATGTAATCAGTGTGTAGTGAATCAATAAGAGAAATATATACAACATACTCTTATTTCAGAATTATCATAATCACCAGAGAGAAGATAGAGAACAATAAAACTCAACATGGAATATAAAATAGAAATCATTAATCATTATCTTACCTCATGATTTGATATAAGGATCTCCAAAATCCATTCGGGCCATTCATCCATCTTGGTCAGACTGTTTCTGTTTACAGCATCACTGCAAGCCAAAATCAAAAGATCCTGCACAAAAAAAAAAAAAAAAAANAAAAAAAAAAAAAAAAAACACCGTACTCTTATGCCCAGGAAAAATAGAAAGACTAGTACTAGGAAACCAATGGCAATATTTTACTGGGAGTCAAATATTTTTAATAAGTAATGCCTTATCGAAAGTATATTCAACACATGTTGCAAGAACTTTGCATGGCCCCAATATCAATGTCAAGATACCACAACGCAGCAGAGACCAAGCAACAAAAAATGATGTGGTAAAGTGTTAACATCAGTTAATAATTATGAAGCCACCAATTAGTACCTGTAGTGCTCGACCTTGCAAAACCTTTGGTGCATATGGAAGTGAACGTAAGAGAATCAACAAAAGCTGTGTATGCTGAAATCGGTGTGAAGAGTCATAAAAGTTTAATCCTTCATCAGTCGAAGAAGCATTTATCTGTAATAAAATGAAACAATGTCAGATTTATCAATTAAATATGATTGTTTGAACACAACAATACTATGCAATAGAATAAAATCGTGTCAGATTTATTCATTAAATACAACTAAAGGTAATGATAACCAGTTTGTGCCTATAAAATATAGTAAAATCAGGAATGATTTGAACACCGTGTACCAAGCAAGTATAACATGAGCCATCAACAGTTCTGATGAAGAGGAAATCAATTTTCTAAAATTGGTCCAAGTGCAGAGAAGGTCCAAAGGAACCATCCTAAACACATCTGTAAATCTGTAATCACTAAAAGATCGATAAAGGGAACAAATTTCACTCCTTTGGTGACAAACTAGGAGCTTTACCACTATAAAGTAAATTACTACAAAAAGTTAAAGTATTTACAGTTCATAGGTGAAATTTATCAGAAGATTGCTGCCAAATTTAAAGGGAGAACACGTTAGCAAAGGAACTGTTGAACATTTCTTTCCAATATGCCTTAATGCATATTAGACCACCACTAGCCAACCCCAAAAGAAGCACACAAACAAACAAATAAAATAGTTTCAATATCTCCAGCATTTCATATTTTCATTTTTAGAACATATGAGCAAATGAATTTTGAAAATTCCAAATGGGAAGAGAGATAGCTTGTCAATGCGAACATCCTATGAAATAAACTTATCCCCTTGTAATGGTATATATGAATAAATAATTAAATATGGCTAGTTCACTAGAGAAAAGCCGCACAATATTCGCAGATTGGAATTCAAAAAAATCCCGCAACTGCCATATATTTACCAAGAAAGCAACTAGAACAGAAGCATAATGGAACAAGAGGCTAGCATATTCATACCGAGGCTCCCAATAAAGCTGTGTATGCACTGCTAGTCATAAGCCTATTTGGTGCTGCCTGGAAAGCCATTTGTATAGCAAAAAGTAGAAGGGAAACCTTATCATCAAACATAGTGCCTCCTCCCTCAAGCAAACCTAGTAGGTTGTTTGTCACATCTGGAGGTGCATGCGTATCAAATTTGAGATATCCTGATGAAACTAAAGCACCTAAGAGGTTGATAATCCCTAACACAATGCCATCACGCCTATCAACATTATATACATTATTCCTTGCATTTTCTGCACTTATTGGAAAGCTTATACCACCCAAGGTCTTTGAAAAAGCATTTTCACTGAATGACTGTGCCTTTCCAATATTAGACCTAGTTTGAAAATTGGGGCTTGAATTGTTAAGATGCTCAGATTCAGATGTCCTTTCGTGTAAACTGTCTTCTCCTTTCATGCCTCCAGCATTGCCTACTTGACTACCTTCTGAAGCCTGGTCTGAAGCCTGGTCTTGACTATCTAGATCTGTTTTCTGGGTTGAGAAAGTGGTATCGTTCTGAACAGAAGAGTCCAAATCATTATGATCTCCAGCCTTTGCTTCCCGTTGCAATAGAACAAGAAGTGTC
This sequence comes from Ipomoea triloba, assembly GCF_003576645.1. NCBI lineage: Eukaryota > Viridiplantae > Streptophyta > Magnoliopsida > Solanales > Convolvulaceae > Ipomoea > Ipomoea triloba. The sequence goes on from NC_044924.1 coordinate 23,843,543, forward strand.
TCTATACCACCACGTGATAGAAATGCTTCAGCAAATGACTGGGCCCTGGAAGTATTTGGTTGCACAACCAACCTATGAATGAGATGTAGGACCCGGGCAACCTGAAAGAACAAAATCATATAAGAAGATACCAAAAGGAACAAGTCCATTGCCAGGAGGGGGCATAACAAATATGTCAAGAGCCAGAAGTATTTAAGACAATGAGGGGCGTAGAGTGAATAATGCCAATAGTCAATGTTGACAGCAAGTCATGCTACAAATACTTTAAAAGTAAAAGAAATTACCAGGACTACATGGTTTTACATTAATCCTGATTTCGTATGCTTATAATTTCATACCATCTACTTCGGCTCAGAACACTGCAACTAATCAAGGTTTTCTTTTCTTTTAAATTTTGATAAATCAAATTTATTGAAAAGCATAGTGCAACCACATTGAAAAATAAAGCATACTATATATCAGAAAAATGAATAATACCCAATCCAAAAGGATTTTCATTTAAAATCTGTTCGAGAATATAAGGGAGAAATAATACTCCCACTCCAAGTGTTTCCTTCATTGCTTCCCCCACTTCTGTTCTTTTCAAAGTTGATACACCACTACAATCACTTAAGGAAGCTATTACATGGCAAAAATGTCAGACCTAGTTCACAAGGCACCCATATTGTATTTGTATAGGATTTGTAAAAGGAAGATATGCACAAACCATGCCTCAGTCTCAGAGAGGCTGCTTCCAAGACTATAATCTATTTCCCTAGCAGCCAATGGGTGAGAATATCCAGCAATTCTGACAAACTGGTTATGATAGTATGATACAAATAAAATGCCCCCAAGAACAAAGTAAAAATTTAAAAAAAAAAAACAAAAAACAAAAAAACAAAAAACAAAAAAAAACAAAAACAAAAAAAACAAAAAACAAAAAACAAAACAAAACAAAACAAAACAAAACAAAACGGATCGTATTGAGTATAACACTGATTAGCTTTCTGAAGATCAAGATGAAATCGGTCTTCAATAAACCAAACTAAAGTCTATCTATATATAATTATGTTAAACAAATAACTTGTTACCTGATTTGGTTGAGGGCAGTCTACCATAAAACCAAGCAAACAATGGACATCATCAGAGGCAAATGAAGGTGGAGAAGCCACAAGTAGAAGTTCAATAACAACCAAGAGTTCATCAACCAAAGCATTGACTTCCCCAACAGGACGTTTTTCCTCAAGTATGGAAAATGTATTAACAGAATCACTTTCATGAATAGTCCAATAGCATCTCCTGCAGCCATCTAGAAGCATCTGAATAGCATTAGCATCACGCATAACTGATAACTCCGTGAAGACCATATCTGCGAGGAAAGACAAAAACTTCTTCTGTAACCCATAACTGCATAAGCTCCAAATCTTCAGATCCAGCAGCAGCATACTGAAAAGCTGCACCTTGAGATTGTAATTATTTTTCTGAGATTGGCATAAGGAGACAACTGCAGCAATGAGCTCCTCATCCCCTACTCCATCACGCTTCCCATCATCAAGTGAAGATAAAGTTCGTAAAAGGTAGTTTAAGATTCTTGACAAGACTTCAGGTCCTCTTCTACGCCTCAATTCTTCATTATTTCCACGATATTGAATAGCCAAAGAGATAATTCTGAAAATAGGAGCAGCTAGAGCTGTAGTGGCCAGAGACAAAGAAAGGTCACCTTGCTGAGGTTCCAAGCTATTCTCATGCACATTGCTTATTGCCAGAGGAAGTAATGACATGGGACCTCCATAGGCCAAGGCCCATAGAGTTTCAGCAGGACGCATTCTTGTAGCAACGTGAACTTGCCCAAGAACCTCTGCAGGTCTTCGATGCATACCTAAAAAATACAGTCATATGATTTTCTAAAATTATTGAGTGAAGAACCGTGTGTGTGTGTGTAAATGCATGCACATATATTACATTATACAATTTTGCTTCTGTTCCATGTGAGAATAAATGAAAATGGCAACTACTTCTTTAAAAAAATATCATTAGAAACAAATAAGCATAAATAGATTAGAAAAAGACACAGATTTCAAAAAATGATCAAGAGAAGCATTGAAAACTGTTGACAGTTCTAGAGAACAAGAGAGGCAGGAAATAAAACTTTCAGAACAGAAATTTTCAGCTCCACAAAAGTTTTACAGAAAATATGTTCTGAAGATCCTCAACCTACTTTTATAATTTCCCAGTATGACATATGCACATATGCAAGAAAGAGCATGAAGTATAAAATTAAAAATAATAATAATAATAAACCCATATGAACCAATATATACAGCCAAAAAGGGCAGACATCAAAAATTGATATTCACTATTGCTGGGAGGGAAATTATCAAACCTAATGCACTGGATGGGGAAGCATCTGAACAGGAGCGCCCAGTAAGCAAGCTAGGATGATAAAGGAGATGAAGGCATCCTCCAATTTCTTCATCCAAAAGCGAACTTTCTTCTGCCAGTCCATGACCAAAGGAAGGGAGCACATCCCCACCCCTTGAAGACAAACGTGCCATTCTCTCTGGTCCAATTGGTTCTTTGAAAATATATATAGGACCCAGCTCAGCAAATAAAGGGCACTGGCGACGGCGCTGTTGTAAAGCAGCCATGGTTGGAGGAGGGTTAGTTCCAATACAGCAAAATGCAAGCGGCTTTGAGATTCGAGGGAAATCAAATGGACGACTTTCATACAAGGATCCATCTATATATAGCCTTAGCTCACTCTCAGCTTTTCCAAGGAGCCCTTGCTTACAAGTGTGTTCAAGGCCAAGAAAATACCAACACTGAGGCTTGAATGCATGAGTAAAATGAAAAGAGGCTTTCCTTCCTTTCCCACTGCTATATTCAACCACCAAGAACTGTGCATGGAAGTATGCTTCCATCCCTTGATTATCAGCAGATAAAAAGCTGAACAGCCTTGGCATGTGAGCTGTGCTTTCACCAGCAAGTGCACTGGCGGTGGCAGCAGCAGACATAGCAGATGACTGCCCTGATGTGGCAGCTGCAGCAATTGCAGCAGCAACAGTTGCTGTATTCAAAGTGTCAGCAAATGACTCAATGTAGATCCATGTAGCAAATGCATATCCATTGGTGAAAGGCCAGCGGTTCTCCCCTGGACCAAGCAAACCAGAACTTTCCCCATCAAACTCAAAGGTACATACCGGACCTGTTGACTCTTTTCCAGACATGGCCTTCTCCAAAGAAAGCATCAAGTGAGAAGCCCATTCCGTGGCAATTGTTCTTGTGATTACTTCAAACCATCTATGCAAATCACTTAAACTAAGAGAATGCCCAGCTAAGTACTGAATGCAATAGCATAAAGGAGTTCCATCCCATCTTGATTGCTCTGTTTTAGAACTATCATGAAGGAAAATCTTCTCAGCTGAACACAGAAGGACTGCTAATAGACCAGCTGCAGAGCACATGGCACGATTTCGAGTGCAAGCACGCAAAATAGCAAGTAACCCTCTCACCATCCTAGTTCTTGGAGACATAAGACCCGCAATGTCCCCAATTGAAGAAAGCCAAGGAATGAGCTCACCCGCTACAATGGCAGCCCTAGAGTTCAACATCACACTGGGTGGATTAGTATCCTCATCCTCTTCAAAAGACTCAACACCTCCCATCGTGGCAAGAAGTGAATCAATTACCAGGAATGCAATAGCATCGGCATCCTCTCCATTCCCATAACTTTCAACACCACTCACAATATTCTTCAGCTTATCCAAGCTTTCAGGCTTTCCCATGATAGCAGAATCTACTAAATGCAAGAGCTCGGGTGAAGCATTTGGCACAACCTGTTTCTGCTTTGGTTTTCGTGGGGAGTCTGAAGGGGAGTTTCCAGCATCCCCATATGCATATGTTGCAGAATCAAAGCTAAGAGAAGAAAATGATGGTCTATTGTCATCACCAGAAGGAGATAGTCTCTCAGGCCCAGGGCTTGAGAAATGGCATTCATGGTATGACTCAGCATCTGGTGGAGAATTACTCCCAGATTGAACTTTTCCAAATGAAAATTCGAAGTTACCCTCACTCCCACGTGATGAATGTCTCAGAGTATCAGATCTTGGAGACTGGGATAGATTTAATTCAGCCACACTTTTGTCATGATCTTTCAATGAAACATGCTCAAACATATCATCATTTAAAACTGATCCTGCAGACTCACCTCCATGTGAAACAACATTATTTTGCACAACATTTTCTCTCTTGAGTACCTCTACTCTTTCACCCCTCTCAGGGCCTTCTCTATATGATTCTACCTCTTTACCATGACTTTTACCATGCTCATTCGGGTCCTTATCTTCCATTCTATTATCTCTAATGCCTAACCTAATATAATCTTCATCAAAATCATTTACCAAAAATTATACCTGGAGAAAAAGGAGCAAAATACAATTTTTAGCATGCTGAGTGAACATGTACATCAAGTTCAAGCTAAAGTGCTAAACAAACATGCAAGATTGCAGGTAGTCAGAATTTCAACTTGGTGAGTCAAATGGAAGCACCCCAGGCCCAACCAACCATTTTATAAAATAAAAAATTCAAACTTTGTTATAAAAATCCAGCTAGAGGGACATGCATTTCATCAAAATTTATTTCCTTTTGCATACTACTTCAACTCACCATTCTAGATTTCCACAGCTAAAAACCATAAAAAGGAAAAATAATCTTGTAACTCAAGCAAAAAAGAAAAAAAAACAGTAGTGAACTTAGTTCAAGTGATGAATATAGATGAATAAAGGCAATGCTTTAAAGCAATAGTTTGTTGTGGTTTTCAGAAACACGATCTCTTTGAGAATTAGCATTAAACATGAAGAATTATCCTAAATCCACATTATGATTGAAAAAATAACTTTCTAACATGTCAGAGTAAAGTTGCGCACTTGAGTAACAGATCCAGTAACTATAGACATATATTATATGAATAGAGACTCTCTGGTATCAAAAACAAAAAGGATTCATCACACAAATACATAACATTTATATCACAACACACAAACGCGCATATGAGGATCGAAATGTGGGGGGATCAGAATGCAATCACTGCCATGTCGATCACGCATAAATACAAATACATATATGTACCATGTACGTAGAAAGAGATGGCATTAATGATAGATTGTACCTTTTCTGGAATTTTGATCGGGAATTTTGTCGCTTTTTATATCAAACAAAAAATGGGGAAAAAATTAAATAAAATGAAGAAAAATGAGAGAGAACAGAACGAAGAGGCTTGCCGGAGAGGTGAGTGTCTCGAAATAGAAGGCGAGCTGAGCGCGAGATTGAAGGCGGAGATATTCTTAGCAGGCCTCCGTGGATGGGTCATTGTGAAGCCCAGTCGCTTAATCTATTACTAACTGTCTAGGCTATGGATTCTTATATCATAGACCATGGCTAAGTTACCTTCTTTTTCTTGGGTCACACCTATGTGAGACCGGGAGATCCGTGAGATGACGGTTCAAGTCAACATAATTTGAGTCATAAAAATTAACTAAAGACTAACTCATAACACTAGTTACGACTCAAATTATGTTAACACAACACGTCTTACAGATTAAGACCCGTGAGACAGTCTCACACAAGTTTTTGCCTTTAATTTAAGTTTTTTTTTTCCTGCCAACTGTCATGTAATGTGATGCATTCCCGTTCCAAATGGGTGGTTAGAGTTAAAATTCTGGGGACCTGAAAATATTTAAGAAAGTAGAATACAGATACTATCTTGTAAAGAATCATGGGTATTTCAAAAAAAAAATCTTTTTACAAAAAAAATTAATGTATAAAAAATATATCATTAACAATTTTTAATTAAGATATATCAAATGAAACCCATATTGATATTTGTATTTTAATATTTGAAATTAACATACGATTATATTGAGTTACTAGGTTTATTTCAAAAAAAAATATTAAGTCATTACGTCATATTCATTTTTAATATACTAAATGTTCATTTTTAAAACTACAAATTAATTTTCAAAGTATTATAAGTTCATTTTAACAATTGTGATGCAACTACAATATAATGATTAGTTGCACCAAACGTTATCATTAAGTGTACCAATTTGAAAAACGCTATTATTATGTACACCAATTTTAAAAAGTTAAATTACTTGCACTATTAAGTGAAAATGGTTGCACTTTTAAGTGATTTTACTTGCACTTTTTACTTACATGCTTGCACCAAAGATCGAGTTATTTATAAATATGCTACCACGTCTTTTTTTTTTTAATTACATCTAATCTATTAATTATAAACACGTGAACGGTTACAATTGGTTCTCAGTTCTTTCCTAGGTGTGAACATGCGAACACATAAGGTCCATATATCTAAGGATGATCAAAGGTTGAAAATCAATGAAAATGAGAAAAACGCGACAACATTTTTGTAATTTTTTACGGTGCATCTTGAAATACTTTGAGTGCACGAAAGACACTACATGATTCTCGTCACCTTCCTCCTTCGTGACACCGTAAGAGTTCTGAAATACACTTTCAGTTATTCACAAATGCATTGTCAAGGATTTTCAAATGCACAATAGTAAAATCAATGAAAAGGGGAAAAACGCAATGACATTTTTGAAATTTTGTGTAATTACGATTATGTATTTAGAAATAGTGCATTCGCACATTTGCACCTGGATGCCAATCTGTATTTGATCCAATTGTGTGTGTGTGTGTGTGTGTGTAAATCCGCTCAAATGCAGTCATTACGTCGCGTGCGGTCGTGCAACCAAATCTTCATCGTCCAATCAGATGCATCTAACAGTTCCATATTGATCTCTATATTTGTTAAATTTAAGCTGCGCTTCTTAAATTGGGGTATTTTGGTAATTTTACGTTGCATTTTACATGCATGATAGACAGTCAAAATTTATTATAATCAAATTATGCACCACCAAGCACATGAAAATGCACCATTAGGGTCTAGAAATGCACAACTATAAAACTAACAATGCAATTTTCAGCCAATATTTAAAGCACAACAGATTGTCAAATTATGCACCATTATTTAAATTAAAAAGCATCATAAGTGTTCAGAAATGCACAACTGTCAAACTCATTTTAAGGTTTAGTTGTCATTGTGTTAAAGCACAATAGAACTACAATAAGTGCACAACTATATACACTCAAATACCCTAAAGCCAGACTAATGATGCACTATTTTACTCAGTATTTAAAGCACAACATATAGTCGAATTATGCACCATTATTTAAATAAAAAGCACTATAAGTATTTAGAAATGCACAACTGTCAAATTCATTTTGAGATTTAGCTCCCATGGTGTAAAAGCACAAGAACACTGCAATAATGCATAACTATATAACACAAACACAAGAGCCTGAATAATAATGCATCACAAATTAATATTGTCTAGTTTTCTACCTGTATTTAAAGCACAACAAATTATCATATTATACACCACTATGTGCATAAATATGCACAACAAGTGTTCATATATGCACAGCAAAGCGACTAATTTTAAAATGCACCACATTCAACTATCATCAATGCACCAACATAACCCAATGAGGTAGCTCAAGTGGCAAGTGAGCTCTCTTTGTGGGGAAGAATTCCGGGAGAACCCGGGTTCGATTCCCACGAGTGACGATTCCCCTTGAGCCAGCTCCCGTGCCTCTCGGAGCGAACGTGGGTGTACCTAGACCGTTAAACGGACAGAGAAAGACCCTGTGAATTCACCCAAAAAAAATGTGCCAACATGGATTTACAAATACACCAGAGTAAGGCTAATAATGCACCAATTACACAAATACACCAGAGTAAGGCTAATAATGCACCAATTACACAAATAAAACACACAAGTTTACCTTGCATTCGCCCTATTCCGATGCCCTATGACGAGTTTACCCTTGCATTTCGCGTGGCAGGAGAACGTGCTCGAAAATATTGGAAGAGTCTTAATCAATGTGATTCATTGAATCATTGAATCTATCAAATCTAATAGGCTATAATTAGCCGCACATGGGCAAGGCTTTACACACACATATATATATATAGATTTTGGTTCAGGTGCAGCCGTGCTCTCCCGTGCGGTCACACACCACTCAATAATGTTACGAAATACACCACTCAATGTTAAGAAACACACCACAATGAAACACACCACAATGTTAAGAAACACACCACAGTGCATATTTGTGTGGTGTGTTTCTTAACATTGAGTGGTGTATTTCGTAACATTGAGTGGTGTGAACCGCACGGCCGCACGGGAGAACACAGCCGCACCTGAACCTGACCCTATATATATATGTTTCTTCTTCCACCACATCAACATTACAAGTGGACTCATAACAGTTTACATACTGAATATTCACGATTTACATATTGAATGTTTACAATTCAGATTGCAAACATTCAGTATGTAAATTGTGAATATTTAGTTGTGAATATTAAGTATATAAATTGTGAACATTTAGTATGTAAATTGTGTATATTTTAGATCCAAATTCACCTTGTAAGGTGAACCCGAGTCCACGGAATAATTTGCCTCACTTATATATAGTAATAATAATCACATAGCCACTTACAAACAAAACTATTTCATATGAAAGTTCATAACAAATTAACAATATTGAATACAAACAATTTATAGTAACAAAATAGATCCAATAAAATATTTAAAAATATACTTATTAGTTATGAATATTTTTCTTTTTGGAAATTTACAAAATTAATATGGATTTCAACTAGTCAACTAGTTATATTAGAGAAGAAAAAGTCCATACTAGTTATAATTTGTAAATTCTATAAAAGTCAATAACTTTTTTTTTTATTACCAATAGATTTTTAAAAACTTAATATTGATGCTCAATGTACATTATTTGTTGCACTTTAAATACATTTTACTTGTACTTAGGTGCACTATATGAAACTATTACGTGCACTTTTAACACAATTTACTTGCACATCAAAGTTCAATTATTTACAAAAATGTCACCGCATTTTACTTGTACTTAGGTGCACTATATGAAACTAAGTGGGGTTTGAAGTGGGGTAGAGAGGAGAGTGGTTGGAGTAATTTAAAAGGAATTATGGTAGGTGTACAAGTTCACACCTACAGGAATTATGGTTGGAGTATTAAAAGTATTGTTTGTGGTCATTTATGCGAGCCGGTCATTTAAAAGGAATTATGGTTGGAGTATTAAAAGTATTGTTTGACTAATTAAATACGGTAGGTGTACAAGTTCACACCTACCGTATTTAATGGCACTGTTTAAAAAAAAATAGAAAAAGCCTAATCGGCAGGCTTTTTGCACATACAGGAGAACAAGCCTTTTCCAAAGTCTCTTTTCATGATTTTGTAAGCTTCTCAATTCGGTCACTATATGGAAAACCACTATCCATTGCCTCTTGACCGGAAAAATCACCCAACAACACATATCCCACAAAAAAATTCTCCAACGGAAATTAATCAACAATAATATTCCGAAAAACAATATTAGGTTAATAATTCCTTACTTAATGCCAATTTTTTTTTTCAGTAATCCAAATATTAAAGTTCAACAGTCCAAAAATCATATACAAATATTAAAATCATACTTAATGCTAAAAGAAAAAATTTCAGCAGTCCAAAAAAAAAATCATATACAAAACTTAATGTATATGAAACAAATTAATGTCGATTATTAGGCAATACAATCAACCAGACAGAGATTGATAAAGGCTCTTGATACCAAATGTAAGATTAAGAAATACTGTCTAAACATACAGAATGAACCTACGAGTAACCTAACCTCGTAGTAGCGGAAGCATAAATCGTGTTGATCTCCAGCCATAGTTGATGCCTTGTTGTGTTGCCTCATGAACTGTAAATCTACAGGGTGTTAGCCGTTTTGCCTCACACTTAACTCAGAATCCTAGATGGTGTCCTGGTATTATTTTCGGAGCATATGAGTACCATGTCTTTAGGTGCTATATATTGTCTATCCTGCATCTCATCAATGCAGGCTCTATATAGGCATAATGGTGTATTGGACTAAACCTAGATGTCCAATCCAACCTATAGCTTAATGGGCCTAGTCCACTTGCACCATATTATTAAGGCCCACAATATATAATATATATTGTATTGGGAAAAGTACTACATTGTATCCCTCGTAACAACGAAGAAAGATATGAAATTATTATTGTTAGAATTTATGCGTGATTTTGAAGTGTGCGGTCAATGCAGTTGGGGATCGACAGCTTTATCGTACATGTACAGGGTGTTGTGTATTCATCACAAATTTTCGACCTTATGCGAATGCTTATTGTTGGTGCAAATTTGGGTTTGGGAAAGACTGCCTATAGTTAGGCCACAAGGCGTTTTGCCTCAGAAAATGCTTGGAGATTTGCCATTTGCAACAAGGTTAGTTGTAAAGTGCGATTAAATTTATGAATTTATATCGTGTGTGAAGTACTTATTGTTCTATTTTGAAACATAGGTGGAATTGCCCGCATTCATAGCGTTTCGTCCTCGGACACGTGGTACGAGCTTATGGCCACCAATTAGATTGAGTTAATGCAAGCAAAGTGATTCACTTCGATGTCACTTTGATGTTATGTTTATATTTTACAATTATACTATATATATTTACATATCATAACATAAATAAAATTTTAACATCACGACATTGAATTTTTTTCTGCAGTTCAATTTCACTTCATACGACAATGTCTTGAATAACTTGCTCCATTATTGCAAAGCTGGGCAAGAGTATTGGACAACCCGAGTGCTGCTAATTTTCTTTTACATTGTTGAGTATCATTACCCTAAGCGGATTTTCAAGCAATTTCATGGCGTTCAGAATGTCCTGATTCATGTGAGATATAGTAAAAAAATTACATGACACAACACTCGTTCGGGTAATACAAATGATGATTATAGTGTAAAGCATGCGACGTATATGCAAGAATGGAATAGTCGAGGCTTATTTATTATAGAAATGAACAATAGGGAAGAACTAATGACTACTAATGCATATCGAGATTGGTTTTATCATTATGGTCGACGACTCATTGGCAACCTTGACTATAACCCAGACGAGGGTTATTTGCAAAGTGCTGTTTCAGTTAATAACTTGGTTAGTGTCTTAATAGTTTTTACAATTACTTGAGTATTAATTTTGTAGTATTTGAATAGTTTTTTTGTTTGATTATTTTTTGTGGCGTAGATGCATGGGATGCAAGCAATAATATTAAGAACTGATGTAACAATTGACAATTCAACCGACCAGGGTGATGCAATTAGGGATGTGAATAATATGGCTCGATACAAAAATTGAAATCTTTTGTAAATTTTGGGCAATAAAGACCTTGTACCTGTGTTGGACATTTCTAACTTAGGCAAGAACTTTGGTAGCTCTGAGTAGGATTGTTCAAATTTGTCGTACAACCTTTCAATGCATTTTTCACCGCCCGTACCAAGCCTTTCTGTATGCAACATTGATCTTGTACTATTGTTGCACATCAATTTGAATGTGTTTTACTTTGTACTCAGGATCAGCACCGATCTTACGAAAAACCAAAACATCAATTAGTCCACTTGTGATTATTTTGTCCACCCCACTATGGATAAAATCACGTTAGTAAATGTGGTTGTCACTACACTTTGTGATCTTCCATTCATCAAATGCTCCTTGCAATTTTTGTGCAAACAATGACCAAAAACATGGTTGTTTTTTTAAATTGTAATTAGAACACAGCACTTGCCACAACATGCTTTTCTTGTGCTTTGTTGTAAATACCCTTTTGTGTCGGATATGATATATGGTCACAACATATTTTAGCTCGCCAAACCATGTGAAAATCATTCCGGCCTTGAGCACATTTGTTGTTGGGTCATACGACAACTTTGATTCATCGTCATCCTACTGATCGTAGCCGGTATTAAATGAAATTAGAGCATGGTAGTACGAAATTTCAAAATCGCCAACCCTTTTTTCTCGTTGTCACTCATCTTCAAAACTCATTTCATGTGTTTCTTGAAATGACTCAAAGTTGAATGAAAAATGGTCATTTGTATCTTCTTCATCCAAACTATCTGAACTTTGTAAGAGTATCTCTTTAGCTTCCGTACTCTCCAACAATGGGTGAGGTGTTGTTAGCAAAGACGTGCTAGCAGAAGTGTCTCTAGTACTAAAATTATGTTGGGCGATTGAAGCACCAAAGTTACTAAAATTAGCATACTCTTCGTACGCACCAAAGGCTACAACATTTGGAATTTGTGGCACAACATTGATTTCTGGGGTAACATAAACATGCAATTCACCAAGACTGGATGTTTGTTGTACAAAGTATTATCACTCTTCCTGAGTTGCAATACGATATGCACTATGGGTATGACCCATTGGAGTGTCGAAGATCTATCTTCTCGTTATTTGTACGCCGTGTTCAGAACTTAAACTCATTGCATGTCGTATTATAAGTACCACGACATCAAACCATTATGCACATCAAGTGGAATGACAGCCTGTGTACGACTTGTATAATATAGTGGGGGGCATTACAAACTGATATGTTTTACCACCCTAAAAAACGTACAATGGATAATTGTTATATTGTACATCCACCATAAAGAAATTTTAGAATTATAAAAAATCTTTGCTATTATGAATAATTTTATATTTTTACCAATAGGTTTTTTATGGTAGTGTAAATTATTTTGTTGACCTTTTTATAGACACTAGAAAATCGAATTCCAAGTAACATGCATCTCATGTAGTCATTTTTCTTATTTTCTTAAATTTTGAAACTTATTGTGGGAAACAATTTTTATAGGGAATACATGATTATACATGAGAAATTACAAGTTATTTTGCTAGTTATTGTGGGAAATAAAAATAATGGGAAATGACATTCATAATTTAATGTTTGACTTCACATGAATTCACACTTTTTTAATTATAAATTCAAATAACATGCCTCTCAGAGAGGCATGTTTCTTATTCTCCATATTAAATTCTATTTTTTTTCTTGGAATGAAGCAATCTTTATGGAGAAGTGATGCTTATACATGGAAAATTGTTGGTTAATGTGAGAAACAAATAAAATGGGGAATTACATTCATAATTTAATGTTGGACTAGTTCACACGAATATGTACTTTTTAAATTTATAAATTCATGTAACATGCCTCTCAGGGATGCATGTTTCTTGTTCTCCTTAATAATTTCGTTTTTATGTTAGAATGAAACAAACTTTGTGGAGAATTGATGCTTATAAATGAAAAATTGTTGGTTAAGGTGAGAAATGAAAATAATGGAGAATTGATGCTTATAAATGAAAAATTGTTGGTTACGTCACTAGTAACAATGGTAATTATTATGTGTTTATGTAATTTAGTACATTCATTACATTCCTCTTTGATACATTTAATACACTTCTTTCTAGAAAATTTCAAATTGCATGCATTGCTATCTAATGCAACATTTGACTACAACTGCTATTTTGTGCCATAGTCGCTCGGTGGGAATTGAAGTTACCTTTGAGAACATGCACTTCACTACAGGAACATCATATTTCATGATAGAGTGATTTATATTCTAGAGACATTCTACTTTTTAGACATACTGTTTTCTTCACTTTTGAGACTTTTTTCTACTATGACTACACCAGTACCTCCTACTTTAACAGCAAGATGAAACTAGAGCCTAATGGTTATGGGGAATACATAACATCTCGTCATTATGAACAAGGTAACATTACATTATGATTCATTGCATCCAACATCTTACAATCCAAAATAAGATATCAAAAAAAAGTCCCTAAATAACTAGTTGATCATCCCATCCTAATAATGCTAATACATTTTTTTTATCACCCTCACACAAAATACTATTCATGTAAGAATCCCGGTCATAATAGTGAAGAGAGCAGATGAAGAACAGTGAGATGCAAGAGTGGCGAGAGAAGTGAGAGGCGAGATCTGGACAGTGAGGTGCAAGAGAGAGGCGAGATCCGGAAAATGACTTCCCCCAAAAAAAGGGAAATCATTTTCCTCCAAATGAGGCTGATTTTCCATTGACTGACTAGCTATTTTCCTTTGACCATGTTTTCCTTGTCTTTCCCAAACACCACAAACCCGAAAAATGATTTCTGGAAATCATTTTCCGGGTTTCCAAACACACCCTTAAAATACGTGAAATAGTCTTAAGACTCACACTGACTTATTTGTTGATTTTGAAATTATTATTATTATTACTACATTTCAGCTATTGTATCACTTATTTTCTTTCAATTTTCTGTAATTCTATTCCTGAATACTAACATTATAATTTGAATTCTTACTTTATTCCTACCATATTTTTTTTATCAAATTATAATTACTTTCCTTCTAATTTATTCCTTCTGACCAAACGATCTCTTAAAAAAAAAAAAACAAAAAGGACTCGAGTGCGTAGTGCGTTGGAGGTTTTTGAGTTTTTCTTTTTTCCAGGGATATTACACAAATTCTAAAGACAGACCGGGTCACGGCGCGGTGGTAGGGATTTGGCAGTTAAAGACTTGAAGCTAAGGCACGCATAAGGGTATTGGTGAAGAAAATAAGATTAGGGTTTAAGCAAAACTAATTGAGAGAGAGAGATGGGAGCCAAAGGAAGGAAGAGAAGGGAGAAGAACTACAGAGAATCGCATAAAGGGAATACCAGACTCCCGCCCCCACCTGACCCCTCCTCCGTCGATGCCCTCCCTTCTAAGCTCCGCAAAATCATGGGTTTAACAGGTTAGTCTTCATGATTTACACATGGATGCGTATATATGATATTTACATGAAGTATTTATAAGCACGTCTATTGAATTGTTAGCTTTTTTCTCTAAATCTTTTTATTTATTTATTTATTGAACTTCTAGGAGTTCAAAAGAAATCATCAATAAACAGTGCAGAAGGAGGTGGGGGTGTTAATAAGGTATAAAAAGCTTGAATGTTTTACTTTTTAGCCTTGTGCTTTTGCCAGCTCCATTGCTGTTTGTTTAACAGTTTGGGTTGAGAATTAGTACTTGTATTGTTTAACCTTGCCATATTTGTTTTGATACAAATTTCTGCATTTTTCTTGTTAAGAGAACACAATAAAGAAAAAATGAAATACGAGTATTAGGTACTTTTCAAGTTTATGTTTTACATATTCTTTAAGTTGAGAAAATTTCTGAATCTACTTATGGCCCCCCTTTGTTAAATCCCTTCCTCCCAGGATTGAGTACTTGAGAATTTTACTTTCCTAAGGCATCATAATGCTCTGATTGTTTTATAGCTATGTGCTTCTGCCTTCTTGTTAACAGAAGCTGCATTTGATGAAGGGTAACACTAAAGTCTCTGAGGTCAAAAGGAAAACTAATGGTGACAAGCCTGCAGAAAGTAATGTCCGTGAAATGAAAAGCAAAAAAAGGAAAAGGAAACAAGTAAATGACCTTCGGTTTGAATCAACTAAGGAGTTTGGTGGTGCTGGTTCAAAGAGAAAGGAGCGTAGGAAGCAGTAAGATTCTACCATTCTTCATTGAAAACTTGTTTCTGTTTGCTCCCTCCTTGATGGAGCTAGTGAAGTTTTTTGAGTATGAGTATTTTTCATGTTTGAGCTTTAGAGGTGAGGGCTGACGTTGTTGGTGCAGTGACCCATTGAAGGCTACAATTAATGAAGAACATATATCTGTGCAACAGTGTTCATTTCTTTGTTTACATATTGTGATTTCGAACTGTAAACTTGTGATTGTTTAAGTGGATTTTATTTCCTTGATTGAATTGGTATTGTCTAAATGTATGCAGGCGCTTGGAAGAGAGGAAAAACAAGCGCAAGAAGACCAGGACAGAAGAACACTTGGACTTCCCTAGGCATGAACAAATAAAATTTGGGGAAGTTGTTGATGCTCCCCCCAAGTTGGTTGCCCTCCCAAAGGTAGACATAACTTCATTATTACTAGAGATAAAAGAGCCCTAATCATGTGAGAAATATGATTTGCCATGAGTTTTTGTTGACGGATTTTGAATGTAATGCATCCCACTCTGATCTGAATGCTTTTTGTATAGATGAAGGCACTGAAGACTGCACAGGTAGCTTCACAAGAAAGGCTTCGTTTGCAAGCAATTGAGGCCTACAGGAATAGAAAAGGATGGACATCAAGGCCAGGGATTCAGCTCCCTCCACCCTTGACTACATCGCCATCAGTATAGTTGTCTGACACAGACCAATGTTTGGGCATCTAGGCCAGGATCAGTCCCTCCCCACCCCTCACCCCCGAGCTGATACAAGCTAACTCAATGGATATACCATGATTCTAAGGCTCTATATTTGTACCAACACTAAAATTGAAGTCTGAAGCTACAATCCTTATTCTTTATGCAATTACTACTCAATTGATCTTTTTCTGTTATGTATCCTTGTATGAATAGAATAAACTTAGGGCGTGTTTACAAAGCAGGAAAAGGAAAATGACTTTTGAAAAATGTTTTCTGAAAAATGAGTCATTTTCTAGAAAATAGTTTCACTTTCCGTGTTTGGTTGTGTTTGGTTGCATTCTGGAAAACTATCTTGGTGTGTTTGGTTATTTTTTGGAAAATGAGTAGAATTGTATAATTAAATATTATAATTGTTTTATTTAGAATATAAAAATATTTATAATAATATTAAAAATAATATTATTTATTAAAAAAAAAACTTTGGTTTTCGACGAAAACCAAAGCACTGCTTTCTGCAGTGGAACCCAGAGTCCCAGACCTATTTTGGCGGAAGGATGTGCTTGGTTGTGATTTTGGAAGGTTTGTGGAAAATGACTTCCACCAAATATTTGGTGGAAGTCATTTTCCTCCAAAATAGCCTCATTTTGAAAATTTAGAAAATGATTTGTAGAAATTATTTTTCGAGTTTTCAAACACACCATTAAGTATGAATTTGTTCATTTTATTCATCTCTAGGTGGTTTGGTACCAATGTTACATCAGAATATCAGTAGTACTTAATAATTATGTTGAAGATGTTTCCTCTCTAAGATTGCATCTTATGGGTTAATTTAGTTACATAAGATGTTATCTATTTTTCATTGAAAGGATTATAAAACATGTAAGATTAGAATCATTATCTAATTAATAGAGTATTAAGTTGTTTTAAAATTTAATTGCTTTCTTCATATAAAAACATTAATGGGAGTGGTAGGCTGAGTGTTTTGGGGGGTTTTTTAAACATATATTTGGATTGTGGGTAAATTTAAAATCTAAAATAAAAGACATTTTTTGAAAGAAAGAAAGGATATTTTAGAGTTTTATCTGTGCTCCAGAGTCCAGAGGAACATAACATAGCTTCATTTTGTCTGTTGTCTGTTGCTTGTATTATGGAGGACAATAATGTTACTGTAAGCTGTTTACCTGAGAGAGGTCTGAATGTGATTGAAAGCTTTAGAAATGGTCTTTTATTTTCATTTCCTTTTGCTTTTTAATATGTAAAGCATATCCTGAAGTGGATTTCTACACATTTACATGTGTTGCTCTACAGGTCTGATCTGTGGGAGACACAAACATGCAGTCCCCCATCAATGAGTAGATTAATCATTGTTTTGTAGTGTGCAGCTTTCTTGTCATCCTTTAACTTGAATATGAAGCATTGTAACAGAACAGCAGAGAAGATCTTCATCTGCCGGTAAGCAAAGTCCTTTCCCAGACAAATCCTTGGTCCTGCCTGCATGATCAGCAGAATGTTTAGAAATGAGTATCTCTGTTGCAGCCTTAGCTCAGTAAAATCTCAAAGTCATATTAAGCATTTTTACTAACCTGGAAAGCTGTAAATTTGAAGGGGTTTTCCTGCCTGAAGCAACCTTTCTCATCAAGCCATCTCTCTGGTTTGAACTCTTCCGCATCGTCTCCCCATAAAAATTTCATCCTCCCCATTGCATATGGCAGGTAGCATACCATGTCCCCCTTCTTGACGTTGAATCCATCCGGCCACGTATCATCAGAAAAGCATATCTTGGCATCCTGCAATTAGTGCATTCGACGCCAAAGAGCGAGATAATATACAGGTCAAGATTATAGCTTGTGAGCACGTATATATAAGCCTTTTCTGTTTAGGAAATTGTATTACTTACCACTGGAAGCACAGGGCAAAGCCTCAGAGTTTCTGTTAGAGCAGCATGTAGATACTGCATTTTTTCAAGGGCTTCTTCAGGCATATTGACAGCGAATTCTTCAATATCTGTGATTTTATCCACCTTTGTTACTTCTTTAATCTCTCGTGCTACTTTTTCTTGAATGGAAGGGTGCTTGCAAAGCATGTATATAAACCAGGAAAGAGAAATAGCTGTTGTGTCTTTGCCAGCAACCATGAAGTTTAATGTCACATCTCTCAAGTATCTCGGGTTTGTTTCAGTCAACAACAGGAACCTTGACAGAATGTCGTTTTTCTTCCACCCCAACTGGCAGATCGAGAATCATGATATCTGAGTTTCTATTGACAGCATATCTAAAGAAAATTAAAGAATGAAAAGAGGAAGTTTGCATACAGTGGAATCATCCTGAAACTTGTGCATTTGCTCAATCTTGGTATGGATCAGCTTAAGCACAAAGTCATCAATAACTTTGACACTTTTCTTTAACTTGGCTTCTGATCCAATGTTAAGAGCTTTTTTGATCTTCCAGGAGATGTCAACATAACGCCGGAGTGTCATTTCACTTGCGACAACAAAAGCATTAGTGAATTTCACACCTTCTTCACTTGAGCCATGCACAGTATCCAGATCAACCGCAAAAGCTACTTTGAACACCGCATCTAGAGTCGTTCTTGTGAAGAAATCCTGCATTGATTGGTAAGGTTATCAGGTGGAAAAACAAAAGTGGCATTTCTTATGTTTTAGGAATCTGGGATTGGGAAACTTGCTTGCATATCAACTGACTCCTCCTTGTTTGCAGCTTCAGACAATACGCGAGCAAGAGTTGCTGCACTTTTTCTGAAGACCACACTGCTGTAGTCCCTTAATATTCTTGTGGAGAATTCGTGGCTCGACACCTTTCTCTGTTCACGCCACTTCTCCCCATCAACGGTGAAAATCCCGTCACCTAACAGGTCCTTCAGAATGCTGTTATTATATTCCCCCTGCAGATTTTTGCATTTAAAAATGTTTCAATTCATAACAGAACTAGAACTAGTTGACACATATACAGACAATGTTGTTGGAATGAAATTTCTAGGTTTCATACCTTGCCATAATTCTCAAAGTTTGTTTTGAGGATGTACTCAACATTTATAGGGTCTACAGTGTAAACCTCACTCCTGAATGGTGTGATTAATCTGTAAGTCTTGTACTTCCTAGCAAGATCAGTTATATAATGGTGCAACCTATGGAAGTTGATAACATGGTGAAAAATGGTGCCTCCAATTGGATGGTACTTCTTGTTGTTGCTATGTTTCTGTAGCACTGTGATTATGAATGCATGAATAAAGATTATGGAAAGGCCAAGAGAAAGAAAGGCAGTTAGTATGTAAATTGGACTGAACAGAAAAGCCATCAAATTTCTGTGCAGACTTTCCTCACTGCCTGCTGGCCTATATATAAATATGTAAAGATCTCCTTAGCTAGCTACTTTTTTTGAATTTATTATCTAGAGAATGGATCCCAAAGGAGCATGATATTTGTAGTATGTGAGTGTAAGTACGCTTGAGGAGAGGCTACTTCAATAGCCAATATTATACTAAAAAAAAAAAAAAGCAAACAAAAAATATTGGTCATTTTTCATGGATAAATACTTGATCGATGATGAAGAAACTGTGGCTCCAATTTGCATTGGTGATGATCTAAAAGAATAGGAAATAAATCGTCACATCTGTAGTTACAAAAATAAAAAAATAAAAAAAAATAAAAGAAAAGACATTACTACTACCCACTTCATTTGAACGCAACTCTATCTACGAACCTAATAATAAGAACCAATAAAGTTAGGTCCCTAACGGGAACTAAAAAATATTAGTGTAATTGCTTGTTGAAATGAATGGTTTATATTATTTATGAATGATTTATATTATTTTGATTTTAGTATTTTTTTTCCTACTTGACCTCTGTTATATGACTTATATCATTGACTTGTTGAGATATGGTGTGAATCCTAGCGTCCTCACGATTGGACTGCTTGACCGCCTGTATGTAGCATTGCCAGGCAACTCGCTGGTCTCCTTGAACCACTCCAATCCCGCTGGGCGTGTGGAACTTCATGCACAAGTGATTCATCGATATGACAACGGTTGCTTGGGAGATGCCGGGTCGACCAAGTATTGCGTTATAAATACATTTTAACTTGACCACCACGAACTCCATGGTAGTTATCAAGACATTTGGCTGGGTGCTTAACTCCACATTCAGACTGATCACTCCCTCTACCTCTGAAACCAAATAGTGGAGTCCGTATGGGTGTCAACTGGTCGGTCGACAGACCCAATCAGTGCAAAATGTTTACTGAACTTCCCGTGTCAACTAGTACTCGTTGGACATCCGTTCCATTGAAGTCCATTGTGGTGATGAGCGAGTTGCTATGGGCTTCCCCGTGGATGGGAAAATATTCATTAGTAAAGAATATCGACTCTACACCTTTCTTCTTCTCCTAGGATTCTGAGTGAAGAATTTCTCGCCCATTGCTTTCTTTGACGAGAAGAGTTTCCTCCTTCTGGTCCTCCATAGATAACACAGATCACTGCTTCTTTCCGGCCGCCTTGTCGTCACTTGACCCGTGCGGACCAGGTGCCTTTGAATTGCTCCTTGGGGTTCCTCTTCTAAACGTTCTTTTTTGAATTTTCCTTATCTCGTTCGTGTCTCTTTACGAACTACTCCAATTCTCCACTTTGAATGAGTTGTTCAATAACCAAGCGTAGGGATATGCACTCTGTCGTGTTGTGACCCTTCGTCTTGTGAAAAGTACAGTACTGGTTCTTGTCTGGTCTTTCGTGTACTGGTTCGGGTAGGTGGACCAGGTTGCATTGCTCGGCATACTGCAAGACCTCCACTAGGGGTTTGATTAACAGGGTGAATCGCGATCCATCCTCGGGTAAACCATGTTGCTTAAAACGATGTCGATATTTCCTCGGGTCGTGACTCCTCTATCCCAACCAACCGGCAGATCTTCTTGTCTCTTCGACATGTTAGCCTATGTAGCGTTCGCATGGTGCCTGGCTCGAGTAATCTCCTCTTTGTAAGTTTTGGGGTGATGGACGACGAGGTCATAGTAGAATGGCCTAGAACAGAGCGACGTGAGGAGAGCATGGATTGCTGCCTAGTCTTCCATTGGTTCTACTTGGTCAATCTCACGATCCCATTTGTGCAAGAAAGCGGACTGGACCTCCCTTGCGTCCGTTTTGACTCCATTTAAATAAGTGTAGGGCTTCTTTTTTGATCTGTTGACTACGAATCGTCTCACGAACTTGTCGGCTAACTGGCTGAAGTTTCCAATCGACCGAGGTTCCAACTTTCTAAACCACTCGGCCGCTTTACCTGCTAAAGTGGCGAAGAAAGCGTTGCATATGACTGCATCATTTACTCCCGAAATCAACATGTTGCCGTAATACATATCGATGTGTTCCTGAGGGTTAGACCGCCCGATGTAGGTCTGCATTATCGGGATCCTGAGATCTTGTGGGTAATGCGATTGCGTGCTCATGACATCGTTAGTGAAGGGTGTGGCGATTAGTGGACTGAGTGGCTCTTTACGCCCGTCGTTCTTTTCACGAAGTTCACATTGTAAGCGATCGATTTTCTCTTGAATCCTGGCTAATTGACGATGGGGACTATCCTCCCTGCTTGGACGTCGTTCCCTCCTATCCGATAGGTCACCCGTCCGACCAACCAGTCGGTCTGCCCTGCCTTCCCCCTCTGGATCTCGACGCGCTCCTAGTGTTGCTTCTCTCTATTTCTGCAGTTCTTCGGGGTTTTGGCTTTGGACATGGTCATCTTGGGTCCCCAATCGAGACTTAGCACTCTTCCGAATGTGATCGAAGGCACACCTACATTGAGCAGCGTCAGGTTGACTTCGATCTTGATATTTTTCTTGGTCGGGTCTTCGCGATCAATCCGCCGATTGAATATCTTCTGGGTCATGGTCTTGGGGTTGCGGATGCAACTGCCCTTGGGAAGGTTGAGCTATTGGTTGTTACTGTTCTATAACAGGAATTGGAGGGGTTACCATCACCTATGGGGTTGGCACCACGACATAGTACCCAAGAGTCCCAAGCCACGGTTGATACAATTGAGAAAATTCCTATGGTGATGTCCCTTGAACAGGGTTTCCCCAAAGTACTCCAGGTGTTTGAGGCAACATTTGACCCATCGGGGGTAGCATAGCGTACGCCATCAGCATCTGAAGATTCGGGTTGGCCGCACCATTCATTGGTAGGGTGGAAATTTGTGTGCCCAACCTGTTTGTCGGGATTCTGACCGATTGGTTGGGTAGGTTGTGTGCCTTGCCTTGCGTGGTTGGAGGTGAGTTCGTTTATCAAGCCTCTCGACCGATCCAACTTTCAACGTAGATCATCCTTGGGGAGCGTTTCGGCCACATTGTCGGGGTGATATCCAACCTGACGGGTTGAGCCTTCCCTCTGCACGTCGCCTTGGCTCCGACTCCTCCTGTTGTCTGTTATCTCGTTCAAGCAAGGTGAAAAAAGTAACGGGACAAATAGAGTGTCTCGCTCAGGTCCCCACAGACGACGCCAATGATAACGTAAATGGAACCCCGGGTTACGATTACACTACGAATATGCATGCTTGTGAATAAGTGGGATAACGCTTGTAGGTCAGCCGGTCGAACTACCGTAGGGCAACCGGACAGTCCAAGGCTGAGTGGTATTCCAAGTAGTAAGTTGTTACAAGCAGGTTGCTAAAATAGTGCAGGTTGCAATTGCATGGTGCAATTTATGAGCAGGTTGCAGTTACAGGTTGCTACAAATAGTGCAGGTTACAAATGTAGAGTGCAAGTTATGAGCAGGTTACTATTGCAGGGTGAAGATTACAAGTAGTAAGTAGTAGTTGTTACAATCAGATGAAGATGAGAACTGAGGGGGAAACCCTCTTATTTATACCAACTAAGTCGGTCTACGCATTTAATGCACCAGTTGCAAGTGGCTTGACGTGGCGTCTTCTTGTTGGCTTGGTCAGACGGTCACTCTGCAGGCTACACGTTGGTTGAATGGTCACCTTGCAGGCGCAAGTTGGACTGCTTTGCTTGTTGTGTAAGTTAGGTTTTTGGCTTGCAGGTTACGTACATTTTGTTAGTATAAACTTTAGTAAAGGAATATTCCGTTAACTATTTATTATTAACTTACTCATTAATTTCTATAAGAAAGGTCTTAGGTTCGAACCTCATCCCAATCAGAGTTGGCATAATTGTTAAACATATATTACGAATATGTTAAAATGGAGTTAATTCCACCAGAAGTCCTTTGTCTTTGGTGGCAATTCCAAATTTAGTCACAGACTATCGTTTTTGCCATTTAACATCCCAGACTATTAGTTTTTGGACACTTTTAGTCATTCTCATGAATTTTCCTATTTTTAGTAAGGGCAATTTTGTCTCTTCATATTGTTCTTTTGTTATTTTTTTTTCTGGTTTCAACCAGTTTAATTGGTTTAGGACTTTAGGTAACTGATTTTTAGTAACCAGATTTTTCAATCGGTTTTTAGTAAAGTCTTAAACCAATTAAATTGGTTGAAACTGGAAAAAAATAACAAAAGAAAAATATGAAAAGACAAAAATGCCCTTACTAAAAATAGGAAAATTCATGAGAAGGACTAAAAGTGTCCAAAAACTAATAGTTTGGGATGTTAAATGGCAAAAACGATAGTCTGGGACTAAATTTGGAATTGTCACCAAAGACAAGGGACCTCTGGTGGAATTAACTCTGTTAAAATGTATTAAAAATAAAATATAAATTTAACATAAACTTTTGTCAAATAATTAGCCCGACAGTTGAGCATCAAAGAATCGAGAACCTTGAAAATCATTTTCTTGCATTTTTTTAAAAAATTAGGTTAAGTTTTTTTTCTTCATATAGTTAATATTCTTTTGATTATATATTTAAAACAAGACTCAATAATTCAATTATGTTTTTGCGTTATTCGAATGATTTAGGTCATTATGGTATTAATATTTTTATATGTATTTCTATAATGGTACAATTGTACATTATTTTAACTACAAATATTGTACAATTACATTTTTATCGGACAAAATTGTTCTTACATCATTGTCAGACATGCACGACCTAACTACAAAGTTGTTAATCATAAATACAACTACACCTGGACTCTAAACGGTAGGATCATTTTCCAAAGAATTGACAATGTTGATAACTCACTGACTCCAATTGAACAAGTTTACACATCAGTCTCATAATTTTATTAATGCATGAAAACTTCTATTGTAACCGTATATTTTTGAATTATTTATTATCGTCCTCTATTGACAGTAATTGTAACAATTGTTATTGACAAACTCTCAAAACAACTGTCTCAACAACGAATGTAAATATATTAAAAAAAAAATCAATGACTTCATTGTTGTCGATGAAAAGTATCTCACTTTATTGCTCTTATTAAATTAAATAGATTAGTAGCTACAAAAAAAATAATACATATGCATTTAATTAATTTAGAATTAGATGTGTACTAAAAAATTTAGAATTAGATGTCTATAATGACTTTATTCAAAAAAAATTATTCATTATAAAAAAAATTAAAAATAAATATAATTTCATTAGTTATCACTACCACACAGACGGCTTTTAACGTCGGCTAAAATCCGACGTTGATTTGGTTGACGTTGTAAGGTACACATACAACGTCGGCTAAATGTTAACCGACGTTGTAAAGTAAACATACAACGTCGGCTCTTTACAAATAGCCGACGTTGTAGGTAATTTAAAAACTAATAAAATACCCTACAACGTCGGCTCTTTATAAATAGCCGACGTTGTAGGTAATTTAAAAACTAATAAAATACCCTACAACGTCGGCTCTTGACAAATAGCCGACGTTGTAGGTAATTTAAAAACTAATAAAATACCCTACAACGTCGGCTCTTTACAAATAGCTGACGTTGTAGGTAATTTAAAAACTAATAAAATACCCTACAACGTCGACTCTTTACAAATAGCCGACGTTGTAGGTTATTTAAAAACTAATAAAATACCCTACAACATCGGCTCTTTACAAATAGCCGACGTTGTAGGTTATTTAAAAACTAATAAAATACCCTATAACGTCGGCTCTTTAGAAATAGCCGACGTTGTAGGTAATTTAAAAACAAAAAAATTACCCTACAACGTCGGCTAATAAGACTAGCCGACGTTGTAGGGTAATTTTTTTTAAAATATTCATTTTATTTTTCTATTTACACCCAAAACCTGCTCAAATATATATAGCTATCACAATCACATTCAAAACCTGTACAATTTATATTTATAATATCAAAATTAATAAAAGCAATAAATCTCACAATTGATACTAATTAATAATACAAGTTCATCAAAAATTATCTATATTAATTAATACAAGCAATAATCTTCTCCCAAACTTTGTACTAAAAGCAATAAAAGCAATACATCTCACATTACTATTTCACATACTAATGCAATGTATTAATCCATTCATCAATGAAGTACTTGGCCCATGTGTCTCTAATTTCATCAATCTCTTGTTGATTGTAGCTCAATGAACCAACTCTCCCCACTATCCATAATGTTGAAAAGTAATAAATAATTAGTAAGCTAATTTAATCTAGTATTTTTAAAATTTGAATGAAAATGTATTTTCTTAAATTACTTGCCTTATCCATTCCTTCGTATGCTTCTTTGGAAAGAATTTCAAACATGTACTTCATCACATAATACCCGCATTCGGTACCTCCAACTTATTTGGCACACTATATTTGAATTATAATACAATTAAGAATTCATTTAATTAAAAACAATGAAATATATGTAGTTTTGCAAATGTATAAAATACTTACCAAACAATTAATCCATTTTGGTTGACGATTTGTTTTCTTTCCTCTGTAATGTAATGTTGATTTCACACACCTATAAATATAAGAGATATGTATATATAAATACTATATGGCACCTTACTTTATGTATAATAACTATTAATTAGTTATAAGTTTACCGACGTTTCAACTATGCCTTTAATGTCCTGACGTGGTTCGCGTCCAACGGAATCAAACCAATAGATTTCATATAATAGTGGACAAATTGCCATCAACATCCAATATTCCCTACAAACAAATAATTTATTAGTTGTAAGTAAATATAATATGTAATAAAAGGACATTGTATTTAAGTTATTTTATTTAAAGCAATTAAAACTTACTTATAATTGTAAGGGGCTAAATAACATTTTTTCTATCCATATTGCATGGTGACATTTATATACCCTGTTCGTTGTTCTTTATTCGTCAATTTTGGTTGAATGCAATATGGATCTATAAAGCCGTACGTGGTCTTTGATGCCAAATGAAATTCGTTATACAGACACCTATTACAAAAATACATCCAATCATATATATATCTAATAAATGAAATGAAAAATACTATAAACAAATAATAGCAAAGAACTTATACCTTATAAAGAACTGCAAACAAGAAATATCCAACGTCTCCATATTAAAAAACTGCATGATCTCCAACTTCTCAACATATACATCATATTCAATGTCGCCCACAATACCACGAGACATATGAACCACAAGATTTTGTTCTAGTTTTCGAGCAACTTTATATGCCTTTTGACATAAAGGACTCAAAGAAGTCGGATCAGCTATAATCATATCAACAGAAGATTTTTGCACAGCGAATTCAATCGTCAATTTGGACATTCTTTTTAACTGTTCAATATAAGTAACAATTACTATTTTTAAAAAGTAAATTAAATACTTTTTAAGATCCAAAAGTTTTGAAAATGCATACCTCATCAGCTTGAGTGCATAACTCTACCAACTTCTTTGACCAAATAACAAAGTGATGCATTGCAGCACCTACTAGCTGAACCTCATCGGTAGGGAATGGTACCTTTGCTCTTGGATCAATAATCTTATCCACACTTACTTTCACTTGATCTGCATTTAATTCTACCCCGTGAACCGTTTCACCCTTGTAAGCTATCCCAAATGCCATTGCACTTCTAACGGGATCTTCCAAATACAACTGGCATCGTGCTCCTAACTACATGATTTCATATTTAAAAATCAGCAAAAATGTTTTTAACATATAATAATAAGATTAACTATAAACGATTACTTACAGACGGTAAATCAGCAAAAGGGTCTGGAGAACTAGCTTTTTCACTGTGATGAGATTGTGGCTCGACATCTACATATATGTTATCCTCCCGCCTTGATTGTGCAGGTTGACAAATGGGAGTCTGCATCAAACCAAATTGCTTCCTCGATATATTATCTTTATTTTCTATAATTCAAAGATTTCTTACCTTTAAATTCATTAATTAATTATATTCACTATATTGTCAATTGTCTTCTTTTTACATTATCTTGTAACTAAATATCAAAGTTATAATACAAAATATGTTATACATACATACATACATACATATATATATATATATATATATATATATATATATACCAATTATTTTATACAAATATAATAAATATTAATATTTTGTTCAATACTTTCACATGATAATCTACAACACATATCTCACAACACATAAAACATGTAGGAAAAAGACTACCACGGCCAAATATCAACAGACGCTTGCAAAATCAATAGTTCATATTACAACTAAGATCCCAATTATATATATGCACAACAAGGCAAATCTACAGCTTCCTACACCATAATCTCATTGCATGATGTTGTCATCCATGCTACCACCAGTAACCCAATTGCACATGACACACTACTAATAAAAAAAAAAAAGAAGAGGACAAGTACTAAAGATGAAGACAATGATAATGCTACCCAAAAGAGAATTAATAAGACTTAGAGAAATTCAAACCAAAAGTAGTATTTTTTATTTAGACTATCGTTTTTAGACTAAGTATTTAGACTAGCGTTATTACAAAGTTGCAAACATTTATTTTAGTAACAAGTATAATCAATCACTCCTATATTATCTTGTATTCATATATTTTGAATTACCGATTTAAATAAACAAATTCAACACTCAATTACGTATGCATGAACATTTCCTATATAATCTTGTATTGATATACTTTGAAGTACTTATTTAAAAAATAATCATTGGGTATTATCTCATTCGCGCGACGCACGTGAAAAAACTAGTAAACTTTATAAAAAAGGAATAAAAATGTAGAAAAATTTCATATTCTTGATTAGTAAAAAGAAATTATTGAAAAATAATTAGTATAAAAGTGAATCTCTTGTGAGGCTGCTTCACGAATCTTTATTCGTGAAATGTGTCGAGCCAATATAATAATATAATCCTTATACTAAAAAATGTAATACTAATCATGGATAAAGTGTTTGTTACTTATAAGAGAAAATATAATTATTTACAATTTAATTTAAAAATATTATATTTTTCACAAGTCGATGAACCTCATTTGCCTTGGAGATAGAAATAATATATTTTCTATAAATAAACATTTAATTCAATTATTTCACATAACTTTTTGTAGATATTGAAGTGTAATATGATTCATAAAAATATGAAACTCATAATAAAATTTTAATTTATTTTTGTCACATTTCATTAAAATCCTAATTCTCTTGAAATGTTGACAAAGTTCGTTGAACCCGAGGCGCAAATTGCTCTGCCTTTCGGCATTCCAATATTCTCCCAAAGCCCAAAGGGTGCATATAGAGTGTATCCAATAGTTTTCTGCTTTGATTGTTTAAGTGTTAACTGTTAAGCAGACATATTTCGAGAAGGTCGAGGTAAACTGTCTAATTTGAATCCTTGTAAACCTTGTGCCTGCTCCAAGGACGATGGTAAACAGTAATGAGGTGTTCTGTAGGAATGAAATTGAATTACATTTCCATTCTTACCAATCTCCACTCCATTCCTATCAAATTTATGTAATTGCAATTCTGGGATTTCATTCGATGGAATTGTAATTCTCTCCAATTATGAAATTGCAATTCCTATGACATTTCTTAGGAACTGTAAGGGTGTGTTTGGTTGACAAGTTTAGCTATCAGGAATGAGTATCAAAGTTATTGTTATTGTTTGGTTGACAGGTTTTTAGACACTACTATGAGTTTTGATTACCCCATTAATTGTAAAATTAATTCCCTAGTAAAATAAAGGTTTCATTTCCCTTACTCTTCCACTTCCCCAACTATTAATAATCATTCTCATTCCACCATTCTACCAAACATGCAAAATAATTTCACCAAAACTCATCACCATTACCAAGTATTTGATAACCATTACAATTCTGATTTTCATGTGTGAACCAAACACACC
This sequence comes from Ipomoea triloba, assembly GCF_003576645.1. NCBI lineage: Eukaryota > Viridiplantae > Streptophyta > Magnoliopsida > Solanales > Convolvulaceae > Ipomoea > Ipomoea triloba. The sequence goes on from NC_044924.1 coordinate 23,872,960, forward strand.
CTAATTCTACACTTTGTGAAGCAATAATTTTATCCATCCAACTGAACGCCTTGTAAGAAGTTTGATTGGGTAAATTATATTGTAAACTAGGATTGATAATTGGACGGTTATTAAGTTGTCTAAATAAATTTATATCCCTTATAAAAGTAGTATAATGGTGAGTAAGAATTGTTTACTTGGCCTTGTGGTCAAGCGGCATGAAGTGATTCTCCCAAGTGGGAGGTCATGGGTTTGAGCCTCAATGGGGGCAATGTTGATTTTGTTGGGCTTCCAGATACTACATGTAATAGGGTCAATAGTATTAAAAAAAAAAATTAGAACAAATTAGAGGAGGTTTTAATTGCAATTGATATAAAATACAATTTAGATGTAACTAATAACAATTCAATGAATTAAATGTTCTAGCTACAAATCAGATTTATTTCTATAACGGTTCAAATAATATATCACAATTTCATAGATCAGATAGGCTACAAAAATAGACTTGGTTATAGTGATCAAATAACTGCTCACATACCAATCCTTCCTAAATTCATTGATAACTACGAAACCTCTATATATAGTTACTTCCCTTATCAACTGATTATGTTAGAAACCTCATAAAATAATTCAATTAATAGCATAATTAGAAATAGGGATGGCAATGGATCGGGGAGGGCTACATCCATCACCTGACCCACCTTATATTTTCTCTACCCACCCCCACCCCCAACTTGCATCGGGTGAACTCTTTTAAAATTCACCCCTACTCCACCAGGTGCCGGTGCCCACTGCAGGTACCCATCACTTATTATCTTACTAAAAATATTTAAAAAATATTTAAATTACTTACACATAATAAAATAATAAAATTCACTAGTTATATTAAAATATAAAATAATAAAAATATTCAAATACAATAACTAAATTGTTAAATTTTTAAAATAAACTTATTAGTTTAGAACTAAAAATAGTAAAAAGTTAGTAAAAGTTCTAGAAATGTTTATAATTAATATATACTATTACTTATTATACTCTATATATATACATGGTGGGTCGGGTGGGGTTCTAGGCGTGTTTTATACATAAAACCCGAACCCAACCCGATCCACCGCGAGTTTAATTTTTTAAGGCCTACCCCCGACCCACTACCCACTATCACCCAAAAAAATCGAATCTGTGCAGGGTCGATTCGGATGGATATACGCGAGGCGTATTGAAATTTTAATCCCTAATTAGAAACAAGAAAGATCCAAGTCTTAATTAACAAATACACACTGAGTTCATTACAATCAAATTATCAAATTCTCCTTAATAAAAATAGACACTGATTTATTGCTATGTACCACTAGATTAAATTAACAACCATAATAGATTGACAATTCAAATGCATGGCAATTGATCAATTAACAAATTAAGCATTGCCAAAGACCTTGTGGTCTAGTGGCACCCGGTTGCACCCCCACATGGGAGGGGGTGGATTCGAGTCTCAGTGGAGGCAATATGGCTCTTTGTGCTTCATTTGGTTGAGAAAGTAGCTATGAACAGATACTATATTGTAACAGAATCGATAGTACTCAAAAAAAAAAAAACAAATTAAGCATTGACTACTACTCAATTATTACAATAAAAGAATCATGAAATTAAGCACGAAAAATTTATAATACTTACAATCGTTTTGCGAAATTGAGAACAATAAGAACTCACTATTGCATAAATGAACTAGATTCAATAATCCATAGCTAGAAACAATGTGTTTAGCCAAAGACCTTGACAGGGTAATTGGGTACCCGACCCGGAACCATTGGCATGACCTACTACCCAAGACACCTCACTCCTCAGCATCAATGCGCAACGGTCCAACTCCTCAGCATTGATGACCAACGTTCAGCTCCTCAGCATTGATGATCCTCAGCATTCAGCTCCTCAGGCATTGATGCCCAACATTCAACTCCTCAGCATTGATGTCCAACGTTCAACCAACGTTCAACTCCTCATTAATGCTCCGTTACTAAGCTGAAAGGGATAAAAAGACTCACGACCACATAGTGAGGGACGACACTTCTTACGTTACTAAGCTGAAAGGGATAAAAAGACTCACGACCACATAGTGAGGGACGACACTTCTTATGACACTTCTTACGAGACAAAACACACACTGAACTCAATTGTATACTGAGCATTGTACTGAAACACTGTACTCAACGCTATTCAAATATTCAATAATACTCAAATACATACCGGTAACACATTATTACCGTCATTGGTGCTTTCATTGAGAGCCGAGATCATATCTCAGGCTAAAATCACAAAATCAAAAAACCACTCAGTTCATCTCATCACTATCAATGGTCATCCCGGATCCAGCAGCTCTCATGGTTCTCATCGAGTGAATAATGGTCACCCCTCGGGTGATCTTCGTGGGCAACTCAATGGTCACCCCTCGGGTGATCTTCGTAAATAGCTCAACAGTAACCACGTGGGAGATCGCCGCAATGGTGATCTCCGTAGCCAACTCAACAACAACCACGAGCACTTCCTCCTCAAGTGCATCTGTCTCCATCACTTGTGCGTTCACCTATTGTAAGCAGTGGCATTACCCAATGAACGCTGCTCCCATCCAAGTAGTGGACTTACAAGTAGTGGCGTTAANTCATCCCGGATCCAGCAGCTCTCATGGTTCTCATCGAGTGAATAATGGTCACCCCTCGGGTGATCTTCGTGGGCAACTCAATGGTCACCCCTCGGGTGATCTTCGTAAATAGCTCAACAGTAACCACGTGGGAGATCGCCGCAATGGTGATCTCCGTAGCCAACTCAACAACAACCACGAGCACTTCCTCCTCAAGTGCATCTGTCTCCATCACTTGTGCGTTCACCTATTGTAAGCAGTGGCATTACCCAATGAACGCTGCTCCCATCCAAGTAGTGGACTTACAAGTAGTGGCGTTAACAAGTTAACACTACTCCCATCCAAGACGTGGACTTCCAAGCAGTAGCGCTTCCTCCTCAAGTGCGTCCGCCTCCTTCACTTGTGCGTTCACCTCTTGTGAGCAGTGGCGTTACCTAGTGAACGCTGCTCCCATCCAAGTAGTAGACTTACAAGCAGTGGCGTTACCGAGTGAACGCGGCTCCCATCTAAGCCGTGGACTTCCTCAAGCGGTGAGTGGCGTCACCTCATCAAGTAGCGCTGCTCCTCAAGCAGCGTCACCTGCTCCTCAAGCAGGCGTCACCTCATCAAGTGGCGCTGCTCCTCAAGCAGCGTCACCTCATCAAACGGGCGAGGTCACCACTTCAATCACATTAAGCGTTACCTCCTCGAGCAACGTCAACACCTCAAGCGGCCTCATCAAGTGGCGCTGCTCCTCGAGCAGCGTCACCTCATCAAGCGGGTGTCACCTCATCAAGCTGGTGCGTCACCTCATCAAGCGGGTGTCACCTCATCAAACTGGTGTCACCTCATCAAGTGGCGCTGCTCCTCAAGCAGCATCACCTCATCAAGCGGGTGTCACCTCATCAAGCTGGTGCGTCACCTCATCAAGCGGGTGTCACCTCATCAAACTGGTGTCACCTCATCAAGTGGCGCTACTCCTCACGCAGCGTCACCTCACCAAGCTGGTGTCACCTCATCAAGTGGCGCTGCTCCTCAAGCCCAAGCTGGTGTCACCTCATCAAGTGGCGCTGCTCCTCAAGCAGCGTCACCTCATCAAGCTGGTGCGTCACCTCATCAAGCGGGTGTCACACCTCATCAAGCTGGTGCGTCACCTCATCAAGCGGGTGTCACCTCATCAAACTGGTGTCACCTCATCAAGTGGCGCTGCGTCACCTCATCAAACTGGTGTCACCTCATCAAGTGGCGCTGCTGGTGCGTCACCTCATCAAGCTGGTGCGTCACCTCATCAAGCGGGTGTCACCTCATCAAATTGGTGTCACCTCATCAAGTGGCGCTGCTCCTCACGCAGTGTCACCTCACCAAGCTGGTGTCACCTCATCAAGTGGCGCTGCTCCTCAAGCAGCATCACCTCATCAAGCGGGTGTCACCTCATCAAGCTGGTGCGTCACCTCATCAAGCGGGTGTCACCTCATCAAAATGGTGTCACCTCATCAAGTGGCGCTGCTCCTCACGCAGCGTCACCTCATCAAGTGGTATCACATCCTCAAGTGGCGTCACCTCCACGAGTAGTGCCACCACCTCAAGCAGCATCACCACCTCAAACAGCGTCACCACCTCGAGCAGCGTCACCTGCTCGAGCGGAGTCACCACCTCAAGCAGCGTCACCTCATCAAGTGGCACTGCTCCTCAAGTGCGTTTGCTTCCTCCTCAAGTGCTTTTGCTTCCTCCACTTGTGCATCCGCCTCCTGCACTTGTGCACTCGCACGCCTCCTGCACTTGTGCACTCGCATCCTCCACTGGTGCATCCGTCTCCTCAAGTCCACTGGTGCATCCGCCTCTTGCACTTGTACATCTACCTCATTCACTTGTGCGTTCACCTCCATAAGCAAAAGGACTCAGTAGTTGGTCATGGTCTGCCCTGATCAATTTTGTTAAAAAACAAAATAATAATAAAAAATCTAAGCTCTAATCCCTTAGGGCCGGCACGAGATCCGATCTCGCTAGCTACCTAACAGGAGAGTGTTTTTCTGAGCCCAGCTAAGGGCTTGGATTCAAAAAACACCACACTCTAATCCCTTAAGGCCAGCACGAGATCTAATCTCGCTAGCTACCTGACGGGAGAGTTGACCTCGGAGGGTGTTTTCTGGGTAAAGCTTAAGGCTTTGCTACGAAAACACCACACTTTAGTCCCTTAGGGCCGGCACGAGATCCGATCTCGCTAGCTACCTGACGGGAGAGCTGACCTTTGACCGAACCTACGGATGGTCGAAGTGAACTCACGCAAGAGCCCTGAGCAAAAAGAAAATAAAAAATAAATAAAAAAAAAAAAAAAAACCAAAACCGTGACCTCGGCCCAACGCCGAGGTCACGCGTCGCGACCTCGGCCAACGCCGAGGTCACGCTAGACCTGGCCTCGTGCCGAGAACCCATGACCTCGGCCAACGCCGAGGTCACGCCAAACCTGGCCTCGTGCCGAGGACGCAACTAAAGAAAACAAAAAACCATCAGCAGCTCAGCATCAATGCTCAAACGGCAACATACCAAATTTTCAGCACAAGTGCCAAGCTACTACTCCCTAGCTACCTCAACCATTCTCGCCAGCTAGGGAATGGGGGGCTGGTGACAGGGTAATTGGGTACCCGACCCGGAACCATTGGCATGACCTACTACCCAAGACACCTCACTCCTCAGCATCAATGCGCAACGGTCCAACTCCTCAGTATTGATGACCAACGTTCAGCTCCTCAGCATTGATAATCCTCAGCATTCAGCTCCTCAGGCATTGATGCCCAACATTCAACTCCTCAGCATTGATGTCCAACGTTCAACCAACGTTCAACTCCTCATTAATGCTCCGTTACTAAGCTGAAAGGGATAAAAAGACTCACGACCACATAGTGAGGGACGACACTTCTTATGACACTTCTTACGAGACAAAACACACACTGAACTCAATTGTATACTGAGCATTGTACTGAAACACTGTACTCAACGCTATTCAAATACACAATAATACTCAAATACATACCGGTAACACATTATTACCGTTAGACCTTGTGGTCTAATGGCACCCGGTTGCACCCCACATGAGAGGAAGTGGATTCGAGTCTCAGTGGAGTCAATATTGACCCTTTGTGCTTCATTTAATTGAGAAAGTGTCTATGATTAGACAGAAAAATGCTAGAGAAATTCAAAAGTGTGTATGAAAAAAACTAGTAAAAGTCTATGTCCCAAATGATTCTAAAAAATGGTCAAGCTAATCTTCCTAAAAAAGTGTCAAATGTTTATACAATGGAGGAGGAGACCTTTGCCATTTAAAACTAAAATTTGAGAATTAAATTGCTGAAATATGATGTCTGTGACTATGCGGTACAAGATCAACCATTTTGGTTACTTCCTTTTCTTTTATCAGCTTTTCTCATATGCCCACGTACGCGGTAAACCACAATTAAACCAAAATTACTATTTAAAAATGCACTAATTATTTTCTCATGAGGGTGTGTTCTAATGTGATCTTAATCTAGCTCTAATAATTGGTTTGAGAATTGCACAAGAACCATCAAATAACGAGTGATGAACAAAACAAGTACAATCAATAGGTAAAAGAAAGGGTTTGGACTATGCTAACTCTTGCATAGATGTTATGAGATATCTTAGGATTGGAGATCATTCAAAAACTTATCAAGGATCAAGGAAAATACAAGAAGGTGCCAATGCAATTCTCTGGGCCATTAGACTACCAATTAGCATCAAATCCAATTCTCAGGAAATTCAATCCTAATTGGAGCATTTTATCGAACACATAGCATTCAAGTCTTCTTCCAATCTCCTTAACTCAAGAGTCCATACAGAACAAACTTAACTCACAACAAGAATCGTAACTAATTCAATACATCATCCCTTTATGCAATTGAATTAACACAAACATCTATAACAAGAGAAAGCTCAATAAAATCCCAAGAGGAAACCTAGCTATTCAATATGATTTATATTGAAAAGTAAAAAACACAATTGAATTGAATGTATTAAAGCACAATTGAAATGGAAGTAATTGAAATGTAGGTAAAGAAAACACAATTTTGATCCAATGTAGATTGAAGATATAAACTTGGATTGAAATCTAATATAATCGATCTAATCTAACCCTATTCTAAGTGGAGAAAAGGTAGAGAGAAGTTTAGAGAGTAAAAATATCAAAAGTTCACTTAAAATTAACTATCAATCCCCTTTTATAGCAGTGAATTGGAATCACTCCTCATTTCAGAATATTTGGTTGCTCACGATCTACCTCACAATTGTGAGTCCGGTCATGACGGTTTTATTTTGCTCAACAATTCTAATTTCTAACCCATTTTCCACGTTGTAGATGTTTAAATTAGACTTTGTGATCTTGATAGAAGTTGTAGGTCTTTCAGTTACCTTCCAATGACATTTGGAACACACCTTTGTGCCAAGATGACTTAGCTTTAAAACATCCAATTGAGCTCCAAAACACTTGCTAAAAAAATTATACCTAATTGATTAAATGAAGCAAATGAGGGTCCTTTTAAACATAATATCTACATTTAAAGCACAAAATAAATATAAAACATGGGTAATAAGTGATCAAATTAAATATGAACTTATCAGGAATAGATCGAGGTTATATTTGATCATCTTATGTGTGGTTTCAATGTTTATTTGTGGAAACCTTCTTGTTAATGGGCCAATAAAGGAGTAGTTATCAACATGTAAAAAATGAGGCCGGTTTGTTGGGTCTAAATTTATGCCTAATCATGGTTTGAAGTAACTAATATTGAAACCTCTCTTTTTACCTTAAAGCTTAGGGAGTTTGTCTCTAACTAATGTTCACTATGCCAATTTGAGAAAACTAACTTTTAAATGCTTGGCATGCCATGTATGTGATGTGAGTATACCTTCTCTCACACAAACCTTCCACCAAAAACTAAAGTTCACAGTAGCTAGAGATATAATACAAGATGTCCAGATATTAGCTATACTAATCATATACAAATTCTGCTAGAAATGTGTTTTGCATTCACATTAGTACACTCAGATCAATTTCTCCTTGAAACTGCTGTTAGATGAAGGCCTCCATTGATGTGTAGTGTAAACATTGTTCTGTAAGTCACTTTCTTCGAGTCATCTGACAATTTGAAGCGGAAAAAGTGTAGAAGAGCAATGGAAACAATCTTCATCTGTCGATAAGCAAAATCTTTGCCTAAACAAATTCTTGGACCAGCCTGAAAATTTTAAAGAAGAAACCAAAATATCCTCAGCTCAGCTGCAAGCTAAGTAATTGTAATGTCTAATAGTTATATATTGACTTTGGTTAAAATTAACTAACTCTATTCACTTCAACCATTGTCGGTAGCAATATATAGGTGTGATCCTATGAGAACATGTTCCCAAGCGAAAAGTAAAAATCAATCTCAGTTTTACATCCGTAAAAATGAGAACAAATTAGACAAAATTCTATTAAAAAATGTGCCTGAGTTTCCTTCTTAAGGTGCGCGATTTGTATGTTAAGGTGCGCCATTTTAAACCTTTAGGTGTGTGGTTTGTGTGCTTAAGGTGCGTAGTTTGTGTACTTAAAGTTCGCCATTTTGATGCTTAAGGTGTGTGGTTTGTTTATTAATTTTATAGACAATTTAATGAATTCCTTTAGGTGGTCTGTCTAAGTGCTCAGATGAGAGCATTAATGGAGGACATAAATTTTTTTTTTCATCGATTTCAACCATTGATCAATGGCTCGGGGAGTAATCCTGCGCCTGAACCCTTCCCTCTATATACACAAACACACACACAGACCAATTAGAACCCATCTTCCTGTGAAAACTTACGAACTTATACATAAATGCACACAATATACCCTAAAATAGTTTGTGTGCATTTCATGTTGATCGCATGTTCTCATAGGAGAAGGGTTTTCATTTGATCACCAATCAAGTGCATTAAAAAATACATACCTATGGATGAGATCAATTGGGGGTCTAAAATTTGTGTGTGCATATGGCGAATGTGCTCTGTCCAATTGGGGGTTTCAAAATTCACATTTGCATATTAAACATGAGTGTGTGCAATTAAGTGATTCAAAATTCGTGTGTGCATATTAAGCATGTGTTGTGTGCAACATAGAATATGTGCACAACACATGCCCCATATGCACACGCGAATTTTGGACCTCACAATTAATCTCATTTATAGATATAACTTTTTAATATTGCAGCACATTGGTTCTCTTGAACTAATGGAAATATGGTTCCCTATATATATATATATATATGCTAGTTCAAATGCGGCACCCTATTCTCGTACGACCGTATATATTTCACCACCATGTATCCATATATGCACCACCACGTGTTCAAAAATTGCACCCATGTAAAAGGCACAAAATGCACCATAAAATAAATGCACCAGTTTGGTGCATTTTTGAGTACGTGACGGGGCAATAGTGTGTACATGGTGGTGCAATCTGCACAGGAACATGGCACCGCATTATATATATATATATATATATATATTCCTTAGTACTTACATGAAATGCAGTGAATTTAAATGGTGATTCCGGTGTGAAAATCCCATCTTTTAGCCATCTCTCTGGTCGAAATTCCTCTGCGTCATCACCCCAAATGTACGGCATCCTCCCCATTGCATAAGACATGTAATACACACCATCTCCTTTCTTTACTTTAAATCCATCAGGAAGAACATCATCTGTTTCTGCACATCTCCCATCCTAAACATCAAGTAAAAACATACAGTATCATAGCTTAATTAATTTTAAATATTGATTATAAACCATAATGGAGACATTGTATCAGAGCTTCTTGAATTGGATAATTACTACTGGAACTGCGGGATATAGTCTCAAGGTTTCTGTCAATGTTGCATGAAGGTATGGCATTTTCTGAAGAACTTCATCATCTGTAATACTGGCAATGCAATCTTCAACACTACTACTAGCTTTCTCCTTCAAGTTACCGAATGCTTCTTCGATTTCGCGATCCAATTTTTCTCCAACTAGAGGGTTTTTGCAGAGCATATAGAAAAACCAGGAGAGAGTGTTTGCTGAGGAGTCTTTGCCTGCAAGCACGAAGTTCAGTATTATATCTCTAAGGTACTCATCAGTCATTGTCTCTGGGTCCTTCTTGCTCTCCCTTATAAATCTTGAGAGTATGTCCTCTTTCTCATTCTTAACATCCTTCAAAACATATAGGGAAAGGGTAAAATATACCCCTAAATAGTATACCAAAGTGCAATTAAGCTCTTAAACTTAAAAAAAATGTGTAATTAAGTACTTCAACTTCATAAAATCAATCAAATAAGTCCACTTAGCAGGTAACTAATAAGTTAACGGTAATTATACCATCACTAACCTCCATCAGCGACGGTTGACCGCCATATAAACAATAATAAAAAAAAAGGTCACCGGAAGTTAAAACGGCCGCCAGCATCCTTCTCCATGAAAAAAGCGACGTTTGGTCGCCTCCTCCTCTAGGAAGAAGGCGACTGGTGTCGCCTTCTTCAACAGAGTCCGTCGCCCTCTTCCTGGAGAAGGAGGCGACACTGTCGTTGCCTTCTTCGACTGATGAAGAAGGCGACTGGCGACCAGAAAACGATCGTCGGCGGTCGATTTTGAAGTTGAATTACCGGGTATTATCAGTAGGTGATTGGTTACTGGATCTGAATGCATGAAAATGATAAGTTGATGTGTGTAATAATTGAACATTTTTAAACTTTGGGGGCCTAATTTCACTTTGGTATAATGTTTAGAGGTCTATTTGACCTTTTTTCTAAACATATATTATATTGGCTAAAATTAGTATTCAATTAAAGCTATAATTAATATATACTCAAGCCTGGATGACCTGCTATTGATTCATTAATATAATATAATATAATATAATATAAAAATATAGAGAAAATGACACTTTTTCTTCTGAATTATATGCTTGTAACGCTTTTTTTCTTTAAATTATTCATGTATCTACATCATCCCCTTAATTATTTTAAAAGTGTCGATTTTCTATTTTTATGCTAAATGGATATTTTTATCCTTAAATTAAGTATTTCATTTATTTTACTTCTCCAACAAATTATTGCTTATATTAAAATCAAAATAAATGCGAAAAAGATCCGTCACCAGTTACAAATATTATAATTATAATTTTAAATACTTTATGGTTTGATGACATCACTGTTACCTTTCTAAATAGAACGTCATAGGTTTGAGTCTCATTCTAATCTAAGGCTATGTTTGGCAGAACTTATTTAGGAGCTTATAGCTTATTTTAAGCTACTAATAAGCTATAAGCTCTGTTTGGTAATGTTCTCAAAATAAGTTAGTAGCTTAAAACAAGAGCTTATTTTGAAACGCTACTTGGGGTAGCTTTTCAAAAATAAGCTAGTTGCTTTTTAACTTTTTTCCATCTTTATCCTTATTATTTTAAATAAAAGACATCCTTTACCCCTCTCAATTAAAACCCTTTTATCATTTTCTTTTCATTATGTTTGGTAGTAATTTCAGTTTGACATTTGTGTTTGAACATTAATTTTTGTATGAACTAATCTTATGAATTATAAACATTTTTGTTTACTTTATATATTTTCAAATATATGTTCTTACTTTATATTTTATTTAAATATATTGATTTCATTATTTTAAATTTTAATATATAAACAAACCTATTTAAATTTAAAATTATTTAAACTGTATGAAGATGTCCTTTTTAGTCTTGTTACATTTATCGGCTTATCAAAAAGCTAATTTTACCAAACACTTTTAAGCATAACAGCTAGCTTAACAGCTTTTCAGATTTCAGCTTCGAGCTTATAGCTTTTCAGTTTTCAGCTACTTTGCAGTTTTCACAGCTAGGTTTGTCAAACATAGCCTAGGATGTTGACATATCATGTTGAGCAAATACTATTGATATGTTAAATTGTAGCGCAAAAAAAAAATAACAAACAAACAAAAAAAAAGGTCACATGCACTGTTGTGAGACCGGTCTGGTCGAGTTAATATAAAAATGTAATACTCATTAAAAAATAATGTAATACTAATTATTAATAAAGTGTTCATTACTTATAAGAGAAAATGTAGTAATACTTTAATTTCGATGATTGATGTAAAAGTATTACATTTTCCCTTATAAGTAATGTTACGTTGGCAAATATTTGTTACTTATAAGTGAAAATGCAATACTTTTAAATCGAAATGTAAATGCATTACATTTTTTCTTTTTAGTATTATATTTTCTAGTATAAGTATTACATTTTATCTTGACCCCACTTGTCTCACAGACAAGGACCCGTGAGACAATCTCACACAAATTCTTGCCAAAAAGTAATTACACTCTTAAGTTAATGCTAGTAAATGAATTAAGACTTAAACACAAATAATTCATTTTTTTTAATACTACTGACTCTGTTACAATGTAGTATCTGTTCATAGCTACTTTCTCAACCTACTGAAGCACAAAGAGTCAACAGTTGCCTCCACTGATGCTGAAATAATTCATTAGTACTAATTAATTATAATTATAATATTAATGTTATAAGTAGTGTCTAATCTTTTTCGTATTTATTCTGATTGTGACATATAAATAATAATTTGTTGGAAAAGAAAAATAAATGAAATAAATGTTTTGCCCTTATTTTTAAGGGTAAAAATGTCCATTTAACATAAAAGGAAAAAATTACTACTTTTAAAATAATTAAAGGGGCTAATGTATATAAATAAATAATTCAAGGTGGAAAAACGTTATAAGCATATAAGTAAGGAAAAAAAATGTTATTTTCCATATAATATAATATAAAGTACTTACAGAGTCTAGCTGCTTTCTCCTGGCTGTGATCAATTTGTCAACAAAATCATGGATGATTTTGATGTTGTTTCTCAGGGAAGCTTCAGACCCAATGTTGAAATACCGCTTAAGCGTCCAAAATGGATCAACATAGCGCCAGTATGTCAATTCATTTGAATCATCAAAGGCCTTCATAAACATTATGCTTTTCTCTTTGCTTGATCCTTCACCTTCACCTTCTATGCAATTCAAATCCACTCCAAACCCCACTTTGAATATAGATTCCATTGAGCTTCTCATCAGCAGATCCTGAAAATACCAAATCATAATCATAATTTTTGGGTGGAGGCCCGTGAAGAGTAAAGTCCAAGCGACTAGAGAATTATTGGGTGGAGTCTTAAATAAAGTTACGTAGTTACTACGAACTATAACTTTTGGTGTAGTGATAAATGTTGTGATATCTGTGCAATATAATTAAGGCTGACAAGTGCTGGGTTGGGGAATTGTTGAGCAAAGGCCGGTGAAGGGCCAAATCCAACACTAGGTGGCTGGAGAGATTGTTGGGCATCGCCTTCTCTATGACTCGTGAAGGGCCAAACCCAGCACCAAGTGGCTAGAGGGGTTGTTGGGCCTTGTGTTCTCTACCAGATATAATTTTTGGCGTAATGGTAAGCGTTTGATTCTAATAATACTCTACTGCATACAAATACAACTTTTTTATGCTAACTAGTTTCTTGTTTTCAGATTTCTTTTTGGTAAATTCACCGTGTCTTTTTCCGTCCGTTTAAGGGCCATCTCTTGAAAAATAGTATTACATAATTTAAGAGATTTTAGGCCTAGCTTTTTTCTTATTCATTAAATTGCATGATGAATATTCAAGTGTAACAGCTGACTTAATAATTACCTACCTGCATGTCAAACACTTGATTAGCCTGAGAATACTCTTCCACTTTTCTGACCAATTTTACTGCACTTCTCCTGAAAACTGTGCAGCTGAAATCTCTGAGCACCCTTGTTGAGAATTCAAAACTAGCAACCTTCCTCTGCTGTCTCCACTTCTCACCATCCACAGCAAAAATCCCCGTGCCAAACAAGTCCCTAATAACATCCTGGTTGTACTTGCCTTTAGCGTACTTGTCGAAGTTGGTCTTAAGTACATGCTCAATGTTTTGCAAATCGGTGGTATATATCTCACTCTGCCCCGGCCCAATAAGCCTGAAAGTGGAGTGCTTTCTGGCAGCCTCAGTTTGATGATCAAAAAGCCTGTTGAAGTATAAGAGTTGATGAAACACAGTGCCAAGAACTGGTGGGTATTTTGGGTTGTTCATTGACTTTCCACTGTAAATTTTTATCAGGAAAGCTATGATTGGTATGACCAAAAGAAATAAAAGGAGACCTGCAAAGGCTAAAACGTTCATGATTGTTTTTTTTACCCCCACAAATCTTTAGACAGGAAATTGATGATGAAGAATGATCTTTTGTAATTGCCGACCGCACTATATTGGGTCTAGGAAGATGATGATGAAGTTCATGCTTTTTCCCTTTGACAATTTCTATGAAGATGTTTTTAAGGTACCAATTAACAAAAGAACAAAAGATTAATTAGTGTGACTATTTTATCTTCGGATGACATTTACATAATGTTAGTATCCGATGGTTTTCTTATTGGGAGAGTTGTGTATTTTTAATATTGGAATTGTAAAGTTCTATAATGTAAATTGTGTTTTTAAGTCAAAACACATAACAGCTGTAGAAGGGAATTTGTGAATTATGAATATAAGACTGTATTAAATTTTAAAAAGATTCTATTGTGTATTTTTAGTATTGGAATTGACTATAGTATTTAAAAGGAATTTGTGAATAAAAAACAAGATAATCAATTACATATATATTAACCTTGTGTATTGGTAGTATACAAATTGTGAAATTTTTAAAAAATAAATTGTAAACATTTAGTATATAAATTATGTATTTACGTTGTTTTAAACTTAGGATCCGAATCTAAGTTGTAAGGTGGATCCAAGTCCACAAAATAATTTGCCTTATAGTGAACGATGGGCTCATTTTTTATTTTAAATTGGACAGGAAGTGTGATGGCGACCACTCAACGACTATCTTAAATAATGCTAAAATTATGGATTTCAAATGCTAAAGTATGATTTAATGTAGACAAATTTTTATGTAAGATCACATATATATCCTCATCCGTGAGATGAGTCAGATTTTTTATAAGTATGACATTTCTCAAAATAATTTTCATAATTTTTTTAACTCTTAATATTACATTTTAATTTGAAAATATTACATTTTTCATTAAAAGTATCACATTTTTAATCACAAGTATTACACTTTCTCTCATAGCTAACATTAAATAAGAGTTAATTACCCAAATGGTCATTTGACTATAGCAAAATTACCAATTTGATCATTGGCTAACTTTTTTTACCAATTAAGTCCCTTAACTTTAAAATTTTTAACCAATTTGGACCTCAATTTGTTTTGACGTTAGACATCCGTTAACTTATGACCAAATTGGTAATTTCGTTATAGTCAAGGGATCATTTCAGTAATTAGTTTTGGGAGAAAATGGTGCATGTGATGACCGAAATGATTCCTTGACTATGAAAAAATTACCAATTTGGTCCCGAGTTAACGAATGTCTAACAACAAAACAAACGGAAGACCAAATTAAATTGGTTAAAATTTTTAAAGTTGAGAAACTTAATTGGTAAAAAAATAGTCAAGGACTAAATCCGTAATTTCGCTATAATCAAGGGACCATTTTGGTAATTGAGTCTTTCTCCGTCCGTTTAACCATCAAATGTTAGATAAAATAATCTAATCATAGAGAATAGTCTATGAAAAACCTGACCTCGTAGTAGCGAAAGCGGAAGCAGTGTTGATCTCCAGCCACAGTTGAGCTATATTTGTCTCATACTTGACTCAGAACCTTAGATGGTGTATTGGTGTCTACTGAGCAGTATGAATACCGTGAACTGTATGTTCTATACAATGCTTGTCATGTATTCCATCAATACAGGTTTATATAAGCACAAAGTGTGGTTGAAAAACAACTACTAGTTATTTAGTCCAACCAAACCACTTAATAAGTCTAGTCAACTTGCACCACTTAATTAAGACCCTAATATATAATATATATATATATATATATATATATATATATATATATATATATATATATATATATATATATATATATATATATATATATTTTATTAGGGAAAATCTTAGATTCTCCCACTGGGTGCAAGTACTAGCACAACCTTCATCAAAAAACAAAACACACGAATCATAGTGATATGTCCTCTATTTTACAGAGTAGTATCCATTATGGTCACATGCTTTTTTAATTCTCTAACTTAGGCCGCTCATGAACAAACTCAATGTTTATTCTCGGTAACTTAATGGATGTTTCTCAAGATATATTATGTGCACAACTGGAGAGAGAAACCATCCAAAATATTTGTACAAAAGAGTACACTGTATGATCTCTAAAATCCTTAAAAGCATGCCTTAAGTAGAAATCTCTTAATGTTAGCATAATACTAACTGTATTCCGTGACTTCTTTATAACTGAACTTGAACACTACCGCTAACCGTTAAGAGCTCAGAGTTGACACGTCTGTCACTCCACTCATTAAAATAGCCAAAAGATAGTTAAGTCACAAAATAATTCCAATAACTTAGAGAACAAACAAAAGACTCTAAGTCCATAAATTTGGAATCTTTAACATACACCATAACTTCCCAAATAATCACAATATTCACTTTAAAAATTAACTGAACATTTATGAGTCTTACTTTTATGTCTCACAAAATTGTTTTTGAGCCTTACATACCAAAATGGCCCAGTATTAATTTTGAAGAAACTAAAGACTCTATTAAATGCTAAAGAATAACAGTGCACTACAAGTTAGATGATTTTGTTCTAATAAATTCCTTAATATTGTTACAACATTTTCATAAATATGTTGCACAACCAAATGTCCAATAATTTGAACTTATGAATTTATATGAACAAATTCAAGATTAATACTTGTGGAATCTTTTGAACTTATTGTTTGACATACAATCCAATTTACATTGGGATGTATGAAGACAATAATTAAATCCATAATCTTTAGTGGGGCATCTTAATGATCTTTTTCTAAATGATCACTCCCACTGTTCTTTAGCAAAATTAATGATATACATACTCATAATTGATTTGACCAACTAATATATGAGGATACAATTCCCCACCATTAGTTGGGCATACTAAATACTCAATATTTGGTTTCAATAAAAGTCCAAATAAATAATGAAAATATAATTCCCCACCATAGTTGGACATACTAAAAAAAAAAACAAAATACACCTTCCAAAATCAAGTTAGAAATTGGTTCAAAAGATACATTTTATTCTTGGAATCCAATATATGTATATCATATCACGTAACTTACTATAGTTAGTCCAAAGAACTAATTAAGTAAGTTTTCGTGGATAAATTAATAAAAGTGGCTAAATTTTGGGAAGTAACTTAATACATGTTTTGCCAATGCAAACCATGAAACTTAGAATTTATAATTGAACTAAATTTACAAATTTTAAGAAATTGTGATAAAATTATTATCTAATGGGTTGAGGATTTATTGACATAAAACTTGCTTGTGTGCTATAGTTTTAATTCTATTAAATCCAATTAAGAAACATTATGACAACATTTTATCTCAATTACCAAATAGTCAGAAGAACCTAGTGACATAAAACTTGTCTGTGGGAAAGTCTTACTCAATTAGATCCAATTGAAATTTTTTTTTAGTTATGATGAAACAATTTATCAAATAAGTTGAAGAACCAAGTGACATAAAACTTGCTTGTGGGCTAAAGTTGTAATTCAATAAGATTCATTACAACCATTATGATTTAAAAAAAAAAAACTTATAGAAAAATCAAATTCATTTTCCTTAACCCTTGTGGGCAATTCAAAAATATGATCCAAAATTGACATCATAAAATTAAACTTCATGATAGAATTGGAAATTATTTACAAATAATTATAAAGTAAATAAATTGATTTATTTCTATCAAATCACTGATAAAACTACTAAACTACATTCCGATACATAATTGCTTGTGGGCTAAATTATGATCGTAGTCCAGTATTTCATCCTAATTAATTTTACAAATATAACGAAATTGCATGTGGCCTAAATTCCATCATATTACATACAATTAATCAGAACTTATATGTCTAAAACTTTATGTGATCAAGATAAACCGCTTAATATATAATTTTAACTGATTAAGGATGTTGTGGCTACTCCCCAACCAAATTAAAAATTATAAGATCACTAGACATAAATCCTTGCGTAATCTTTATGTGATCAAGATAAAGATATATGTAATTTAATATGATTTAAGGATGTTGTGGCTACTCCCCAACCAAATTAAAATTATAATATCATAACTTAATAATCTTAGGTAGTTGAATATACTGTGGCTATTCCTTAATTAACCAAGATTGAAAACTTAAGAGACTTCAGTAAATTAAAGATGCTATGGCTATTTTTTAATGAACTGAAATCAAATCACGTTACAAGGAATACTTAAAATTTTGACAAATTATACCAAATCATGATGGGAAATTTCAAATGTATATACCCTAGAAAGGTTGGTAAAACAAACCTCACTAAAGACCAACTCTTTAGATAATATCCATTTAAGGATACTAGTGGCCAAGATGTTCTTAAGTCATGTCCATAAAATTAGTATGTCTCTCTAATTCATATACACAAAATGTATAACTGTTTGGGGTATAAACAAAACTATAGGCACAAGAGCTGGCCCAAGGGGAATCATCGAACCCCGGTTCTCCCGAAATTCTTCCCTACAAAGAGAGCTCACTTGCCACTTGAGCTACCCCATTGGGTTAATTTTTAATTTTTTATTTTATCACATTATAGTTTCAGATTTGTCATAAATAAATTTTTCCACCCAAAGTTAACATTTACCACTCACTGATTTTACTGTGGTAGTAAAATCTATTTATGACATTTTTATTTTTTGAATATTATTGACTCTATTAGAATGTAGAATGTGTTTATTAATTACTTTCTTAACTTATTGAAGCACAAAAAGAATTTCTCAACCTATAGAAACACAAAGAGTAAATATCACTTTCACTAAGGCTCAAACTCAGCTCGCAACCTCCCATATGAACAAATAACTTGGGGTCACTGGACCACAATGTTATTGGCAAACTAATTTCATTTTAACTATTAGATTTCATGAATACATGACAGAATTTATAATGGTGAACTAAATTATAGTTGTGAATCCATAGTTAGCCACAAAAATCATTGATCGATCAGCTAGAGATTGGCACATTGAAACACCTAATTAATCATAGTTTAGCCTAGCGCATGGGGCTAGTTTAGTGGTTGTTTTTGGTATTTCGAATAGTAGCTTGCCACACTATGGTTATGTAGTAATAAAAGTTTGGTTGGACACCACAAGAATGGACTTCTTGATAAATAGGACAACAGTACAACTACTTGGGCTCAAAGATGAAGAGGATTCTTTATCATGATCTTCTTATCTTCAATTATGACCTTTTATCACTAGGGCAAAAAGGCTCATGAAAATTGAACAATTTGTGTCTGTTGCAACTAAAACAGACGCGTAAAGTAAAATGAATTACCTTCACAACATTAACCAATTATGTATACATTAAGAGTCATCCGTAGTAGTAGTAGTAGTAGTATTATAATAATAATAATAATAATAATAATAATAATAATAATAATAAAAAAGTGATGTGAGATCAAATTTAATCTCACATCGAAAAACGCTTAAGAAGATGTTGTTGAGCTCCCTCATTAAAAGGGGAACTCAACGTCCCCTTAGCTTATACTGCCCATCCAAATGGGATGGGCAGGCAAATTGAAGGCTTAGAAGCCTGGGTCATACTTGTGTGAGACTGTCTCATATATCCTTATTCGTGAGACGGGTCGGGTCGGGTCAAATCAACATGCAAATGTTATACTTATATATGTGCAAATGTCATATTTATATGCTCAAATATAATACTAATCAAGAATATAATTTTTGTTACTTATAAGAGAAAAAGTAACACATTTTTCATAATAAGTAATGTTGACAAGTACCCCTTACTTATAAGGGAAAATATAATACTTTTGAGAAAAAATGTAATACTTTTAAATCGAAATGTAAAAGTATTGTATTTTCCGAGTATTACATTTATCCTTATAAGTAACAAAAATTTTATTCCTGATTAGTATTACATTTAAGCATATAAGTATGACATTTGTGCATATAAATATTACATTTGCATCTTGATCTGACCCGAACCAACCCATACAAATTTTTTACTAGAAGTCCCAGGCTTCTTCCATAACAACGATTTTTTTTTTTAAATTAAAGTATTAAGGGTGTTTTGGGTATTTGTCCAAAATATTAACGAGAAACGATGCTAAATACACTATTTGTTACTATGTTTGTTGTCACAACAAAGTAATAGTTTGTAACTATTTTTTAGGTCACTGATAATTATTTTTGTGTTAAAAACAATTCTCACAAATAAGTACAATTATTCTGACTCAAGTGTTGTCACAATAAAATAATTAATTACAACGCTTTTAGTTGTCACTAAATCAATATTTTTGTAATAACATATTACGTCACAAATTGTACATTTATTGTGACCACTATTGGTATCACTCAAATACTACTTTTAGTGTACGTAAACATTGTCACAAAAGTCTTGAGTAATTGTGATAGCTTTTCAAAAGTCTTAACTCATAACTTTCGGCCAAACTCCGACGAGTTAGATAAAAAATCAGCGACCAGCGATTGTTACAATCGCCGCTGATCGTCTTTTGCCAGAGAAGGCAACCAACTTGACCGTCTTCTCCAGTCGATGGAGATTGAACACTTTTTTTTTAATTTTCAACTGCCATTAGTTAATTTTCATTTCTTGATAGAGAAGATACTTTTTTTTTTTTTTTGACTTTTTCTGAGCGTACCAACAGATTCTTCACAATATTGCGTCTAGGAAGATCATGATGAAGTTAATACGTTTTCCCTTATGTCAATTTCTATGAAGACTTTTTTAAGGTACCAATTAAAAATAGAACAAAAAATTAATTAGTGTGACTATTTTATCTTCGGATGACATTTTCACAAGTCAGTATCCGATGGCTTTCGTATTGGGAACGGTGGGCTGATTTGTGCTTTTAAATTGGACAGGAAGTGTGATGGCGAAATTTAGCAAACTTACAAGTTACAACCACGTCACTCGTGACTCAACGACCATCTTAAATGCTAAAATTATAGATTTCAAATGCTAAAAATAAATCAGATTTTTAATAAGTACTAGTACTTTTTTGTTTCACATAAATATTACAATTTTTCATACTGCCTCACATATCCTTATTCGTAAAATAAATCAGATTTTTAATAAGTACTAGTACTTTTTTTTTTTCACATAAATATTACAATTTTTCATCGTAAATAACTTTTTTTTTTTTTTAATCTTAAATAACTTTTAAACTCTAATATTATACTTAGTATTTTCGCTTTTTTTTTTTTTTTTTTTTTTTAGTGTTGATTGAAGGATAGATCAACGCAAGGATTACTAGCAATTTATCTGGAGATCAATGCAATTGTAAAAGGAGAAGAAGGGGACAAGTGGTAGGCCTCGAGAACGGTCCATAACTGCCTATTGGGGAGGGGGTGGTGGGGGATGAGAAGATGAGTGAAGGGTTAACTTGGCTTTTAGAAATAAAATGCAATCAGCCTGATTGGTGAAATTACTTGATCCAATATGCTAATTTTAGTTGTTTGATAAAGATGATTGATCAGTCATTTATCAACACTATTAATATATTAATTACAGACACATAATTTTTATAATAAAATTCACAATACAAGGTTGAGCTTGGTTTATAGTATAACAATTGCTCATTACCCTTTTGAGCCATTAACCAATGAGAGTGGCTCCAACAACATTGTTAGACATGCATGTATGCTCTAGGAGTCAACATTTATTATTTTGGGCATTGATTTCTGATTAAATAAATATAATAAATACGTGTTTTATTTATTTTTATTTTGTCTTAGTTAATAATTGATATTATTCCATACAGTCTTCTTAATTCTTCATTCTTAAGAGTTAAGAATATGAGTGACGAAGAATTAATAAATAAGTATTGTAAAAATGTTCCTAGTCATAGGAATTCTAATTGGGCATTAGAATTTCGATAAGACTATCATAGCACATTGTCCTTCTTATGGTGAGGGGACATGTGGATGATTGTTAGAGAACAAGTCATTGAACAATGACTGATTACAACGTACCACATGGTGTTTAGCTACGTGTTATCGATATGTTGTACGTTACAAGTATGCAATAGTCATTTGACTTGAGACGACATGGTTGTCTCGTACATATGGTAGACTAGTTTCTGCCAGTAAGCGTCTTTTGTTCCTTATGAGACTATACGTGTACTTGGTAGCCTAGTTTAGTACTGTACGGAGACATGTGTGCGTTCAATAGAGGACCCACCGCCTTGAGGTAACGAGGATGTTCTAGTCTATTCAATAATCATACAAAGAGAATCTCTGGCCAGAGTATAATAATGTAATAAAGTTGGATTTCAAGTTAAGAATATTGAATAGACATATTGACCGGGTTTATGGGTTTGAGCATGACATTTATCGGGTTCGGAACAAGTGTTGTATGGAAGGAATGTTGCATGATATTTGTAACGGAAAGGTTCATTATAATATATATAAATATATTTCATTGTCAACTAGGTAGTCATGGCATACTGCTAAGTGTCACTCATAACTTACTAGTTATTTAATAATGAGTTATTAAATATTACTCGTTGCTAGTTTGACTATGAATCTAAAAAGTTACACCTTAATGATTCGTGATAATGCTGAAAACTTTAAAAGAAATCAATAAAGAGTTATCGATATTGAATTAATACATTAATAACTGATCAATGAATTAATTCAATATTGCATATAGTTTTGGACTTTTAAAGGCTAACACATTTGGGTCCAAATGAGGCTATATATATAAGCCTTACCCTCTTTCTTAAGGTAGAGAAGTGAAAAAAGATTTTAGCCAGAAAAGTGTTTTCACGTAAAATCTCTGAGAGTTCTCGCGTGCCTAACCGGTGGACGGACTAGAGGCCGTACAATTAGACCGTTTTTGGAATTGCATATGTCAAAGTATGCTTCAAGGGTAAAAACATTCTAATTCCTCTTTAAATGTAAAATTTAGAAAAAACGATTGATGCTTTAAATTTCGCTGCGCTTGTATGAATTTTTTTTAACAAGGGGTAAGCTCATATAATTATATAAATATCTTTACTTTGTTGGTTTTAATTAGGGCATAATAAGAAATATTGTAAGATTCTTTTTTTTTTTTTTTTTTGAGAACAGAAATATTGTAACATTCTAATAATAGCAGGCGCTAAACACATGTACATTTACTCACGCATAGCTAAGATTCATTTACTCAATTTATCTTCGGCAAATCCGCCTACAATATTTTAATTCCAACCACTTATAACCAAACTTACATGCGGAGCATCAAATTAAATCTTAACCAAACCAAGTTAGGTTTGGTTCGTTGGTAAATTAAATATTAAATTTGGTCAATAATAGATTTTTTAATGAGTTAATTCAAAGAATAGTGTATTAACGATTGACGTTTATCAATTTTTATCCCCGATGATTGAAGGATCATAAGTGGTCCATGGCCTTTACTATTGATTATTTTTTTAAATTTGATAATCCGGTTTAATTTTCATTTAGTAAGCCATAGATTCAAGGGTAAGAATGTAAAAATTGGTTTGATGGGATACACTAGTGATGTGGTAAATATACTCAGGTCTTTGAATACCCATACATATATCCACTAATAAGTATGCGAGTTCGGGTAACTTAAATAGTGCGTCAGTGGCTCCTGAGCTAAGATATACTATGAAAGAAAAAGGTCAAAAAGTTCCTCCACAAGACATTAAATGCGCTATTTATAGGGGTCAGGAGGGGGCACATGCCGAGTGTTCAGTATGCTCGCCATGTGTTCCAAATGTACTGGTGTGGTCGGCGGTTCCTCTAGCTAGTAAGTCCACGTGGGGAATGATTCTTGACGAGTCTAATTATGAGGTGATCAGGTGAAGCGGTGTTAGGGGTACTTTTCCCTCTAGTGCGAAAGGCATTCTGCTAATGGTACCCTGTCCGATCGTCAAGGTTGGGACCGAGTTCGAAAGGCGCTGCAATAACTAATAATCTGAAAGGATGAATTTGTACCTCATCTTGGGTCGGGTTGGACCCTTATAGGGTCAGTTAAGATCGGGAAGTGTCCTTCATTGGATACGGAATACGTACCAAGCGGATACATAGTCATACGTCTGATGGTTATTCCCTACCAACTAGGTTCATCATTAGTGGGATTGTGATGAACAATTTGATGCATAAGTCAGTTTTGATCAGGCTAATGATAAGTCTCTACTATTAATTTGAGGCAATTTTATCCTTCATTTAACAGCCTTAAATATGTAAATTTGGAGAGACTATTCTTCTAACTAATTTTTACACTTTTACCCTTAAATTTAATGTCTACTAAGTGAATAGTTAACTGAAGGACTAAATCTGGAATAAAATCAATAGTCAATGAACCAATTATATTCAAATTGAAAGTCAATGATAAAAATTGATAAATATCAATAGTCAATGACAAACCATTCATGAAATTAAGTCGATCATTTTCCAACTAAAATAATGTACGAGTTGAGCCAATTTCCAACTTATTGAATTGGTTGAGTCCTAACTAACACTAGTATAATAAAAATTAAAAATAAAATATTGAATTGGGCACTACGGATCCGCAGATGTTCACGCCTCTATGCTGCATTCATTTACAGGAGAATCGTGTATATATAGTGTAGATGAGTGAGGCATTATATTGATTATTATAGGGGCATCAATGGCAGGAGCAATCAACCCTACTGATGCATCAAAAAGGCACGTAAAGATGACATATATACATACAATGCATAGGATGCATATCATAATTCACGGTTGTAAAAATCATAGGCGGACGTGATTTTACCCTTAGACGGCCCGATTAGCGCTCCAATCGGGCCAATTTGGTGCCTGAATCGGTCAACTAGGCGCTTTAGTCGGCCAATTAGGCGCTCGAGTAGGGCTATATATTCAGTGCCCAACTCGTCTAAGGCCCTGTTTGGTAAATGGCTATTAGCTGATTGTGTTGGCTGTTTGGGTTAGAAAGTATGATTTGTTGATAACATTAGCTGATTGTAGAAAGTTGTTTTATAGATTAGCTGTTATATGATAGCTGTTTGGTATAATTTCTTTTATCAAAAAAGCTAATTGAAAAAGCTGCTTTGAGTAGTCTTTTGAATTTTAGCATTTTGGAGTTACAAAAAGCTTATTAACCAAACAACTAATAGTAGTCAAATAAGCAAAAATTGACTGATAGGCTGATTATTTACCAAACAGGGCTTAAGTGTTTTTTTTTTTTTGTTGGTGTGTTGTTTTTCTTAGTATTATTACTCAACAACCTAGGCGCTAGGTGCTCCTGGACGCCCTAGTAGCACCTTCAACAACAATCATATCATTCATGCTTCTTCAAGCTAGCGTACATTCTCCGATCCCTAGCTAGCTGATCAGTTGATTGTGTTTATTTATGGGCGCAGGTATGCAGTTGTTACAGGAGGAAACAAGGGGATTGGGTTTGAAATTTGCAGGCAGTTAGCTTGTGATGGAGTCACGGTGATTTTGACTGCAAGAAACGAACAAAAGGGGGCTGAAGCTGTGGAGAAACTCAGAGGTCTTGGGCTATCTGATAATGTGCTCTTTCACCGCCTCGATGTTACTGATGCCTCCACTATCTCTTCCCTTGTTAATTTCGTGAACACCAACTTTGGGAGACTTGATATTTTGGTGAGTGTACCCAAGAATTTTCACTTTGGCTTATTTTCAAATTAGTACTAACTTGGACTAAGAGTGTAAGTTCTAGGAACTAATAAGTATGAAATTTGACTTGGTGCACAAGTCACAAAAGCAGTCTTTCAGTCAGTTCTTATTGTTCAGTGTTCACTCAGCATGAAAGGGAGTATGACCCGCTAGAGTGGAGACTTTAGGTTAGGTGATCTACCACTTAAGCTACCTCCCGCGGGACAGTTTTACCATATTTTTGGAGCACAAAATAAGGAGGCTTGACTATCTCGTGAAACTTAAGTCTATTTAGAAATTTGAAAAATGAATTTCAGAAGTCATTTTTCAAATTTTTTCCCGAATTTGGGTATTCAAAGAAAATAAAGTCAAAGAAAAATATTCATTTCAGTCAATAAAAATGATAAAATTTGACCAAAAAATGTCTTCTTAAATTTTTAATCATAATACAGTTTTTAAATTCATTATTTTCCCGTCTCGCTTCTCTCTCACCACCACCTGGCCTCCACCATGCACCACCACCCCTTCAATGGATTTTATGGAAAGATTCAGTTGATAGTGTTAACCATTGTGTTATTCTTAGAAGGGAGTATGCAGAGTAGTTTAGTCCTTGCTAAGCGATCTGTGAATTAGACAACCCATTTATTAGATTTCTATATCTGGTTGTTAGGAGTGGTTCTCTAACCCTATCCATCATTTGTAATGCGGTATCCTAGGATTTGAATTAATATAGATCTCTGTTTTTCCAAAAAAAAAAAAAAAGAAAAAAAAAAAAAGCTTTGATTTGTGCTTGGGTGTCCCCTCCTTTCGCATAAAAGAAAATAAACCACATAGTTTAATATTATCCATATTGGGAACATTAACCAAAATTGGCTTGATGTAGGCCTTTAAATTTACTTTTATCTTATTTTATTGGTTTAGGTGAATAATGCTGGAATTATTGGACTTGTTGCGAATGAAAGCGCTCTAAGAGCTTCATTGGTACGTTTCTATACATTCATCTGGTGGAGTATGCTTGCTAAGACAACATATAGCATATATATATATGCATCCTTTTTCTTTATTTCATATGCGCCATTGAAGAAAGCATTGGTTGTTGAATTAGTATAAACTATTTTGTGGTTAAATTGGACATTAATAGAGATGAAATTACCAAGTATCTTAACATAGGACTCAATTGGATAAAATCATCAAGTGGATGATTTAATTAAGAACAAAAAAAAACTATTAGGACTAAATCGAGAAAAGTCACTATAATCAATGATTAAATTGAGTATTAACTCACAAAAAAAAAATTATATTAAGAGGTAAGAATTTTGAAGTTCATACTTACGTTTATACAATATTTAGTAGATATTCGCTTCATGTTATTTGTTTAGAGATTTCACATTATTTAAAGAAATGTTAAATGCCATTATATGGATTGATTTTCTGAAATGTGAGATTTTAAGAATGATTTTGTAGTTGATTTTTTGTTATATTCATTGTTTTAATTAATAATTTAATAAAAATATAATAATTTCAACCAAATAAATCTATTTTAGATTGTGAATTCAAGTGTTCATGCAAAAGGTGAAGCCTGAAGAATGAAGACCTACCACTAAATGTAGTTGCAAAATAAATAAATAAAAATTAAATAAATAAATAAAAAATGTGAAGTCATATTTTACAAGCTTAATTAAATGGATGCAGGGACGTCTACTCAATTTGATGGGTGCTGTTTCTCAGAATTATGAGTTGAGTGCTGAATGTATTGAGATAAATTACTATGGCTCAAAGAGAATGACTGAGGCATTTTTACCCCTCCTCCAACAATCTAAATCTCCAAGAATAGTAAATGTCACCTCTGGTTGGTCAAAATTGGAGGTACCTCTATTTTATTTTATTTTATTTTAGTTTAGTTTAGTTTACATTTAATTGACAAAAAGTGAGTAAGTGACACAATTTTAATAGTGAAAAATAAAATTAAGTCAATTTTAAATTCCATTACCAACAATAACTAATTCACTCTTTTTAATATGAGGAAAATTTGCGCATTTTAAACTAAAAAATTTGGTTGATTTAAAGCAATTGAAAGAACAAAAAAAAAGGGAAAATCGCACTTTTGGTCCCCCAATTGTTGCCCGATCTGCAATGTTGTCCCCTATTGTAATTTTAGTTAATTGGGTCCCTAATAGTTTTAAACCTTAGTCAATGTAGTTCTCCGGTCAGATTTCTCACTAACTAGTGTTAAAACCATGGGCAATTTAGTAATTTCACCATTACACACACCTTAGCTCAACCCTTGCCTTTCACTGCCAATCCGCCATTTCCGTTCATCTACTGGTACGAAGACGGCGATTCCATCGAAGAACGGGGATTCGATATCTCTGCAACCAAATACTCCCCAATCGATTCCATCGGCAAAACACGACTCCCATTTTCTGAGATGGAAGCTTAAGATACGTCGTACCCAAACATCACATGAACTCCACTCATAACAAAGGAGAGCGTCGGGATTATGAATGACTTCCTCTACAAAATCCAACAGCCAATCACCTTCTTCTCCGACGCAGTTTGTTCTATACCAGTCCTTGCCATCAGAATCCCAACAACCCCAATACATCATTTTTTTACCACCTTACCCTCGCCCTCATCCCATCTTCGACCAGAGCTGCCAGAACTTCCTCCTCTGCGTCTCAATTATCATTCTCCTCGTCGTCGCTGTGTTCTTCCTCTGGCCTTCCGGCCTTGATGTCTCTGTCGCCCGCCTCAAGCTCAAAGGCTTCAAAGTTCACTTGATTCCACTTTTGACTCCCCCAAAGTCCCAAACTTTTCCATTCTGAATTCTCCTCCAACCTTCCAAAACCGCCTCTCTCCTCTCTTCTCCTCTTAACATTTTACAAGCTCTGCCATCTATGGCGGTCAGAATTTCCATTGAGGCCACCTCTCGAACCGCCTACAACTGCCAGTTCTCATTAGTCCGCCCCGCTACTCACCTGCACTCCACCTTTGGTCGGCTCAGGACAAGACTAATTAAACAATTAGAGCAATGATGAATGTTTAGGCCACCTACAGTCTTTCCTAGAAAGAGCGCAGGACAAGACACTGCACACATGAATAACTTTGACTGACGTTCTCCATGCAGCAGTAGCAACGCGACTCCACCCTCTGTTCCGGCAAGCAACGCAGCAGCTATGGTGGAGCTACCTCTCGTCTCTGGTTTTCCCTGTTTCTCCGGTGTAGCGTGGCGGCAGCTCGAGCGGTTGTCTCTGTCGGGTGAGTCAGAACTGTGAAAGTCTCCCCTGTTCTTCGCGGCGGCAATGGAGGATTCCGAAGGCAGCTTTGAGACCTCCTTTGACATTTTGCCGTTCGTGAAGCAGCCCTCCGGCGAGTGGATTTTAATTTCCCGATGCACTGTTCTTCTGAACAGATCTAGTTGCTGCGAGTGAAGCTACGGGTAAAATTGGTTAGAAGAACAGTGGTTGCTTCCCAGGCAACCCCTCCGGCCAACTGAGAGGGCAGATGTAGTTGCCTTCCGGCTTACATGTGTAACTCTGAACAAAATAAATTAGGGTAAAATTGGGTGGAGTTGTGAAATTACCCAATTGCCCATGGTTTTAACACTAGTTAGTGAGAAATCTAACCGGAGGACTACATTGACTAAGGTTTAAGACTATTAGGGACCCAATTAACTAAAATTGACAATGGGGGACAACATTGCAGATCGGGTAACATTTGAGGGACCAAAAGTGCGATTTTCCCAAAAAAAAAAAAATCAAATTGTTAGTTAACTGGATGATAGAAATAGAAATATAATGTCACCATAGTTGAAATCTTTTTTCTTTTGGTCAGACCACGATGTGTTTTGAGCAGACCCTAACTATATGAGACACTTTTAAACCCGTACCATGCTCAGATTAATCCTCGTTTACATCGATCGGCTTGGCCAATTAAGGGGCAAAGTGCTAGCCAGATTGATTTTTTCATAGTAGAAGGGATCCAAACTCCCGACGATGAGAGTGCACGGTCACTCACGCCAATCAAGCTGGTTACAATAGCTGAAATCTTTAGTTATGGACAAACTTTTGATTTTTTTTTCAGAATATACGTAATAAGTGGGCCAAAGGAGTATTGAACAACGTGGAAAGTCCAGCTGAAAAGGTGGATGAAGTGGTGAATAAATTCCTAGAGGATTTCAAAAATGGTTCCTTAAAAGAAAATGGATGGCCTGCACACATGTCAGCCTATTTTGTCTCAAAGGCAGCCATGAATGCTTATGCAAGAATCACAGCACACAAGTACCCTTCCTTGCAGGTCAATTGTGTGAACCCTGGCAATGCTAAGACAGACCTAAATTACAACACCGGAAAGATTACGGCAAAAGAAGGAGCTCAGAATATTGTGAGAGTGGCTTTGCAACCTGAAGATGGACCTTCCGGCGTATTCTTTGATTGCAAAAAAATTGTAGCATTTTAATAAGACTTGGTTTCTCAATTATTGTGTTTTTTTTTTAATTTTAAAGTTTTAATAAATATCAATAAAACGAAGAGAAACCATCATAATATGGCTAATTTATGTATGTATTTCTACATTTATGGCATTACTAGCACATATTTGTGTGGAATGTATGCAGAAATGGTTATCCAATTTAAGGGTTTGTTTCGCAACCCGAAAAATGTTTTTCTGGAAATATTTTAATTTTTTAGTGTTTGACTAAAGGTTAGAAAACTATTTTTTCTATTTAGCTAAAAAGTTAAAAAAAATTGTATTTTTTTTTGTTTGGTTCATTTTTTTGAAAATGAATATATTATTTGTTATAACAACAACAACTACTACTACTAATAATAATAATAATAATAATAATAAGTGAGGGGGTGGTGATAATAATAATATGGAAACTAGCATAAATAGAGACGAGAGAGAAAAGAGATACAAGAAAATAAAGAATTTAAAAAATGTCTCTCGACTAAAAATTTAGGCAAACATTTTTCACCAAAATATTATGCCTTTTTTCATTGACCAAAATAAATATATTTCTTTGAATCTATTTTCTTTGAATATCTAAACATGAAAAAATCTTAAAAAATAAATATCGAAAGTCATTTATTTAGGTTTCTAAACAAACCCCAAGTGTCTAACGTTAAAATAAATTAAATAAATAATATGAATAATTTTATTTAACTATATTTGTATTAAAAATTTGAACTGTCCGTTTTCAAAAAAAAAATAAAATTGAACTGTCCTATACAGTATACACAATGGTATCCCAAACTATTGTTTAAGGATTTTGTTTAAAAGTAGCTGCATTAATTTCTTGGCAAATTATACCATGAACCAAGGTTCACATTATATTACGTACTAGTTTAAAACAACAATCATATTATTTGTCATCAGTTAACCTATTATATACATTTAGTTAATAACTTATGTACTGATAGCGTAAATTGTCCCGGGATTACGGTTACGCTACGAATACATATGTTGCAAGTGGATGGAGAAAAGGGGCGCTCGGCGAGTCAGTCGGTCGATCGGTCCACGGGCGACGACTGAGCGGTCCGAGGTTACGAGTTGTAATGACGAACGGTAGTCTGTTGAGTGGATTGCAATATTAAGTGGATCACGCGAAGTGAACGTTACATGTGCTCTAACTATTACAAACGACTGGTAGTGTTGTGAGGTACTTGTGAGTGGTGAATGTAGAATTCAATCTGAGATGGATCCCCCAGTGAAGGAAGGAGACCCCCTATTTATACTAGTTGAAGGCGGTCTTGAGCATTTAATGAGCTGCTGCAGGTGGCTTGACGTGGCGCCTTCCCATTGGCTCGGTCAGACGGTCGATCTATAGCTACGTGTAGACCAGCTGCTCGAGGTATCAGCATCGCCATCTCTACAAGTTGTCAGGCCCCGCACTGCGGATCAAGTGGATTCTGATGTTACTTGTAGTGTAAGTTAAGATTTCGGCTTGCAGGTTGCGTCACTTTGTTGACCGACCGGTCATCCTTCGGTAGGTCGGTCGGGTGTGTTTCTGTCAGAGCGACTCCAAGGGTGATCCGAGAGCATTTTGTCACGAGGCCTATCGGTACAAGCAAACCTGTTGATCACAAGTGATTTATTCCAGTCGGGTTGATGACTATGACGGACCGGTCGGGTAACTTCTTGAAGGACCGGCTATACGATCAGTCTTTTGTGCGTAGTATTTACCCATCACGAGTCCCCCACTTCTTGAATCCACGAGAATCGTTGGGTTCGAGAAGTGAATTTGTTCTTGCAATTTCTTCCAATCGTCATGTTGCGGGTTGCGCTTCGTTCGGTCGGTCTTTAGGCATCCAGGCACTTTTTGGTAACTTCCAAATTTTTGCAAGTTGCAAGGTGGGACAGGTGGCGCGAATCTGGGCCTCCACGTGAACGAGCCGTCCCTTCAACTTCTAGGCCCATTTCTTTTCCTATAAATATCCTTTGGTGAAAGTTCATTTTTTCTCTTCTCCCTTTGGCTAACCTGCAACCTCTGGAATTTGCTAATCACTTTGCAAGGTAAAATTTCTTTCCTTTCCCCTCTCTTTTTTTTTTTTTTTTTGCTTTCCTTTTTTCTTTTGACCGACCGAAACCCTAGCCTTGAAGAAAAAAGTCTGTTCATCTTCTTTGCCACTCTACGTGTCCGACGATCTGCTGCTACACTTACACCATGTACGTCCATTTGTTTTTTCCTATTGCCTTCTTTCTTCACTACTGAAAGTAATGTACATTTTTTTTTAAAACTATATGGCCGATCGGCCAAAATTGTTTTTGGCCGACCGGCCAAAATCAATATATTATTATTATTATTATTATTATTATTATTTTTTTTTTTTTTTTGCTAATGATCATGCATAACCTACATATGTTTTGTTGTTGTGTTGCCAACCAATATATGTTGTAGTTGTCTGTTTGTTGTGCTCGGTCGACCGGTCAGATGGTCAAATCAACTGGTTAGTCGTATTGCCATTCTTTGCTTGTTGTTCGCTATATGGTTATTGGGCACTTGATCCATTGTAACTGCTCCGCCCTCTTTTTTTTTTTTTTTTTTTTTTTTTGTTAAGTTCCGGTCGACCGGTCGCTGAGGCCGATTAGTCATTCGGCCTTGCACTATGCTCCGCTTAATCTTGTCATGTTCTTGCTTCCTAATAGTGCTTTGTTGTAGTATATTGGGTCTGTTGAGTGTGATTGTAGCTTTGCCATAATGATTCTGACTAGCCTTTGATTCCATTTGTTAGCTTCTTGCATGTTCTTTGCGTGTGCAGCATGCCTTCAAATGATAGTCAAAATTTGTCCGGTCGCGACTACGACGATCAAGGTGATGAGGAAACACTTAGTGCGTTTGGAGGGTCGTCACCAAGTCGCTCCAATGAGGTTTTTGTAGTTCAACCAGTTGAAGGGAGGCTAGCCAATGAACCTTTGGCCGTCCGTACTAAATTCGCTCCGACTAGAGTCCCGTCGAAAAAAAAGAGTCATCGGGATCAAGGGATATCAGCTAGACCCGTAGGGCCATCGGTTAGCAAACCAAACCTTACGAGTGGCAAGTTTCTCTACTTGGATCCGTGTGGCACCTATGGAACTCCAGTCGACGTGTCAGTCAAGGAGGAGGAATAGGTAAAAGACATACTCAGAGGAACGGTTAGGTATAGGGTTAATCGTGAATTGGACAACATCATTGATTGTCACTCCGGCAAGTGGATAGGTGTTCATGTGGACTCTTTGAAGGGTGGGCTACGATTTCCACTCGATCCATTTTTTGTCAAGTTTGTGAATTACTACGGCATAGTCCCCGGTCAGATAGCACCTAATGGCCACCGGATCTTGGCGTGCTTCTCACAGATCTGTCGGCGTCATCACGTCCCATGCACAGTGGAGCTCTTCAATTTCCTGCATCTGGTGAAGCCAATGGGAAAAAATTATGGGAGTGGCTTTATCATGATCCAGAGCCGCGGGGTGATTGGTAAAATCTCTGATCTTCCGGACAATCATCGCAAATGGAGAAATAAGTTCATTCGGGTCCGTCTGGATGATGGGCCACCCTTCACGAACGTCTGGGTAGAACAAATGCGTAAGTGTGTGTCACCGCGCGAGACTTCACTGATCAGGACGGCTGTGCAAAGGATTTCGTCAGAGAGCTACACTTGGGAAATTTTTCATTCTCCTGACGCACTGAAGTCGGCTCGGTTCCCCCCTCCATCTTACGAGGCAACTGATCAAAACATCACAGGTGGTCGGTCGGTCGGCGAGATTGTGCAATTCACCTTGACAGTTTTCCTAACGCCTTGTGTTTTTTCTCTTGCGCAGGTCAACAGGAGATGGAGCTAGGCAGCGATTTGGAGGAGATTCTCGGGACGACAGGAAAGAGCTCGCATGGGGGAAAACGTCAAAGAGCTTGAAGGTCGTTTTTAAGAAGAAGAGCACCGCGTCGTCCGGGGAGCAGCATGCGAGTGACCGACCACCAGTTTCCTCTCGTCCGTCTGGTTCGTCCGTCGCCCCCGTCCAGACCAGATCAGGCGGGAAGCGTCCGATGGGAGAAACTGAAATTGAGACGCCAAAACTTGCACCTGCAACGGACCACAAGAGACCTCGGGTGACCGGTGAGGAGGTCCCCTTTGTCGACATACTGAATCGCGGCTCAGTCAGTGTTCTCGAGATGTTTAACGTGATGTTCCAGTACGTTCCTCCTCCTGTGAACTTGTTCAGCGAGACGACTGACTATTTGGAAGAGCACCTTGTCCGCGGTCTATCTCAGGTACCCGCTCCGACTTGTTGATTGTAATTTTACTCTCTCCCCCCTCATCTATTTTTCGGTGTGACTGACTAAGCCATTTTCCAGGTTGCCCACTCGAATGTCGAGCTCTTCATTCGGTCTTGGTCTACTGACATAGAGCGGGAGGAGGAGTTGAAGATGTTAAGGGAGCAAGTGAGGAAGCATGAGGCCGCCTTGAAGTCTTGGGAGCAATATCCAGACTCTGCTCAGTTCCATAAGGATGCGGTCGCTTACTTTGCTAATCGACTGGCCGCCCTCCCTAACTTAGTCGCATCTGCTTGCCAGTCCGAGGAAGCTACTCTCCCCTTGTTTCAGACATTGCGACGGGACCCGGTGGGGCTCAAGATGCTCCGTAGAGAGGCTGCTTGGGGCTATTCTCAGGGAAAGGAAGCTATGCAGGTGCTGCTGCATCGGGCCTTGGAGGAAGCCGTGCAACCTGAAACCTATGAGGAGTTACGCGCCATGCTACCTGAAGATGTGGCGCCGCCTGGCCCGAAGCCCTTTACCGATCCTACTACTGGTTCGACTGATCCCTCCACTGCTGCTTCTAGGAACCAGGACCCTAAGTAGATAGTTTGATTTGTAGGTTGAATATTTTTACGGGAAACCAGCCCCGTCTTTGTGCCGGTCGGACTTTGATCATCGTTTTCATCTTTATTGAATAGAAGTTGCTTATTTCCTCATTGTCTGTGACCTTGACATGTTTTTGTTTTCTTCGTGTCCGACCGACCAGTCACCATGCGACTTTCAACCTTCTTCGTGTCCGACCGACCAGTCACCATGCGACTTTCAACCTGCTTCGTGTCCGACCGACCAGTCACCATGCGACTTTCAACCTGCAAAAATACGGCAACTAGGTTGCAGTCCATTAAATTATTGTAACTGACCCTTGGCTTATGCAAAGCGCCAAGCATGTGGCTGCTTGTGGGATCACTTGCTTTCGGCGCCCTTCAATATTGAAGGTGATTGGCTAATGACTACAACCAAATGATCAACCGGACAAGACCAGTTGGTCGGTCCGGGAGAAATATACTTGGACAAAACCTTTAGTGGTAAGTCCATAAGAAGTGTACTCAGTCGCACATTCTACCGGATTAGACCATGTGGGTTGGGCTGAGGTAACTCAACCGATCGACAACCTCTAACGATGGTTCCAGAGGATAATAAGCGAACTTAATGACACACCCGAGCGGTCGAAATCGTGTAGGTTAGGTCGGGATAACTCAACCGATCAAAACTTCAAACGATAGCTCTGGGGGACAACAAGTGAACTTAATCACACACTCGACCAGTCGAAATCGTGCAGGTTAGGTCGGGATAACTCAACTGATCAAAACCTCAAACGATAGCTCCAGGAGATAACAAGTGAATTTAATCACACACTCGACCGGTCGAAATCGTGCAGGTTAGGTCGGGATAACTCAACCGATCAAAACCTCAAACGATAGCTCTGAGAGATAACAAGTGAACTTAATCACACACTCGACCGGTCGAAATCGTGCAGGTTAGGTCGGGATATTTCAACCGATCAGAAACCTCAAACGGTAGCTCCGGGAGTTCAACAAGTGAACTTAATCACATACTCATCCGGTCGAAATCGTGCAGGTTAGGTCGGGATAACTCAACCGATCAAAACCTCAAACGATAGCTCCGGGAGATAACAAGTGAACTTAATCACACACTCGACCGATCGAAATCATGCAGGTTAGGTTAGGATAACTCAACCGATCAAAACCTCAAACGATAGCTCCGAGAGATAACAAGTGAACTTAATCACACACTCGACCGGTTGATATCGTGCAGGTTAGGTCGGGATATTTCAACCGATCAGAAACCTCAAACGGTAGCTCCGGGAGTTCAAGAAGTGAACTTAATCACATACTCATCCGGTCGAAATCGTGCAGGTTAGGTCGGGATAACTCAACCGATCAAAACCTCAAACGATAGCTCCGGGAGATAACAAGTGAACTTAATCACACACTCGACTGGTCAAAATTGTGCAGGTTAGGTCGGGATAACTCAACCGATCAAAAACCTCAAACGATAGGACCAGGAATTTTTTTTTTCGTCCATGCAATGAGATGTCAAGATGGAGTTTCCAATTTGTAAGTGCCGGGTTGGACGACTACAGAAACTTTGTAGGGTCCTTCCCACTTCCTGGCAAACTTCTCGTGGTCGGTCGGTCTGCTAGCTTCTCTCCGTCGGAGCACCAAGTCGCCTACTTGGAAGTAGCGGGACTTCACTCGACCGTCATGGTAAGTCTTGGCGGCCTTCTGATATTCGATCATTCTGCGAGCTGCCATGTCTCTCTTCTCCTCTACAAAGTTGAGTTCTACTCCTTGCATTTCATCATTGTCCTCTGGTCGGTAATTCCTCTCCCGAGCGGTAGCATCATTGTCCTCTGGTCGGTAATTCCTCTCCCGAGCGGTAGGTACATTGTCCTCTGGTCGGTAATTCCTCTCCCGAGCGGTAGGTAGCCATGCTTCAATTGGTACTCTCGCTTCAAATCCGTAGGCAGTGAGAAAGGTGTTTCGTTGGTTGCTTGTCTTAGAGTGGTCCGATAGGTCCATAGGACGTATGTGAGTTCTTCTACCTGTCCCCGACCAGCACTTTGCAACTTTTTTTTCAGCCCATCTAGAACGTTCGGTTAGCATTCTCCACCTGTCCATTGGCTTGTGGATATGCTACAGTCGCCCGGGTGTATCTGATGCCCAAGTGAGCCATGAAGTTTCTGAACGGTTGACTGTCAAATTGTGTCCCATTGTCTGTGGTTAGGTGGACGGGTACGCCAAAGCGAGTGATCACATTGTGCCATAAGAACTTCTGACACTGTTGGGAGGTAATGGTCGCTAACGCTTCGGCTTCGACCCACTTGGTGAAGTAATCAATGACCACTATCACGTACTTTTTTCGACCGATCGTCATTGGGAATGCACCAATCAAGTCTACTCCCCATCTTGCGAATGGAATTACCTCGCTGACCGGCTGGTAGTAGGTCGCCGGTTGACTGGGCAACTTGTGGAATTCTTGGCATGTGGCGCATCGCCGCACGTACTGCTCACAATCCAAATTCATAGAGGGCCAGTAGTAACCTAACAAGACAATCTTTTACGCAAGCTTCCTTGGTCCTTGGTGGGTCGAGCAGATTCCGTCATGGACTTCTTCGATCACGATCTTAGCCTCATCGCTGGTCAAACACCTCAGGAGTGGTCCACCATATGATCGTTTGTAGAGCCTACCGTCGATCAACTGGAATCGGGGTGCCCTCAATCTAACTTTCTTTGCTCGTGCAGGATCGTCCGGTAGGGTGCCATCATGAACCTCAATGATGTCGATGCTAGGCGTTACAATCTCTTCGACCCGAGCAATCTTTGACACGTACTCGGGAGCTTCCTGGGTCAATTTGGATAGCATGTCGGCATCTGTGTTTTCCGTCCTTGGTACTTGAATCAACTCATATTTGTCAAACTGCTGCAACCACTCGAGTGCGATGTCTTTGTATCGTATCATCCGGTCCTCCTTTGCTTCAATCATACTAGAGAGCTTTCCAATTATCAATCGGGAGTCTGACCGTAACCGCAGTCGGTCGGCCTTCATCTACTTGGCCAACCGTAAACCGCCTATGAGTGCCTCGTATTCCGCTTCGTTATTGGTGGGTCGGAATTTGAAGATTAGAGCTTGATACACTTTGAAGCCTTCAGGAGATGTAAGCACGATTCATCCCCCACACCCTTTCTTGCTGGACGATCCGTCAGTGGAGGCTTCCCACCAGGGTTCTTCTAGGGCGGTCGGTCGGTCAGGCTCCGGGTCCCTTGCAGTGCATTCGACGATGAAGTCGGCTAATGCTTGTCCTTTAATGGTCGGGCGCGGCTTGTACTCAATGGCAAATTAGGTTAGCATCATGGCCCATTTGATCAGTCGCCTCGACGATGTTGGGTTTCTGAGGATCGTCCTGAGCGGTTGGTCGGTCAAAACTACAATTGGATGAGCTTGAAAATATGCCGCGAGCTTCCGAGCAGTCACCCAGAGTGCAAATGCGGTCTTCTCGAACTTTGTGTAGCGCAATTCCTATCCTTGCAAGGCTTTGCTGACGTAGTTGATCGGTTTCTGGACCCCTTTCGCTTCCTCCCGAACAAGCACCGAACTGACCACTCGGTCCGACACGACTAAGTAAACGAACAGGGTCTCCTCCTTCTCCGATTTGGAAAGGACTGGTGAGGAGCTCAGGTAAGTTTTCAATTCTTCAAAGGCGGATTGACATGCAGATGTCCATTCGAAACCATTGGACTTCTTCAATATTTGAAAAAATGGTAGGGACTTCTCAGCCGATTTAGACAAGAAACGACTGAGTGCTGCAAGTCGACCGGTTAGTCGTTGGACGTCTTTGACCAACCGGGCGGCTGCATCTCCATGATTGCTCTGACCTTCTCAGGGTTCGGTTCGATTCCCCGACCCGTCATCATAAATCCCAAGAAGTTCCCTGTTTGAACAGCGAAAACACACTTACTCGGATTTAAACGCAGGTTGAATGTTTCCATCACTTTGAATGCTTTGGCCAGGTCGGTCGGGTATGTTTCCTTCGAGCGACTTTTGACCAGCATGTCGTCGACGTATGCTTCCATTGTCGATCCAAGCAGGCCCTTGAACAGCTTGTTCACCATCCGTTGATATGTGGCTCCAGAGTTCCGTAGACCGAATGCCATCATTATGTAGCAAAAAACCCCATCAGGGGTGATGAAGGCGGTCTTCTCTTCGTCTTCTTTGCACATGAAAATTTGATGGTATCCTTTGAATGCATCCATGAAGCTCAGCAGCTCACACCCGACAGTCTCATCAACCATCTGGTCGGGATTTGGCAAAGGGTAAGGGTCCTTTGGGCAGGCTTTGTTTAGATCGGTGTAATCTACACACATCCTCCATGTGGGTGGTTTTGGCGCAAGGACCACGTTTGCCAACCACTCCGGGTACAGGACCTCCCGGATGTGACCTACTGCCAGGAGGGTGGCGGTCTCCTTCTTCACAAACTCTCGCCTTTCGCTTGACAGGTGCTTTTTCTTTTGCTTGACCGGCTTGAATCCGGTTGAATGGATAGGCGGTGGCATATGACAGACCGGTCGACCCCGGGCATGTCCTCTGGTCCCCAGGCGAAGATGTTCTTGAACTTATGCAGAGCACTGATGATTTCTTCTCGTAGACCGACCGGGAGACCCCGACCGATCCTAACCGTTCGCTCCGGTTGACTGGGGTCGAGTATGATCTCTTCCATTTCTGAAGCTGGTTGCGGCTTCTCCTTGAGTTCTCCATGGTCTACCAGCTGCGATATGGTGTGGATTCTAGCGTCCTCGCGATCCGATTGCTTGACTGCTTGTGCGTAACACTGTCATGCAACTCGCTGGTCTCCCCGAAGCACCCCGATCCCATTGGGTGTGTGGAATTTCACGCACAAGTGGCTCATCGATATGACGGCGGCCGCTTGGGTGATGCCAGGTCGACCGAGTATCGCATTGTGTACGCATTTCAGCTTGACCACCACAAGGTCCATGGTAGTCTTCAGAACATTCGGGTGGGTGCCCATCTCGACGTTCAAACTGATGATTCCTTCCGCTTCTATGGAATCGCCGGTGAAGCCAGACAACGGGGTCCGCAGGGGGGCCAACTTGTTGGTCGATAGACCTAAACGTGTGAACACGTCGAAGTATAAGATGTTTACCGAGCTCTAGTGTCGACTAGCACCCGTTGCACATCCGTCCCATTGATGTCCATCGTGATGACGAGCGAGTCGCTCTGGGTTTCTCCGTGGATGCGAAGATCATCATCAGTGAAGAATATCGGCTCCGTGCGCTTCTTCTTCTCTCGTGGTTCTGACTGCACCGATCCTATGTACAGGTTCCTTGCCCATTGTTTCCTCTGGCAGGAGGAGTCTCCTCCTTCCGGTCCTCCGTAGATGACATGAATCACCGGCTTTTTCCCAGTCCCCTTATCATCGTGCGACTCTGGTGGGCCGGGTGCCTTCGATTGTTCCATCGGATTTCTTCTCCAAACGTTTTTCTTGGCCTTACCCTTATCTTGGCCGTCCTTCCTCACGAACTACTCCAATTCTCCACTCTGAATGTGTTGCTCAATCGCAAGGCTATGCATTCCGTCGTATCATGCCCTCTAACCTTGTGGAAGGCACAATACTTGCTTCTATCTGCTCCTTCGGGTACTAGCTCGGGCGGGTGCACCAGATTACACTGCTCGGCGAATTGCAAAACTTCTACCAGTGGCTTGTTCAGTGGAGTGAATCGCGGTCCATCCCCCGTCCGGCCACGCTGCCTAAATCGTGGTCGATCTTTCCTTTGGTTGTGACCTTTGTCCCGACCGACCGGCTGCTCCTCACGTCTTTTCGCTGTGTTGGCCTCGGTAGCATCTGCATGGTGTCTGACCCGAGTGATCGCCTCCTCATATGTCTTTGGGGGCTTGACAATGAGGTCATAGTAAAGTGCCTCGGATCGGAGCGACGAGAGGAATGCATGAACACTACCCGATTTTCCATTGGTTCAACGTGGTCTACCTCTCGCTCCCATCTGGACAAGTAAGCTGACAAGGCTTCCCCCACATCCTATTTTACTTTTTTCAAATAGGTGTAAGGCTTTTTCCTTGACTTGCTGGCTACGAAATGTCTTACGAACTTATCAGCCAGTTGGCTGAAGTTCACGATCAAATGAGGCTCCAAGCTTCTAAACCACTCGGCTGCTCTACCTACCAGGGTGGCGAAGAAAGCTCTGCATATGACGGCATCGCATACTCCTAACATCAGCATGCTGCCATAATACATGTTGATGTGATCCCGTGGGTCAGATCGTCCATTGTAAGTTCGGACCAGTGGGATCCTCAAGTCCTGTGGGTAATGTGTGCTCATGACATCGTCAGTGAAGGGGGTGTCAATCAACGAACTGGATGGTTCTCCCTCTTTGTTCTTCTCACGTAGCTCACGTTGCAACTGGTCCATTTTCTCCTGCATCCTAGCCAATTGACGGTAAGGACTATCTTCCCGGTTGTCACGTTTCTCCATTCTGGTCGGCCGATCACCAATCCGCTCTACCAGTTGGGTTCTCCTGTCGTCTCTGGCCCGCCCCGCGCTACCAGTGCTACTCCTCTCGGTTTCTGTAGTTCTTCGGGATTTTTGCCTTGACTAGTCATGGTCATCTTGGGGTCCTAAGCGAGACCTAGCACTTTTCGGATCCGATCAAGTGCACTTTGGCGCTGAGCGGTGTCGTGTTGACGGCGGTCTCTTTCTTCTTTCCTAGCGGACCCTCGTGACCGGTCAGCGGATTGAATCTCTTCTGGGTCGCGATCTCGGGATGGCAGATGCGACTGCCTTTGGGAAGGTTGAGCTACCGGTTGCTGTTGTTCTATAACAGGAATTTGAGGGGTCACCATTACCCGGGAGTCCAAGCCATGGTTGATACAGTTGAGCAAATCCTTGCGGTGGTGTTCCTTGAGCGGGGTTCCCTCCAAGCGCTCTTGGTGTTGGGGGCAGCATCTGACCATTTGGGGGTAGCATAGCGTACGCCATCGGCATATGAAGATTTGGGTTGGTTGCGCCATTCATTGGTAGTGAAATGGCGGGGTGGAAATTGGTGTTTCCAGCTTGCTGGTCCGGATTCTGACCGACTGGTTGGGTGGTTTGTGTATCATGTCTTGCGTGGTTGGAGGTGAGCTCGTTCATCAAGCCCCTCGAATGGTCCAACTATCGACGCAGATCATCCTCGGGGAGTGTTTCGGCCACATTGTCGGGGTGGTGTCCAACCTGACGGGTTGAGCTTTCCCTCTACACGTAGCCCTGACTCCGACTCCTCCTGCTGGTTGCCATCTTTAAACAAGCAAGGTGAAAAAGTTAATGGGACAGATAGAGTGTCTCGCTCAGGTCCCCACAGACAGCGCCAATGATAGCGTAAATTGTCCCGGGATTACGGTTACGCTACGAATACGTATGTTGCAAGTGGATGGAGAAAAGGGGTGCTCGGCGATTCAGTCAGTCGGAGGTTACGAGTTGTAATGACGAACGGTAGTCTGTTGAGTGGATTGCAATATTAAGTGGATCACGCGAAGTGATCGTTACAGGTGCTCTAACTATTACAAACGACTGGTAGTGTTGTGAGGTGCTTGCGAGTGGTGAATGTAGAATTCAATCTGAGATGGATCTCCCAGTGAAGGAGGGAGACCCACTATTTATACTAGTTGAAGGCGGTCTTGAGCATTTAATGAGCTGTTGCAGGTGGCTTGACGTGGCGCCTTCCCATTGGCTCGGTCAAACGGTCGATCTACAGCTACGTGTAGACCAGCTGCTCGAGGTATCAGCACCGCCATCTCTACAAGTTGTCAGGCACCGCACTACGGATCAAGTGGATTCTGATGTTACTTGTAGTGTAAGTTAAGCTTTCGGCTTGCAGGTTGCGTCACTTTGTTGACCGACCGGTCATCCTTCGGTAGGTCGGTCGGGTGTGTTTCTGTCGGGGCGACTCCAAGGGTGATCCGAGAGCATTTTGTCACGAGGCCTATCGGTACAAGCAAACCGGTTGATCACAAGTGATTTATTCCAGTCGGGTTGATGACTATGACGGACCGGTCGGGTGACTTCTTGAAGGATCGGCTATACGGATCAGTCTTTTGTGCGTAGTATTTACCCATCATGTACCTTACGAATTTTTCTTATTCTTCACCTTAAGGGACATCTTCGCATTTGAAAAAAGTGGCCGACTCTTACCAATACATCTCATACATAATTTGATTTTATTTAAACTTGGGCTCCATGACTAGCTCATTGAACCTTTCCTCATAGGACATCTTGACCCAATTGACTTAGTTAAGTCAAACGCATCATAATAATAGATAAAAGGCACGCAAATCCTAATTTTACTTGATCACAAAAATGGTGCAATATCAAAAATAAATAACATTCATTCAAGGGTCCAAAGTTCATGACTAAACCGACATACTAGGCAACTAATGCATAGCATAAAACTAAATAATGTATTAATTTGTGTCTTTAGAAGATATAATCAAATTATACCAAAATTGAGTTTTTTCAATTATCACAATTTAAACTTTTATGCAAACAAATTTTCAAATAAGACATCAAACATTCTATTAATGAATTGCATACCAACATTAAATTTGTATAAAATAAGACATCAAAACATATTATTACTTTCATCATCCCAATCTTACAAAGGAGCTAATATATATATATATATATATATATATATATATATATATATATATATATATAGGGCTCATGTGCATTATGTTCTTTAGGTGACAAATAGGATGGAATTATGGCCATAAATCTAATTCAATTCAATGTATGAAATTGCATTCCAGATTTCAATACACGCGCATCATTAAGGGTAGATTTGTAATTACCTCATATTATTTTTCATAGTTACTTGTAGTGCATAATTTTCACTCGTGTAGTGCACATTTTTGTGTTTAGTGCATATTTTTGTGCCTAGTAGTGCACATTTTTATACCTAATAGTGCACGTTTTATGTCTTAGAGTTCATGCTATTAACCATCTAGGAGGTTAGTTTTATGCTCTGTAGTGCATGTTTTTGTGTCATACAGAGCAAAAGTTTGTGCCTACCAATGCACATTCGTATGGTTAATCAAATAAAATTAAACAAAACACACTATTTTTTCATAAATGTTTGCAGTGCATAATTTTCAATCGTATAGTGCAAATATTTGTGTCTAGTAGTGCACATTTTCTCAACTAACAGTGCACGTTGTTCAGTCGTAGAGTTG
This sequence comes from Ipomoea triloba, assembly GCF_003576645.1. Taxonomy (NCBI): domain Eukaryota; kingdom Viridiplantae; phylum Streptophyta; class Magnoliopsida; order Solanales; family Convolvulaceae; genus Ipomoea; species Ipomoea triloba. Next base: position 23,916,935 of record NC_044924.1, read on the forward strand.
AGGCTATCATCTATCTTTTAGGTTAGTTTTATGCTCTGTAGTGCATGTTTTTGTGCCATACAGAACAAAAGTTTGTGCCATACAGTGCACATTCTTATGGTTAATCAAATTAAAATACACAAATCACACTATTTTCTCATAAATACTTGCAGTGCATAATTTTCAACCGTATAGTGCAAATATTTGTGCCTAATAGTGCACATTTTCTCAACTAACAGTGCACGTTTTTCAATCGTAGAGTTTTGCCTATCATCCATCTTTTAGCTTAGTCTTATGCTCTGTAGTGCATGTTTTTGTTCTATACAGAGCAAAAGTTTGTGCCTACCAGTCCACATTCTCGTGGCTAATCAAATAAAATTGCACAATACACACTATTTTTTCATAAATACTTGCAGTGCATATTTTTCAACCATATAGTGCAAATTTTTGTGCCTAATAGTGCACATTTTCTCAACTAACAGTGCACGTTATTCAGTAGTAGAGTTTGGGCTATCTTCCATCTTTTAACCTAGTTTTATGCTCTGTAGTGCATGTTTTTATGCCAAACAGTGCTGTAATTTGTGCCTACCAGTGCACATTCTCGTGGCTAATTAATCAAATAAAATTACACAAAACACACTATTTTTTCATAAATACTTGCAGTGCATAATTTTCAACCGTATAGTGCAAATATTTGTGCCTAGTAGTGCAGATTTTCTCAACTAACAATGCACATTGTTCAGTAGTAGAGTTTTGGCTATCATCCATCTTTTAGCTTAGTCTTATGCTCTATAGTGCATGTTTTTGTGCCAAACAGTGTAGAAATTTGTGCCTACCAGTGCACACTCTCGTGACTAATCAAATAAAATTGCACAAAACACACTATTTTTTCATAAATACTTGCAGTGCATATTTTTCAACCATATACTGCAAATTTTTGTGCATAGTAGTGCACATTTTCTCAACTAGCAGTGCACGTTGTTCAGTAGTAGAATTCATCGACTTCACTTCGTCTTCTTCGCCGGAGAGTAGCTTGTTCAAGACGAAACACAGAAGTGTCCTCGCAATAATAACTCTTTCCGTCAACTGTCCTCGCAATAATAACTCTTTCCGTCAACTGTCCTCGCAAATCACAATCCGCCATGGACGAACCTCGAAAGCATCAGGTTCCTATTTCACTTTGTATGCAATGATATTTATATCTCTGTTTCGTTTATATACAATCTATCCTTTTCTTATACTGTGTGTGATTAGTGGTAGAGCTTGACATAGAGAAAACAGAGAAACGGGAAAAGGTAGTGGAAAAGCTACGGACGATTTTGCCCAAAAGCGCTAATCATACTACAGATCAGTTCATGCGCAAATTTTAAATCCAATGGTCTATATTTCATACTATTTCTCATCTAAGGGACTAATTTCACAAGATCCCTTATATATATATATATATATATATATATATATATATATATATATATATATATACAAGAGTTAATTCTATTTTTGGTCCTAGATTTTTAGGTGACAGTCCACTTTTAATAATTCTTTTTCATAATATCTCTCTTTGATCCTAGTATTATTGTGGTATAACTATTTTTTTTGTCCTCTATCAACAAAATCGTTAAAATATGGATTCACAACAATAATTTAGGGTCCGTTTGAAACTCGAAAAATGACTGAAAGACATTTTCTAGATTTTCCTATGTTTGGATATTCAAGAAAAATAAAATCAGGAAATTATTTATTCTGGTCCACGGGAAAAAAAAAAAAGAAACCTAATTTTGGTGGAAAATGTTTACCTAAATTTTAGTCGGAACACATTTTTTGAATTCTTTTTTTTTTTGTATTTATGTTCTTTCTCATATCTTTTGAAGTTAGTTTCCGAATTAGTATTACCACCACCAATTATTATTATTATTATTATTATTATTATTTAACAAATAATATGTTCATTTTCGGGAAAAATTAATCAAATAGACAAAATACAATTTTTTAATTTTTAGCCAAATAAAATTAAAAAGATTTTTGTATGACCTTCAACTAAACATTAGAAAATTAAATTATTTTTCAAAAAATAAATATTTTTTTAAAAATTATTTTCTGGAAAATATTTTTCAGATTTTCTAATTAACGCTTAGTTACCATTATCAATTCCAATCATTATTTCATGGATCATGTTCCACACATTTGTGTGGACCATAAATAAAAAGTACATTATTTAAAAGTACATAATTTTATTTTTATATATTATCAAATAATTACACAAATAATATATTTTAAGATATTAAAAATGTATATTGCATTCATGGTAGGTTCACACAATAGTTTGCCTAGTATGATGGTTTCTCTTCGTCTTATTGATATTTAAAACTTGAAAGTTAAAATAAAAAACACAATATAATTGAGAAACCACAAATGAAAAAAACTCTTATTAAAATGCTACAATTTTATTGCAATCAAAGAAGAGGCCGGAAGGTCCATCTTCGGGTTGCAAAGCCACCCTCACAATATTCTGAGCTCCTTCATTTGCCGTAATCTTTCCCGTGTTGAAATTTATGTCTGTCTTAACATAGCCAGGGTCGACACAATTCACCTGTAAGGAAGGGTACTTGTGTGCTGTGATTCTTGCATGAGCATTCATGGCTGCCTTTGAGACAACATAGGCTGACATGCGTGAAGGCCATTCCTTTTCTTTTGAGGAACCATTTTTTAAATCTTCTAGGAATTTATTCACCACTTCATCTAGCTTTTCAGGTGGACTTTCCACGTTGTTCAATACTCCTTTGGCCCACTCATTAGGTATATTCTGAAATATAAAAGAATTATATGGCGATTTCTATTCGTGATTTTTAGTAAAATTTTTGAGACAAAATGAATGATGTAGAAGTGAGAAAAGGGAAATTGAAAAGACGAGATCCTTAGGGTAAGTTGAATTTTTTGTCTCCTTAAGTGGACCTCACAAATAAAAAGGCAAATTGATTTGCAGCTACGTGAAGCAGCTGCGCCCAGTGGGGCGCGTTGAGCACACTTTTTTTTTTTTTCTGACAATTCATTGTTTTCTTTTTCATTTTTTTTTTTTGGATTTTGCCTCCTACCTTTCTTTCCTAGTTGGCATTTAAAAATTGGTGCTAAAAAGTTAACTATTGAGTAAGGCCTAAGAGCATTTCCAATAGTTGTGGTTTTTGATGAATTTTTGTAGGTATGACTAGGAAAAAGAAGATGGGAGGGAAGAGAAAAAAAACAAGTCTGCCAAAAAAGAGATATAGAAGATTTTACGCGCCCAGGGGCGCATGCAGCACGCAAGTTGCGCTAAACACGCGATTTTGGCACGCCATCTCCTCCATGTAGGCCCCACATTTTAAAACCAAAACCATACCTCCTACAAGAAACCATTTTCTTCTCTCTGCTCACACTCTTTCATCAACATCATTCATGTTATCTCAAAAATCACACCAAAGATCTACCGATGGAGATACTATAAGTTTGTCCACAACTAAAGCTTTCAAATATTGTGACATTATATTTCTATTTTTATCATCCAATCAGCTAACAATTTGATTTTTTTTTTTTTTGTTCTTCCAATGTTTTTAAACCAACCAAAATATTTAGTTTAAAATGTTCAAATTTTCCTCATAATAAAAAAGAGTGAATTAATTATGGTTGATCATGGAATTTAAAATTGACTTAATTTTATTTTTTACTATTAAAATTGTGTCACTTTTTGTCAATTAAATGTAAACTAATTTTTTTTTTTTAAAAAAAAAAGAAGAAAAAAAAGAGGTACCTCCAATTTTGACCAACCAGAGGTGACGTATACTATTCTTGGAGATTTAGATTGTTGGAGGAGGGGTAAAAATGCCTCAGTCATTCTCTTTGAGCCATAGTAATTTATCTCAATGCATTCAGCACTCAACTCATAATTATGGGAAATCGCACCCATCATATTGAGTAGACGTTCCTGCATCCATTTAATTAAGGATATCATCAATAATTTAATTTTCACACAACATTTTAAAAAGCTAAGTAGGAGAGAGATAAAAATAAAAGAGAAAAAGATGAAAAAAAATACCGAAATTAAAAAAAAATAGGAAAGCGACGGTCCTTATTTAGAGTGGTTGTCAGCTGGCAGCCACTCTGATGTGCCCACTGGGGCACAAAGTGTAGTCCAAACGCACTCCTGCGTATTGTTTTTTCTATAAAAATTTTAGTCTTCGTAGGAGAATCCAAACTATTCTATCTCATCACATTCTCTCCTCTACGCACTGTTGCAAAAATTCTCACTTAGGTGGCGCTCCTATATCGAGGCGAATTGCTCCCTAGGCGTCCGCCTAGCTGGCCGGCTGCCTAGGAGGACGCCTAGCGCCTAACTCGGTCGACTAGGCCGAATTTGGCTGAGTTAACTTGCCCAACTCGACAGAGTTAGTCGAGTTAACTCGAGCGAGTCGATCTTGTTAATTTTATTATGATATTTATATATATTTAAATTTATTTATTTATATAAGTAAGAGAAGTAAGATATATATATATATATATATATAACATACACCCACACACATGAATTGATTTTTTGTTTTTATAGGTCGCTGCCTAGGTACCGCCTAGGCGCCTAGACCGCTTTGGCGCTAGGCGCTAGTCTACCGCCCGACTAGCGCCTAGCGCCTACTGTAACCATGCCTCTACATTAGTTAACATTTCTTTAAATAATGTGAAATCTCTAAACAAATAACATGAAGCAAATATCTACTAAGTGTAAGCATGAACTTTCATAATTCTTACCTCTTAATACTTTTTTTTTTTGGTGAGTGAATTCCCAATTTAGTCATCGACTATAATGATTTTTTTTCGATTTATTCTTAAATGTATTTTAATCCAATTTAATTCCTATATTAAGGCTATGTTTGGCAAACGTAGCTGAAATGGTAGCTGAAAGCTGAAAAGTAGTTGAAAGCTGAAAAGCTATAAGCTCGAAGCTGAAATCTGAAGAGCTGTTATGCTTAAAAGTGTTTGGTAAAATTAGCTTTTTGATAAGCTGATAAATGTAAAAGACTAAAAAGGACATTTTCATACAATTTAAATAATTTTTTATTTAAATAGGTTTGTTTATGTATTAAAATATAAAATAATGAAATCAATATATTTAAATAAAATATAAAGTAAGAACATATATTTGAAAATATATAAAGTAAAAAAAATATTTATAATTCATAAGATTAGTTCATACAAAAATTAATGTTCAAACATAAATATCAAACTGAAATTACAACCAAACATAATGAAAATAAAATGTCAAAAGGGTTTTAATTGAGAGGGTAAAGGATGTCATTTATTTAAAATAATAAGGATAAAGATGGAAAAAAGTTAGGAAGCTAGTAGCTTATTTTGAAACGCTACCTTAGGTAGCATTAAAAAATAAGCTCTTATTTTAAGCTACTAGCTTATTTTAGTGACATCACCAAACAGAACTTATAGCTTATTAGTAGCTTAAAATAAGCTATAAGCTCCTAATTAAACTCAGCCAAACAGAGCCTTATAGCTTATTTTAAGCTACTAATAAGCTATAAGCTCTGTTTGGTAATGTTCTCAAAATAAGCTAGTAGCTTAAAATAAGAGTTTATTTTGAAACGCTACTTGGGGTAGCTTTTCAAAATAAGCTAGTAGTTTTTTAACTTTTTTTTCCATCTTTAACATTTTTATTTTAAAGAAATGACATCATTTACCCTTCCCAATTAAAACCGTTTTGGCTAAACCTTTTTTACCTTTTCTCTTCAATATGTTTGGTTGTAATTTCAATTTGACATTTGTGTTTGAACATTGATTTTTGTATGAACTAATCTTATGAATTATAAGCATTTTGTTTTACTATATATGTTTTCAAATATATGTTCTTATTTTATATTTTATTAAAATATATTGATTTCACTATTTTATATTTTAATATATAAACAAACCTATTTAAATTTAAAACTATTTAAATTNTTAACTCGAGCGAGTCGATCTTGTTAATTTTATTATGATATTTATATATATTTAAATTTATTTATTTATATAAGTAAGAGAAGTAAGATATATATATATATATATATATAACATACACCCACACACATGAATTGATTTTTTGTTTTTATAGGTCGCTGCCTAGGTACCGCCTAGGCGCCTAGACCGCTTTGGCGCTAGGCGCTAGTCTACCGCCCGACTAGCGCCTAGCGCCTACTGTAACCATGCCTCTACATTAGTTAACATTTCTTTAAATAATGTGAAATCTCTAAACAAATAACATGAAGCAAATATCTACTAAGTGTAAGCATGAACTTTCATAATTCTTACCTCTTAATACTTTTTTTTTTTGGTGAGTGAATTCCCAATTTAGTCATCGACTATAATGATTTTTTTTCGATTTATTCTTAAATGTATTTTAATCCAATTTAATTCCTATATTAAGGCTATGTTTGGCAAACGTAGCTGAAATGGTAGCTGAAAGCTGAAAAGTAGTTGAAAGCTGAAAAGCTATAAGCTCGAAGCTGAAATCTGAAGAGCTGTTATGCTTAAAAGTGTTTGGTAAAATTAGCTTTTTGATAAGCTGATAAATGTAAAAGACTAAAAAGGACATTTTCATACAATTTAAATAATTTTTTATTTAAATAGGTTTGTTTATGTATTAAAATATAAAATAATGAAATCAATATATTTAAATAAAATATAAAGTAAGAACATATATTTGAAAATATATAAAGTAAAAAAAATATTTATAATTCATAAGATTAGTTCATACAAAAATTAATGTTCAAACATAAATATCAAACTGAAATTACAACCAAACATAATGAAAATAAAATGTCAAAAGGGTTTTAATTGAGAGGGTAAAGGATGTCATTTATTTAAAATAATAAGGATAAAGATGGAAAAAAGTTAGGAAGCTAGTAGCTTATTTTGAAACGCTACCTTAGGTAGCATTAAAAAATAAGCTCTTATTTTAAGCTACTAGCTTATTTTAGTGACATCACCAAACAGAACTTATAGCTTATTAGTAGCTTAAAATAAGCTATAAGCTCCTAATTAAACTCAGCCAAACAGAGCCTTATAGCTTATTTTAAGCTACTAATAAGCTATAAGCTCTGTTTGGTAATGTTCTCAAAATAAGCTAGTAGCTTAAAATAAGAGTTTATTTTGAAACGCTACTTGGGGTAGCTTTTCAAAATAAGCTAGTAGTTTTTTAACTTTTTTTTCCATCTTTAACATTTTTATTTTAAAGAAATGACATCATTTACCCTTCCCAATTAAAACCGTTTTGGCTAAACCTTTTTTACCTTTTCTCTTCAATATGTTTGGTTGTAATTTCAATTTGACATTTGTGTTTGAACATTGATTTTTGTATGAACTAATCTTATGAATTATAAGCATTTTGTTTTACTATATATGTTTTCAAATATATGTTCTTATTTTATATTTTATTAAAATATATTGATTTCACTATTTTATATTTTAATATATAAACAAACCTATTTAAATTCACTATTTTATATTTTAATATATAAACAAACCTATTTAAATTTAAAACTATTTAAATTGTATGAAAAACAAACCTATTTAAATTTAAAACTATTTAAATTGTATGAAAATGTCTTTTTTAGTCTTTTTACATTTATTAGCTTATCAAAAAGCTAATTTTACCAAACACTTTTAAGCATAACAGCTAGCTTAACAACTCTCCAGATTTCAGCTTCGAGCTTATAGCTTTTCAGTTTTCAACTACATTTCAGCTTTTAGCTACCTTTTCAGTTAGGTTTTCCAAACATAGCCTAAAATACTTGGTAATTTTACCTCTATTAATACTCAATTTACTTCTTGCTTTAGTAATTCTACCCAATTTAGTCGATGATCAATTAATTCTGAATAGAAACGTACCTCTGGAGTTTTTAGAGCGCTTTCATTAGCAACAAGTCCAATAACTCCAGCATTATTCACCTAAACCAATAAAATAAGATAAAAGTAAATTCAAAGTCCTACATCAAGCCAATTTTGGTTAATGTTCCCAATATGGATAATATTAAACTATGTGGTTTCATTTTCTTTTATGAGAAAGGAGGGGACACCCGATCACAAATCAAAGCTTATTTCTAAGAATAACACAATGGTTAACGCTATCAACTGAATCTTTCCATAAAATTCAATGAAGGGGTGGTGGTGCATAGTGGAGGTGGTGGTGAGAGAGAAGAGAGATGGAAAAATAATGAATATGAAAAATGTTCTCGATTAAAAAATTTAAGAATGTATTTTTTATCAAATGGGGCCTTTTTCGTTGATCGGAATAAAATATTTTTATTTTTAGTTTTATTTTCTCTAAATACCTAAATAATGAAAAATTTTAAAAAACACTTCTGAAAGTTATTTTTCATATTTTTAAATACAGTTAAAGTTTTAGAGATAGTCAATCGTCCTTATTTTGTGCTCCAAAAATATTCTCGTGGGACTAGTTTAAGTGGCTGGTCACCTGACTTAAAGTCTTTACTCTAGCGGGTCAAGTTCCCTTACATGCTAAGTCAACAATAAGAACTGACTGAGAGATTGCTTTCGTGACTTGTAAACCGAATCAAATTTCATAGTTCCTAATTAAAACTTACACCTTTAGTCCAAGTTAGTACTAATTTGAAAATAAGCCAAATTAAAGTGAAAATTGTTGGGTATACACTCACCAAAATATCAAGTCTTCCAAAGTTGGTGTTCACGAAATGAACAAGTGAAGAAAGAGTTGAGGCATCAGTAACATCGACGCGGTGAAAGAGCACATGATCAGATAGGCCGAGACCTCTGAGTTTCTCCACAGCTTCAGTTCCCTTGTGTTCGTTTCTTGCGGTCAAAATCACCGTGACTCCATCACAAGCTAACTGCCTGCAAATTTCAAACCCAATCCCCTTGTTTCCTCCTGTAACAACTGCATACCTGTGCCCATAAATAAACACAATCAACTAATCAGCTAGCTAGGGATCGGAGAATGAAAGCTAGCTTGAAGAAGCATGAATGTTGTAGACGGCGCTAGTCGGGTGTCCAGGGACGCCTAGCACCTAGGCGGTCGAGTAATAATACTAAGAAAAGTCCGTAAGGACAGCCCAGGTGGTAAGAGTGCTCTACCTACAGCCGAGAGGTTGGAGGTTCGATCCTCAAACCCCTGTGTTTGAGCCGGTCAGTTATGGGTAACTTAGGCTGGTTTACCTCCTTGTGGTCGTTTGCCGGTTAGGGTCACAAGGCGACGAGAAAACCTCGTTAAAAGAATAATACTAAGAAAAGTCCGTAAAGACAGCCCAGGTGGTAAGAGTACTCTACCTACCGCCCAGAGGTTGGAGGTTCGATCCTCAAACCCCTGGGTTTGAGCCGGTCAGCTATGGGTAACCTAGGCTGGTTTATGTGGTCCTTTGCCGGTTAGGGTTACAGGGCGAGGAGAAAACATGTTAAAAGAATAATACTAAGAAAAACAGCACACACAAAAAAAAAAAAAAAAAAAAAAAANAAAAAAAAAAAAAAAAAAAAAAAAACACTCAGACGACGTCGAATAGGCCTACTCGAGCACCTAGTTGGTCAACTTGGGCGCCGAATTGGTCGATTCGAGCGCCTAATCTACCTCCATCTAAGGGTAAAATTTCCTTCATTTAAGGCGCCTAATCGGTCGACTAGGCTGATTTCTACCACAGTGAATTATGATGCATCCTGGGCATGGTTGGTATATATGTCATCTTTACGTGCCTTTTTGATGCGTCAGTAGCGTTGATTGCTCCTGCCATTGATGCCCCTATAATCAATATAATGCCTCACTCATCTACACTATGTATACACGATTCTCCTTTAAATGAATGCAGAATAGAGGCGTGAACATCTGCGGATCCGTAGTGCCCAACTCAATTTTTTTATTTTATTTTTAATTTTTATTGTACTATTGTTAGGACTCAACCAATTCAATAAGTTGGAAATTGGCTCAACTCGTACATTATTTTGGTTGGAAAATGATGGAGCTAATTTCATGAATGGTTTATTATTAAGTATGGATATTTATCCTTTTTTTTATCATTGGCTTTTAATTTGACCATAATTGGTTCATTGACTACTGTTTGATCCTTCAGTTAAACATTCATTTACATTAAATTTAAGGGTAAAAATTAAAAATTAGCTAGAAGAATCGTCTCTACAAATTTACATATTTAAGGGCGTTAAATAAAGGATAAAATCACCTCAAATTTAGAATTAGCTTATGCATCAAATTGTTCTTCACATTCCCATTAATGATGAATCTAGTTGATAGGAAATAACCCTCGAGCGTATAACTGTGTATGATGTATCCGCTCGGTACGTATTACGTATCCCGTGAGGGACACTTCCCGATCTTAACTGACACCACGTAAGGGTCCAACCCAATCCGAGATGAGGTACAGATTCATCCTTTCATATTATTAGTTATTGCAGCGCCTTTCAAGCTCGGCACCGACCTTGACGACTAAACCGGGTACCATTAGCATAATGCCTTCCACACTAGAGAGCAAAGTACCCTTGACGCCGCTTCCCCCAATCACCTCATAATTAGACTCGTCATGAATCATTCCCCACGTAGACTTACTTAGAGGAGCCGCGGACCACATCAGTGTATCTGAAACACGTGGCGGGCAATCGGAACACTTGGCATGTGTCCCCTTCTAACCCCTATAAATAGCACATTTAATGCCTTATTCCTTGTGGAGGGACTTTTAGACCTTTTCCTTTCACAGTACATCTTAGCTCGGGAGCCTCTGACTCACTATTTAAGTTACCGAAGCTCACATACTTAGTAGACATACGTAGGGGTATTCAAAGACCTGAGTATATTTACCACATCACTAGTGTATGAAGTTTATGAACCTAATTTGTCCATGCATCAAGCTAATTTTTACACTTTTACCCTTAAATCTAAGGCTTACTAAATGAAAATTAGACCGAATGACCAAATCTGAAAAATAATCAATAGTCAAGACCATGAACCACTTATAGTCAAATTGAAAGTTGTCAATGATATATAAAAATTGGTAAATATCAATAATTAAGACACCATTTTTCGAATTAACTAATTGAAAAATCTATTTACCAAATTATAATATTTAATTTGCCAACAAACCAAACCTAACTTGGTTTGGTTAAGATTTAATTTGATGCTCCGCATGTAAGTTTGGTTATAAGTGGTTGGAATTAAAATATTGTAGGTGGATTTGCCGAAGATAAATTGAGTAAATGAATCTTAGCTTTTTTTTTTTTTTTTTTTTTTTGAAGATAAATGAATCTTAGCTATGCGTGAGTAAATGTGTGTTTGACGAGAACTATAAAATTAGCGACTGCTATTATTAGAATCTTACAATATTTCATATTATGCCCTAATTAAAACCGACAAAGTAAGTTATGAATCATTGCTTTAAATATGTGAATTTGACATCATTTGGACAAAAATGTGTCGATTAAAAACCCTGACAAAAATATGTAAAGTACCAATGCCATTACCTTCTTTTCAAAATCCTATTTGAAAAGAAGGTAATGGGAGCACCTTCTTTTATTTTCTTTTGCTTTGGCCGATAATGCCACAAAGAAAGGCAATTGCATTGCCTTCTTTTCACAAGTTAAGAAGAAAGGTAATAGTATTGTCTTCTTTACTACTTTATATATTAATTAATTACATATACAAACACCATTAATTTGTTTAATATATGTGATTATAAGCTCTTCAAAGCAATTAAAGAATCGATACAGTTTGATAATCATCCTTAGTAATTCTATATTTAACTAGAACACAACCCTTCCAGTTTGTATTACTTCGAATTTTTTTTTTAAAATTTATATTTTATAAAATATTAATTAACAACATAAAATTTTCAAAAAAAAAATTAATCACATTAACAAAGATTTTAAAATTTTAAATTGTCATTTGTAGTACGATGGATTGTATTATATTTATTTATTTATTTATTTATATTATTTTTTTTATTTGCGACGATCTTGATAATTATAAATGTGTAATTATTACTTTATTAGTGCAACTATATTGTAATTTTTCATGACATTCATATTAATAAAGGAGCAATGGAATACATAGAGGGCATATCGTCATCAACGACGGTGACTACCAAAGTCCATTTCATTAGGAAATTGACTTCTACGTTGTTAACCTCATGAGCTTTCCGACAAGCACCAGAGGGTGGGAGGAAAGTGACCATTGTGGTCAATTGAACTTCGTCATCCGGCAATGGATTCAAGTCTCCTACTACTCTAACAAGAAGACTTTTAGCACAAAGGATTCCGGGATAGTCCCTCTATAATGGCATGCGGCAATGACATAAGCACAAGATAAGCCATCTACCGCCCAACGGCCGCAACTACATGTCCAGTCAGTCAAATTTACCTTAACATAGCATGGTTGGCCGAGAGAACTGGAAGTTGATTCAAGTGCTACCTCATATATCCCTCTTTGGTTGTTATATGCGCGAATGGATACATTGTACTTGAAGCGTTCACGATCGGACATTTGCTTATCAATATTGGTTGGTCAACGCAATCCATCTTGTTGCATTAACTCACCAGCGGATCGGAACGCCTGTTTTGAAGCATAGCCACTAATTTATGGAATGTTAGTCGGGCGATAGCAGTGCTATAATAACAACAACAACGACGACGACAACAATGCCATGCACTGCTCTACTACTAGTGGTTGAGGCTGTGAATTGTTTGCATAAATGATAAGGCTGTGAATTATTTGCATAAAAGATACTACTACTAGTGGTTGAGCCTGTGAATTGTTTGCATAAATGAGGAGAGAGAAGAAGGTGTTGAGAACACCCCTTCTCCCTCCCACGTGACACCTAAGGCAGTGAATATAAATGATGAGAGAGAAGAAGGTACTGAGCTCCTCTGAAACATGTGAGGATTTTTTTGATAAAGAAGTAGTCTGATTATCTTCTTCTAAAAAACTCTAATGAGAAGAAGGTAATGAGGCTAGTACTTTACACATTTTGGTCCACTTTTTTATTCCTACACATTTTAATTTGTCTCATCCTTTTCAAATCAACACAAAAATGTCATCAGCCCTAAAGTTATTTATATAACAAAGACGCCTAGTATGAGGCAGTCCAGGAATCTTATTCCTTCTAGGGTTCTAGACCCAAAATATGTATAGATAGATCCTCTTTACATAGAGAAAGGGGAAGCGATTCTGAGATGTATAATACTGATATGGATTAATTCCTTCGATCTCTTTTGTACATATAGAACATATAGAAAAATCTGTATATAATTGCATATAGAAGATAAAGAGAGAAGATGGCATAAAATAGCTCCCAAAGCCTTCCTCATTTATTGTTCTCCTTCTATGATTTACATTGAGTTGGGAGGAATTTAGAAAGTGTTTTCTAGAGAGAGAGCAATGATTTAGAGTGAGTTGGGAGGAATTTAGAAAGTGTTTTCTAGAGAGAGAGCAAAGAGAGAAAAAAGTCTACCTAAGTGAAGGGCTAAGGCCCTTTATATAGGCTTAGAAGCTAACCGAGCCGTTTGACCTTGACCCGAACCATTTGACCTCGACTCGACTAAAGAAATGAGAGCGTGGACGTATCGGGAGGTAGAACCGGGGAATATTACCTATCAAGTAGCCCCCCGAGTCCGTGCCCTGACGTTGAGCCAATAAGGAAGTGTTTGGGTTGGAAAAACTGACCATACAGTCTGCGACTTACGTTGGTTACCTCGCTAAAAACCAGTGTTGCAAAAATCCCGCCTAGGCGCCAATTAATCCCCGCCTAGGCGCTAGGCGCTGGTCGACCGCCTAGCGTATCACATTAAATGGTGGTCTAGGCGGCTGGCCGGCTAGGCGACCGCCTAGGCCACCTAAGCTCCGCCTAGGCCGCCAAAGCACCGCCTAGGCCGCTTAGGCGCTGACCGCCTAGGTGTCGACTAAACCGACTAGGCCTTCTAGTCGGTCGATTAACTATTGTTCTTTTTTTAATGGGTTATTTCACTCAAAATAACATCATTTTGAGCGAAATAATCCTAAATTGTACAAACTTTAGATTTTTTTAGGTTAATATTTAATATTTTAGTATTAACTATTAAAGTATTATATAATTTATAATTATTAGTCTTTAAAAAATTAAAAATACTTAAACAAATTTTTAAAAAATAAAAAATAAAATAAAAAAATACACGAACGCCTAGGCGTCGATTAATCCCCGGCTAGGCGTCCTAGGCGCTAGGCGCTCCCCGAGCGCCTAGCGATTTTTTCAACCATGCTAAAAATCTTAGGCTAAGAAAAAACCCAATGGAAAAAATCTTAGTTAAGGAAAAAAGAGCACAACCTTAAACGTCAATGAGGAAGAGTTCGAGGTAGAAAAAATGATTGTATAGTCTGCGACTTACGCCGATTGCCTCACTAAAAACCTTAGACTAAGAAAAAACCCAGTGGGAAAAAAAAATCTTAGCTAAGGAAAAAAGAGCACAACCTTAAGCACAATCTTTTAGACTATAAGGTTCGGCTAAACTCTACCGATCTAGGGATCAAATTTGCAATTCGATTGAGAAGTCAAATTTTACCGATCTAGGGATCGGGTTTTACCAATCAGGGGATTGTATTTTTAGATGAGATCTAGCGATCAAGTCTTACCAATCAAAGGATTTGATTTATTCATGGTCTAGGGACCTGATCTACTGATCTTATCGATCGTAGGTGGGAACGCTTTTCCCAATACCTTATACTCAGGTTAACTGGTCGTAGCTGGTTTGAGCTTGGTCAAACCCTAACCTAGATTATATGGGATTAAGATCATTCTTACCCGATCACGTTTAGTTGGTTTTAATTACCATGCTAACCACTATGACAGGTTTCATAACCGAGATTATTTAAACGGGGCATTTCCCCCTCCCNCCGCCCCCCGCCCTTTTAAGCTCAACTTATTATGAACTGAGAATCCCAAGTGGAGGGATGCTAGGATACCAGAAAGTCTAATGAGACTAGGAAGGTTATAATGCTCGAGCAGTATGCTATGGTGTGCTATAATCACCAATGTCACTTTGCTCGAGAAGTGTATTATAGTCGGGAATGGCTTCAGTGAGCTCCATAGGTTGAGGGAGTTTCCCTACAATCGTCTTACGAGTGAGCTCCGTAGGTCGATGAATATATCCCGCTTCTTAGCATTGCCGATCTCTTGATCGTTTTGCCCGACCATGGGCCTTATGCCTGATCTCCAGTATTAGTGCCGATCTCTTGATCGCTTGCCCAGTCATGGGCCTTATGTTTGATATCCGATCGCTTGATCGATAGCATTTGAATCCTCCTGATACGTCCACGCTCTCGTTTCTTTAGTCAGGTCGAGGTCAAATTGTTCGGGTCAAGGTCAAACGGCTCGGGTTAGCTTCTAAGCCTATATAAAGAGCCTTAGCCCTTCACTTAGGGGAACTTTTTTCTCTCTTGGCTCTCTCTCTAGAAAACACTCCCTGAATTCCTCCCAACTCACTCTAAATTATAGAAGGAGAACAATGAATAAGGAAGGCTTTGGGAGCTATTTTAGCCCATTTCTCTCTTTATCTTCTATATGCAATTTCATACAGATTTTGCTATGTGTTATATACGTACAAAAGAGGTCGAAGGAATTAATTCATATCAAATACCTATATTCTTTCCATATAATTTTTCTACATTTTTCCTATATTTTCGCTATTCTAGCGGTAGTGTTGGCTTGCCATTGACTATCCAAAAGTCATAAAACTAACATCAATTTCAATTTTGGGTAACGGCAGTTATCCCCTAGCATATATATCAATTGCTTATATTAGTTCGTGATGCCCTAGCGTAAAGAATTGAATAATGACTGAAAATATAATAAGCATCCAAATACTCTTGATTTCCATTCTTGTTTTCTACCATATATACGGAAATAAAAAATGTAAACAAAATATGTACCCTCTATATGGAAGTTGGTCAAAATAGAGGATAATTATTATGTAATATAAATATTGTAATATATTAGTAAATATATTCTTACCGTATACAGTAAATAGTAAAAAAAAATGACCCAACTTACCATGAATATCAATTACCGTATACGCTAATATTATATTTTTCCGTAAAAAAATTCTTACCATGAATATAAATTAGTGTATATATAAATTATGATATATTAAATAGCAGTATTTTAAAATAGGTAAAATATTATTGATTAGTGCAACTGGATGTGCGTGTGTAATATTTATATTTATATTTACATAATAATACAATTATCGTGCATTTGGAAAGTATATTACCATGAATTATGTTATTACCGTGAGAATTGCGGTATAATTTATGTCTATCATGAGAATTAGGTATAATTTGTGAAATTGGAAACAATATTACCAATTAATAGATATTAGTTAATTTCCATATAACATTTTCTTACCAATTATCTATACTATTAAAGTTGAAGAGGAGGATTTTTACTTTTATTAATAGAAAGAAATAGATAGATTAACCAAGGACCTTGTGATCTAGTGCATTGACTTGCTCCCTTGTATGGGAGGTTGTGGGTTGAGTCTTACTGGAGGTGATTAATAGATTAATTATTTTGTTGTTGTATACTGAATTTATTAAATATATCTATACTTATATATAAAAACAATATCCTCCCCCAAATTTTCCCGCCCAAACCTAGGGACATTTTAGTAAAATCATTTATTTTATTCATTTATTAATTTATTAATTAATTATCCATATATATTTATTAATAAAATCAGTCTTTGTAAACTTAAACTCAAAATTATTTTAGTAAAATCATTGATTTTATTAATCAACCATATATATTTTCATAAAATTAGCAATCAATTATTATTACAATTAAAATTAATTACACTTTCCTTTGAGAGGACCCTTTGTTTCACAATTTTTGTGCTATATATATCACCCTATATTACAGGACAAGCCATCCGAATTTATCATTCCATATGACCTGGAGTCTCTAGAAAACAATTACTCCATAGGAATGAGATTTAAAATGAGGTTTGAAGGGGAAGAAGCTCCTGAGCAGAGGTATGTCAATGTGTTAGCATTGTTGAGGGTGATGTGTCTTTTCTTTGTATCAATTCTAGACCAGTAACTAATATTATGAGCGTTATGTGGTGGTCTTTTTAGGTTTACTGGAACTATTGTTGACATTAAAGATCGTGATCCCCACAAGTGGCCGGAATCAAAATGGAGATGTCTAAAGGTAATACCCTTGTGTTTGAAAGGGAGGGGTTTGGTGATACATTTTTATTTGTGATGCCTAAAGTGATATGTATTGCTATCTTTAGGTGCGGTGGAATGAAACTTCAAGGATTCCAAGGCCTGATCGGGTTACACCTTGGAAAAAAGATCCAGCCCTTTCTCCTTCTACACTAAATCCACTAATTTGTGCCAAGTTTTCCCCCCAAAATTTAGAGGTATTTATTATAAATTAATTTCTCTTAAATAATCATACTTTAGTATGTGTTTATGTTTATTGATTTTAGTCTAAGAAAATTATAAGAAAATTGCAAACTTTATTTGCAAAATTACGATCAAATAATGATTGTAGTCTCCAATTATCCAGTATATGCATAATAATAATAATAATAATAATAATAATAATAATAATAATAATAATAATAATGTTATTAACTTAATTACTTTACTTTCTAAATTTTTGATATGTCAACCATTTAGACAAAAATATTATTTAAATTAATAATAATACTATATATATATATATATATATATATATATATATATTATTGCACCATTATTTAATAATAATAATAATAATAATAATAATGATGATGATGATGATGATGATGTTATTTCCTTAATTACATTACTTTCTATATTTTTGTAATACCAACCATTTAGACAAAAATATTATTTATAATTAAAAATATTTAAAGTCTATATATATATATATATATATATATATATATATATTATACCATACTTTCCCTAATCTACTTTATTAATTCCCTAAACTACTACACTTCATTCCCCTCCTTTCCTTTAATAATAATAATAATAATAATAATAATAATAATAATGGATCCTAAGAAGCAATGTGATGCAAATGATAGTGGATTTGTTAAGAGATGTGAAAGTTGAGAAGCAATTAATAAAATATTTTCCTGTTGAAATTCTAGACAGTTATGTTTTGTTTAAATTTTAACATTTCATGGTTTTACATTACTTTGAATATGCAGTTGTTTTATTCGTTTATTCATACATGTTCAAAGGTGAAATTATAGTTCAAAAAAAGAATATTAAAAAAATATTTAACTGAAAACTAAACGGCACGAAATTTAGGCCATTTAAAAAAGTAAATTAATATTTACATTTGATTGAAAATTGAATGAAAAAGGAAATGAATTTATTTCAACAATTAAATTATTATAATTATATTAATCATATTAATATTTATGAAAGAAAAAAGAAAATGAATATATTAATATTTCATTGGAAATATAATTGGCAATTATATTTATATAATTATATTACTTATTAATTATATGGAAATGAATATTAAATTTTTTATGAATGAAAAAGTAAATAAATATTACACACAGGAATATGTTTTTAATATTATGTTTATTAATGTTACTAATTGGCACAGGAATTAGGCCAAATGAAAAAGGAGATTAATAACAAAAATTCACATAAATATAACATAGCTTTCCCTATGCAAGAATTAGTAACCACCAAATGAAATATTAGAAAAAAATTATGAAGGAAAAATAAATGGAAATGAATATTTATTCTTTTTATGAAGGAAAACGGAAATGAATATATTCATATTTCACTGGAAATATAATCGACAATTATATTATAATTATAATTATATTAAATATTTAGAAGGAAACACAAAATAAATTTATTAATATTTCACTGAAAATATATTCAAAAATTATATTTTTATAATTATATTACTTTCTAATCATATGGAAATTAATATTAAATTTTTATGAACGAAAAGGAAATGAATATTACACGAGAATCTGTTATTAATATTTAATTAGTACACATGTGACATAAACACTGCAGAAGGTCGAACATATTTAATATATAATAATAATAATTTTTGTATATACGAATTGATATTCCTGTTAACGAAAAATAATTAGTAATTGACTAATAATAATTGCCTAATAATTATTATGGTAATTAAGCTAAATATTGGTCGTTAAATTTATTTTTATACTCCGTAATAATTAAAGCTAAATTATTTCTCATTTCTTCCATATTTATTTTTGTAAGAATAATATAATTACTTAAGTTATATTAAATATCGATCTTTTTAAGATAATTGTAAATAAACAAGTCATATATTATTCAATTAATTGAGTGATACTTTTGCACTAATCTTATAATCAAATAAATGTACATGTTCAATATTAGATTTTTTATATAATTTTATCTCTAATTTTATTATCTAAATAAATAATAAAACAATTTATCCGGCATGGGTAATTGGACAATTATTTGCTCTAATTCAAGTAAAGAAAATATCAGAAAACATAATCAATCCAACCAATTTCATCAATTGCGTTATATAATACTCAATGTTATAATTTATATAATTGTATATTGATCCAAATATTCTTAAAATATTATAAAAAATTCATTTCGTGCAACGCACAGGCGAAAATACTAGTTAAATATTAAATATATTTTCTCAAAATTGATTTTCATTCCTTATCCTATTTTATTTATTGATATATTTACTAGACACCATTTGAGAATGAATATATTCGATATTTATTGTTCCGTTTCATTACGAAAAA
This sequence comes from Ipomoea triloba, assembly GCF_003576645.1. Lineage (NCBI taxonomy): Eukaryota > Viridiplantae > Streptophyta > Magnoliopsida > Solanales > Convolvulaceae > Ipomoea > Ipomoea triloba. The sequence goes on from NC_044924.1 coordinate 23,936,708, forward strand.
GTAAAATTATGTCATTTAATGTACTTATTATTACACTCTCTATCACATTTTATTTACACTTTTTTTTTTGAAAAATGCATTTTACTTGTATTATTTACTCTTCATTGTGTAAATTAATTATTTTTCTTTAACAGGAATATCAATACATTCGTATATACTAAAATTATTATTAATATATATTAAATATTAGTGTTTATGAATATAATGAATCAATTATAAGATTATTAAATATTACATCATTTCAATTTTGGGTAATGGCTTGGTTGTGAGCCCCTAACATATATATTAATTGCTTATATTAGTTCGTGATCTCCTAGCGTATAGAATTGAATAATGGCTGAAAATATAATAAGCATCCAAATACTCTTGATTTCCATTCATGTTTTCTACCATATATACAAAAATAAAAAATATAAACAAAATATGTACCCTCTATATGGAAGTTGGTCAAAATAGAGGATAAATATTGCATAATATAAATATTTTAATATATTAGTAAACATATCCTTACCATATAAATAAATAAATTAAAAAAAAAAAAAAACCTCTTTTGAACAATTGATAAGTATTCAACTATATTCTTAATAATATTTAGTAAATATATTTTTAACGTATTTAACATAAATTTATTTTTTTCTTTAATATTTTTATAACTTTTAAATTTAAAATTTAATATCTAATAATATTTTTGATGTAGTTTACAAATATTTAAATTTTATATAGTAAAACTTGACTAAACTAAATATTGCAAAATACTAAATTGTAAATCGCTTGAGGGGATATATTACTTACCAATGGTGTTGAGATTGGTCTCAAGGCCTAAGACATGCCCCATTTTTGAGTGAACATTAGAATGAGAGGCTTCCCTTTGTTGCTCAAAACACTCTTCCTCATAATGCCCGAACTCCGATGAAGTAGCCATCTGTTTTCCTTGTTTTTTTTTTTTTGAAAACGTTTTCCTTCTTGTTAGGATTCGGCTCGAGTAGCCTTATTTCTTCTTCTCACAATTGCATTGATCTTCAGATATATCGGTAGTAATCCTTGCTTCCCCTTAGCAAACACGAAGCAATTGTAAGTAAAGCAAATAAAAAAAAAAAAGAAAAAAAATGAGAAAATATCATTTTTAGTCCCTCAACTATAATACATGTATCAATTTTGGTCCTTGACTATTAAAAATTTCAAATTAGGTGCATGACTATTCAATTTGTATCACATTTGGTCCTTGACTATTAACATTTTCAAATTAGGTGCATGACTATTCATTTTGTATCACATTTGGTCCTGCCGTTAAATTTTCCGGCCAAATTTCCGGCGAAATCATCGTGGCTGACCGGCGTTTTCTATTTTATTATTGTTATTTTTTATTTTTAAGTTTTTTTTTTATTTAAAAGTTACAGAGTATTAAAATAATTTTTAAAATAAAAATTAAATAAATTAGTCGGTCACCGGTGATTTCGTCGGAAATTTGGCCAGAAAATTTAACGGCAGGACCAAATGTGATACAAAATGAATAGTCATGCACCTAATTTGAAAATGTTAATAGTCAAGGACCAAATGTGATACAAATTGAATAGTCATGCACCTAATTTGAAATTTTTAATAGTCAAGGACCAAAATTGATACATATATTATAGTTGAGGGACTAAAAATGATATTTGCTCAAAAAAAAAAAATTAACTAGTCTCCCTAACTCAACAATTATTCATGTCAACCAAAAAAATAAACTATTCAAACACTGACACCACTCCCTCGGCAACAACACTATTTGAACGGTTGATTTTAGAGGTAAGATTTGTGTGGGACGTTATTCTTGCACCGACTTTCGTTTTCAAAGATTGGACCATCCAGTTGGATAAACACAAAACATGTCAAAGTGATTAGAAGCGGCTTTTATGCCATGGACACGGGTCCACCTTGCAAAGTGGACCCAAATCATGTTCACATTTTTAGTATTTTATGTCCATAATTTTAAAATTCTATGTTCACAATTTTAGAACTCTATGTTCACAATTTCATAATTCAGCTCTATATTCACAATTTAATAACTCTATATTCAATAGTATAACACAATTTTTGAATTTATATAACAAAATTGTGAATATAGAGTTCAAAAATTGTGAATATTAAGTAATGTAATTTTGTATATTGAATTCTAAAATTGTGAACATAGAGTTTTAAAATTGTGAACATGGACTTGGATCCACCATACAAAGTGAACCCATGTCCATAGCATAATTGGTAGATTAGAAGCTAGCCTTGACAAATTCGTTATAGAATTTAAAGCATAATTGGTAGATTAGAAGCTAGCTTTTGACAAATTCGTTTTAGAATTTAATAGAAACTGTTAGATGGGGGTACTAAGGCCTAGGCAATCGGCCCAAGAGTGGTCTTACATGTTAGAAATGGCAAGTGCTCAATGGAGGCCCGAGTGTGGACGAGGTCTAGTCTGTGTAGGTGGTAAAGTCCAAGTTATGAAGTAATATTCATGGTGGTGATGTAACTTTGAAAGGAATCAAAGTCAATTATTTGGCAATCTTTACCTAAATATTTTTATATTTCCTAAGTCACAACCTCATTCCATTTTTTTTAGTAGCATAATTGGTAGATTAGAAGCTAGCTTTGACAAATTTGTTTTAAAATTTAAAGCATAATTGGTAGATTAGAAGCTAGCTTTGACAAATTCGTTTTAGAATTTAATAGAAACTGTTAGATGGGGTACAAACCGGAACCGGAACCTTATATTAAGGTTCCGGTTCCGGTTCAACCGTTTTTTTAATGTAATTATATATAATATGTTATATATATATATATCATTGTGACAGTGTGTGTGTGTAACTGTGTATATAATATAATATATAATGTGCGTGGGGTGTGTGTGTATACTATAATTATATATATATGTCAGTTGTCATATGTGCTAGTGTGTATATAAATTATAGTATAATATATAATATGAGTGGCTAATGGCTCTAGATGGCGTGTGTGTGTATACTATAATTTTATATATATATATATATATATATGTGTGTGTGTGTGTGTGTATGTGTGTCAGTGTGTATATACTATATAATAAATAAATATAATATATAATGTGGCTTGCCAGTTGCCACTTGCCAGTAGGCAGTAGCCTAACTGCCTAAGTATAATTTTTAATTTTTTTTTAAAATTTCACGGTTCCGGAACCGGGAACCGTTTGATTCCGAACCGGAACCGGCGGTTCCGGTTCCAGAATCTTAGGAACCTTAACTGGAATATAGGTTCCGGTTCGGTTTGTACAGTACCCGGTTCGAACCGAACCGTGGTCATCTCTATAGGTGATCGGCCCAAGAGTGGTCTACCTGTTAGAAATGGCAAGTGCTCAATGGAGGTCCGAGTGTGTACGGGGTCCAGTCTGGGTCGGTTGCAAAGTCCAAGTTATGAAGTACTCCGTAATATTTATGGTTGTGATGAACCTTTGAAAGGAATCGGAGTCAATTATTTGGCAATCTTTACCTAAATATTTTTATATTTCCTAAGTCACAACCTCATTCCATGAACACAACGACGTCGTTTTGATGCACGGTCAACAGTAAATAAAATTTGCCCAATTACCATGCATGTACACTACTTACTTTTTCATTATGAAAGGTCATAATTAAAGATAAGAAAGATCATGCATGCTAATTAAACTAGCCCCATGCGCTAGCCTAAATCATTCTACAAAGCAGCACTGGTATTGCAGAAATATTAGTTTCATGTGAGGATTATTAATTAGGTGTTCAATGTGTCATCGCCGATCAATGACTTTTTGTGGCTAACTATGGGGTCACAGTGGAAACTCGAAAAATGACTTTCAGAAGTCATTTTTTATATTTTTCATGTGTTTGGATATTTAAGAAAAATAAAATCAAAGGAAATTATTCATTTTGGTCAACAGACAAAATCTTAATTTTGGCAGAAAATATCTTCATAGATTTTTAGTCGAAAGACATTTTTTAGATTGTTTTCTTGTATTTACTTTCTCTCATCTCTTTTCAAACTAGTTTTCCGAATTATTATTACCATTTATTATTACCATTTATTATTATTATTATTATTATTATTATTATTATTATTACTATTATTATTTTATAACAAATAATATGTCCATTTTCAAGAAAATAAAGCAAACGGAAAAAATGTAATTTCTTAATTTTTAGCCAAATAGAAAAGGATAATTTTTCTAACATTCAACTAAATATTAGAAAATTAAATTATTTTATAAAAATAAATAATTTTTAAAAATTATTTTCCAAATTTTCAAATTGACCCTTAGTTACCATTATCAATTCTATCCCGTACGTATTCATGAAATCTAATAGTTAAAAATAAGTTGTGACATACTACATTAAAACCTTTTTCAGTGCACTTAATCAAAGACTTAATTCTATTGAAAAAAGCGTCAAATAGATTATCAAACTTTTACTATTCGTGCAATTGGACCACCGAACCAAAAAAATTTACAATTGCATCATCTAACTCTATAAATTTGTGCAAGTAACATTTATAGCAGGTTATTTGCAGGTAAAGCCGATCATTTTTTTTTTAAATCTAACATGGGCGAAGGAGGCAACATCCTCCTCTAGTCCTCTGACCATGCCGTCGACGAACGGAGGAAGGGTAGCCTCCTCCGTTCAAGTCGCTAATGGATGGAGGAGGCAAACTCCCTCCTCCTCCTCCGCCCAGATCTACGGAGAAGGTGCAACCATGTCTCCTCCTCCGTCAAGGTCAACGAAGGAGGAGGCAGCTGCCACTTATTTTGAACAATTTTTTTTTTTAAAAGAAAAGAATGAAAGATTGAGCCAGGAGAATCCATAATTACAGTGGAGGCAGCCTTGCCTCCTCCTCTGATGAAGGAGGAGGTGGCTGCCTCCTGTAACTTTTTTTTTTTTAATTTAATTTATTTTTTATTTTATTAATATATTAATTTTTTAAGAAATTAAAAATATAATTATTTTATTTTTTAGGAACATATCATAAGAAAATGTGATCGGAAACCTATTGTCTACCTGTAAATAAAGTCAATTGCACACTTTTAATAATATTAAATGATTTAATTGCACACTCTTTTTGTTCGATGGTCTAATTGCATGAATAGTAAACGTTTCATGGCCTATTTGACACTTTTTTCAATTCTATTTTTTTTTATCTTAAATTTATAAGTGATAGTTCACTTTTTTAGTCATTCTTTTTCAAAGCAATCCCCTTTGGTCCTAGTATTATTGTGGCATGACTTTTTTTTTTTTTTTTTTGTTTTTCGTCAACAAAATCGTTGAAATGTCTATCATTAAATATAAGGAAATTTTGATTTTTTTTTTTTACAAAGTGGGTTGACCTGCTAAGTGTCAAATAATTTTTACTGCCACAGTAAAATCAGTGAGCGGTAAATGTTAACTTTGGGGATTATGTTGTTGACGGTTGTAATTTACTGTATTTTGCCTTCAGACTTTACAAGAATGAGATAAAATTTACTCGATTATTGCAAAATTTTCAATTTTGTTCTCGATAATTTTTCTTACGCAATTAAGTACTTGACTTTGAAAAATTTAACCAACTTGGTCTTCCGTTTATTTTGGTGTTAAACAACAGTTAAATCGGGACTAAATTGGTAATTTTGCTATAGCCAAGGGATCATTTTGATAATTACATTTTGGCTAAAGTGTCATCCCGCACCCTGAACTATATCCAATTATTCATGCCGCACCCTGAACTTTCATAATGTATATATCAAGCCACAAACCAAAAAAAAATAATTCGCCTAGAATATTTTACAGGTTTTTCAGTTTTGGTGATGACATGGCACGGTAATAAGCTGATGTGGCCTTATTTCTCAGTCCATGTAAGTGATTTTAATAATTTTTAAAAAAAAAAAAAAAAAAAACTAAACGATTTCCCCTATTCTCCCAAACTCAAATTCCCAAGTTGAAGTACGACAGAGAGAAGCACACCGATTCCCTCACAGTGGTCCATATATGCAATTTGATTAGAGATGGTGAAAGATGGATCATAGTGTTTGAATCTCTCCACTCAAAGCTTATAATTTCTCCAATTCCACCTGAAGTTCTTTGAAATCATACCAATGGCCTCCGAATCCAAGTTGATAGAAAAGGTCGAGCCTTCAGCATGCAATACCACAGATTGCAGCAAGAATGCTAGAAGAAAAAAGAAAAAAGAAAAAAGAAAGTTCATGTAAGCATATTAATTATTACCTAGAACCTGCTGGTAACCTGTAAAAAATTCTAAGTGAAAAACTTTTTTTGGTTTATGGCTCTATATATACGTTATGAAAGATCAGGGTGCGGCATGAATAATCGAATATAGTTCAGGGTGCGGGATGACACTTTAGCCTTACTTTTTTGACTGAAATGGTTCATAGACTATAATAAAATTACCAATTTGATCCCGATTTAACGGATATCAAACGGTAAAATTAATATGAATGACAAATTTGAAACTATAATAGTATAATCAATGTCAAAGGTAAAATATGGCCAAATTAGTAATCAAAGCTTAAATTTTAAAACGTCAACACACTTGATAATTAAATCTTAAATTAACGATCTCTTGTTAGACTGACTCACAAATTTTTATTTGTGAGATGAGTATGATGAAAATATAATACTTATTCTAAAAAAAAATTGTAATGCTAATAAAAAGAATAAATGGTTGGTTACGTATAAGGAGACATGTAATACTTTTGAGAAAAATATAATAATTTTAAATTAAAATGTACTCCATAATATTTAGGATTGATTAGTTATGAGAAAAAATGTAACACTAATCAAGAATTAATTGTTTAATTGTTAGTTATGAGAGAAAATGTAATAATTACAACAAAAAATGTGATACTTTTGATGAAAAAAAAATGTAATATATACTTTTAAATGAAAATATAATCTAAAAACTAATAAGTGTGAATGAAGGTTATACCATTCATTTATGTTCATTTTTTTAGTTACTTTTATATATATATATATATATATATATATATATATATATATATATATACACACACACATTATACTAGAGTTGTATTATACAATATTTTGGTAAAAAAATACCCAACTGCTATAATTTCCTTTATCTTTTTCACCTATTGTTACCATGCATGCGTATGCATCCACCGCATATTTTCTAATCTCCTTCATTATATTTTCTAATATATATGCATTATATTTTCATATCTTCTTAGATAGATTTATTTAGATTTTATAAAAAATGGTTTTCGTTGTTATTATTATACAATAATATAGATATCTAAAATCTAAATAAATCTAGCATTTATATATATATATATATATTACTAATATTGGATATTTATTTTTGTGCATCGCGCATAGAAAATATTAGTATAATATTAAGAGTTGAAAAGTTATTTATGATGAAAATTATAATACTGATATAAAAAAATGTAAACTTATCAAAATTCTTACCCGTCTCACAGATGAAGATATGTGAGACAGTTTGACCAAAGAATTTGTCTAAATTAACTCATTTTAAATCTATAATTTTAGCATTTAAGATAGTCGTTGAATGGTTGTATGTTTGATAAATTTCGCCATCACACTTAAAAAAGCACAAATCAGCCCATCGTTCCCAGTACGAAAGCCATCTGACATTGTGAAAATATCATCCGAAGATAAAATAGTCACACTATTTTTTGTGCTTTTGTTAATTGGTACATTAAAAAAGCCTTCATAGAAATTGACAAAGGGACAAAGCATTAACTTTATCATCATCTTCCTAGACACAATCATTATTGTATACACCATACTATCAAATAATGTACATTACATTCAATGTATAAATAATGTATTTTTGTATATTAAAAATGTATATTATATTCTAAAAAAATACATACATTATTTCAGCACTAAAAGTACATTATTTTGTATAATTACATTCAGTACACTAATAATGTATTTTTAGTATATTAAAAATATATTTTTTTAATGGTCCACACAACATTGATAATTTGCCTCCTGGACCCAGTATTGTGCGGTTGGCAATCAATCATTATTGCATGGACCATGGTCCACACAGCTGTGTGGGCTAAAAATAAAAAGTTCATTATTTTTGTATTGAAGGTACATTAATTTTATATTGTAGGTACATTATTTTAGTGTACATTATTTTTGTACTGAAGGTACATTATTTGATATATACTGTCAGATAATGTACCTACTGTACAAAAATAATGTACCTTTAATATAAAAATAATATAATTTTTATTTTTGGTCCATACAGCTGTGTGGACCATGGTACATGCAATAATAAGGCGTTGGCAATTACAAAAAGATCATTCTTCATCGTCAATTTCCTGTCTAAAGATTTGTGGCAAAAAAAATGATGAACGTTTTAGCATTTGCAGGTCTCTCTTTACTACTTTTGGTCATTCCAATCATAGCTTTCCTGATAAAAATTTACAGTGGAAAGTCAATGAACAACCCAAAATACCCACCAGTTCTTGGCACTGTGTTTCATCAACTCTTATACTTCAACAGGCTTTATGATCATCAAACTGAGACTGCTAGAAAGCACTCCACTTTCAGGCTTCTTGCGCCGGGCCAGAGTCAGATATATACCACTGATTTGCAAAACATTGAGCATGTACTTAAGACCAACTTCGACAAGTACGCTAAAGGCAAGTACAACCAGGATGTTTTTGGGGACTTGTTTGGCACAGGGATTTTTGCTGTGGATGGTGACAAGTGGAGACAGCAGAGGAAAGTTGCTAGTTTTGAATTCTCAACAAGGGTGCTTAGAGATTTCAGCTGCACAGTTTTCAGGAGAAGTGCAATAAAATTGGTCAGAAAAGTGGAAGAGTATTCTCAGGCTAATCAAGTGTTTGACATGCAGGTAGGTAATTATATTATGTCAGCTGTTATACTTGAATCATCATGTTCAAGAGATGGCCCTTGATCATAAATTATATGAGTTAATAACCAGTATACTTATGGACTATAATGATTTTACTCATATTAGTCATAAATAAATTTTTGCTCTTCAACTTTGTTGGTTATACACAATTTAGTCTTTTTGTTAAAAATCCTGTTAGTTGGTTGTTATAAATAAGGTCTTAATGGTAATTTATCATTCTTATCTCATCTGGGATGATTCATTCTTCTTCCCCGTATTAAGCTCCACGCAGAAATGGAGTTCTTCATCCCCAAATCAACTTCAATCCTAAATAAATAAATAAATATTTGGGTATAAAGATTTACATTTCTGCGTGGATTTGATAAGAGGAAGAAGAAGGAATCATCCCAAATGGGATGAAAGATTAGAAATTAATATTAAGACCCTATTTTTAACAATCAACTAACAGTAACAAAGGACTAAATTGTGTAAAACAATCAGAATCGACGACTAAATTAAACACAAAATGTTAAGACTAAATTAAGTAAAACCACTATAGTCGAGAACTATATTGGGTATTAACTCTAAATTATATTATATGATGGTTTTAATGGAGTAAGTTGCGAATACCCAATCTGAAAACAAGAAACTATCCCTAGTTAGTATAAAACAGTTGTATTTGTATGAAGTAGAGCATTATTAGGATCAAACGCTTATCATTACACCAAATGTTATATTTAGGCCCAAGCCAGCTGGTGCTGGGTTTGGCCCTTCATCGTTCATAGCGAAGGCGATACCCCTCGCACCGACCGAACAATCTCTCTAACCACCTGATGTTGGATTTGATTCTTTGGTCCTTCACTGGCCTCTACTCAACAATTCCTCACCCCAGCACTTGTCAGCCTTAGTTGCACAGTTTATGCTAGCTGAGACTCAAACTCAGCTCGTGACCTAGTTATGATACTACTTGTTAGGACCAGGCATTTACCAAGATACTAAAAGTTATAGTTCGTAATAACTGGGTGTCTGCGTAACTTTATTTAGGACTCCACCCAATAATCCTCTAGCCACTTAGGCTTGACCCTTCACGGGCCTTCACCCAACAATTATGATTATGATTTGGTATTTTCAGGATCTGCTGATGAGAAGCTCACTGGAATCTATATTCAAAGTGGGGTTTGGAGTCGATTTGAATTGCATAGAGGGTGAAGGTCTAGGATCAAGCAAAGAGGAAAGCATGATGTTTATGAAGGCCTTTGATGATTCAAATGAATTGACATACTGGCGCTATGTTGATCCATTTTGGACGCTTAAGCGGTATTTCAACATTGGGTCTGAAGCTTCCCTGAGAAAGAGCATCAAAATCATCCATGATTTTGTTCACAAATTGATCACAGCCAAGAGAAAGCAGCTAGACTCTGTAAGTACTTGTATATTATATTATAAGAAAAATGATATTTTTTTGCGTTTTTTCTCTAGAATTATTCATGTATCTACATTAGTTGCTTACCTATTTTTAAAATAATATTTTTTCTTCCCTTTTATGTTAAATAGACATTCTTACTCTTAAATATAGGACAACACATTTATTTTCAATCTCCAACAAATTATAGTTTATATGTTAGAATCATAATAAATGCAAAAAAGAGTAGACACTATTTATAAATATTATAATTTTAATTTTAAACTAATGCTAGTCACATTAGTGCTATAATTATAGTTAATTAACATTAATGAATTGTTAATGTTTAAGCTAAGTCTTAATTTTGCTACTATTAGCATTAACATAAAATTATAATTATAATATTTGCATTTGGTGACGGTTCTATTTCGCATTTATTATGATTTCCAATATAAGCAATAAATTGTTAGATAAGAAAAATAAATGAAATATTTATTTTGAGCAAATACCAATTTTGGTCCCACGAGTATTAGCAAAATGACAGTTTTTGTCCCCATGTTCAATTTCTACCAGTTTTAATCCACGACTATTATTCTAGTATCGATTTTCATCAACAACTATTGTTTTAATGCCAAATTGATCACAATTCGCAGTTCTCATCCTCATCTTAACTTAATTTGAGGAGAAAAACTGTGAATTGTGATCGATATTAGTGCTTAAATCCCTTTATTTATGTTCAAATTAGGATCTTAATTTGAAAAGGACGAAAATAGTCTTAAAATTTTTAGATTTCGACACGTTTTAAACTGAAGGGTGACTGGGATGATAAATTTTGGCACTAAAATAATAATTGTGGATGAAAATTGGTACTAAACCAATAATTGTGGATGAAAATTGATAGGAATTAAACATGTAGATCAAAAATGTCATTTTGCTAATACTCGTGGGACTAAAATTGGTATTTTTGCTCTACGTATTTTTAAGTGTAAAAATGTTTATTTAGCATAAAAAGGAAGAAAATTGTCACTTTTAAATAATTTAGAGCTAATGTAGATACATGATTTTTAAAGAGAAAAAAAAAATGCTATATGCATATAATTTAAGAGAAAAACGTCATTTTCTCTATATTATATTATATTAATGAATCAATAATAGGCCACACAGGCTATATATTAATTATAGCTTTAATTGAATTCTGATTTTAGCCAATATAATATATGTTTTGAAGGATGTTAAGAGTGAGAAAGAGGACATACTTTCAAGGTTTATAAGGGAAAGCAAGAAGGACCCAAAGACAATGACTGATGAGTACCTTAGAGATATCATACTGAATTTCGTGCTTGCAGGCAAAGACTCTTCAGCAAACACTCTCTCCTGGTTTTTCTATATGCTCTACAAAAACCCTCTAGTTGGTGAAAAATTGGATCGCGAAATCGAAGAAGCATTCGGTAACTTGAAGGAGAAAGCTAGTAGTAGTGTTGAAGATTGCATTGCCAGTATTACAGATGATGAAGTTCTTCAGAAAATGCATTACCTTCATGCAACATTGACAGAAACCTTGAGACTATATCCCGCAGTCCCAGTAGTAATTATCCAATTCAAGAAGCTCTGATACAATGTTTCCATTATTGTTTGTAATCAATATTTAAAATTAGTTAAGCTAAGATACTGTATGTCTTCACTTGATGTTTAGGATGGGAGATGTGCAGAAATAGATGATGTTCTTCCTGATGGATTTAAAGTAAAGAAAGGAGATGGTGTGTATTACATGTCTTATGCAATGGGGAGGATGCCGTACATTTGGGGTGATGACGCGGAGGAATTTCGTCCAGAGAGATGGCTAAAAGATGGGATTTTCACACCGGAATCACCATTTAAATTCACTGCATTTCATGTAAGTATTAAGGAATATATATATATATATATATATATATATATATATATATATATATGTGTGTGTGTACACTATCCGCTCCTAAGCATACCTAAATGACGGTGGAGACCCTGGAGTAGATTGTGTGCACGAATACTTGCTCGCGTGTTCTCATCTAAGGAAGTGTTCTTCATTGAACACAAGCCTAATTAGATCATATGAAAACAAGCTCTTAGGAAAAAAGTAAGAACCAATTTTAGTTTTTTTTTTTTTTTTTTTTTAAAGAACCAATTTTAGTTTTACATCTGGAAAATAACACTGCTTTGATGAAATTTAAAAAAAAAAGTGACATTTTTATATTTTCATTAACTATACTGTGCAACTTTTAACACTATACAGTCCAACTTCACAACATTATTCAGAAATGCACATTATATTCTTAAAAAGTGAACCCCAATGTATTAGAAAGTGCACTCTATAGTATTAAAAATTACACTTTGTACAATGCGAAAGCGTAGTGCACTTAAAGTTTAAATTTTAGAGTTTATAACTTTTCTTTTTAGATTTATGTTTGGTTTAGGAATTCACTTTTTTGTGTTTAGAGTTTAGTATTTACGATTTAGGTTTAAAATTTAATTTTTTTCGTTCATATTTTTAAAGTTATCTAGAAATGCACGGTATATTATTAAAAAGTGCAATACATAGCGTTAAAATAGCACGGTAACCAAAGTCAATATAACTATATATTAAACATTACAATTACTTGCAGCTGAGCTGAGGATATTTTGGTTTCTTCTTTAAAATTTTCAGGCTGGTCCAAGAATTTGTTTAGGCAAAGATTTTGCTTATCGACAGATGAAGATTGTTTCCATTGCTCTTCTACACTTTTTCCGCTTCAAATTGTCAGATGACTCGAAGAAAGTAACTTACAGAACAATGTTTTCACTACACATCAGTGGAGGTCTTCATCTAACAGCAGTTTCAAGGAGAAATTTATCTGAGTGTACTAATGTGAATGCAAAACACATTATTAGCAGAATTTGGATATGATTAATTAGTATAGCTAATATCTGGAATTCTTGTATTATATCTCTAGCTACTCGGCAAATTATTGTGTGGACTGTGGTGCGGACCACGGTCTAAAACAAAGTCGCTGAATTTTATGAGTTAAAAAAGTATACATCTACATACATATAATATACGTATACAATTTTAATAAGAGCTAATAAAGTTAAACTCTTAACGGGAACTAAAAAAAATGTTGGTGTAATAGTATGTTATAATAGATTGTACTTCGTGCTCTTTTTATTATACAAAGTCCAGTTAATTTTCTAATCTGGCCCCATTGTTTATTGTTCCATGCCTTGCAAATTAGTTCTTGCTACTGCTGTTCTGAAAATTTATATTTTGATGTTCAACCAAGAGTCAGGTAAATACACTACTATACTCCATCAAGCTCAACATAAATGCTTTCTTAATCTTCTATAATATATTTATGTATGTGTATTCTGAAATTAAAATTTCTTGTCTACCTTCTGTTACATCCTATTAGGGCATTGTTGTAGTCAATTATGCTTAAATAGTTAAATGGCTATGAGGCAAGCATATATGCCACTTTTGCTTTTGCATGGGATTGTTAGCACCTCAGTGAGATTCGTTTTATGGTAAATTCAACTTGAAATGCACAACGGATATATCAAACAGTAAAGTGCTATAAATAAATGTTACGTAAAAATGAAGAGATATATCACATGCAATACTCAAATAATAAGTATGCAAAGTTTGAGCCACATGCAAACGTGGGAATACACAAATTAAACCCAGATAGATAAATTAACACAGTATGAAATGAGCTAGTGAGTCAAGCATGCAAAGCAAATAAAGTGTTGTAAAGTAAATAGAGACAGATTTATAGTGGTTCAGAGGTGGTGTAATCTTCCTAGTCCACTCTTCTCCTTTCACTCCAAAGAGAGAATTCCACTATCTCGTTCACCCAGATACAAATAGTAAATTAAAACACCAGTGCTACACAAGCACTTTCCGAGTGTCGCACACAAAGCTACACTCAATCACGAACTCCTCGCACAAAGCTAAACTCCCGAGCACCTAGCACAAAGCTAAGCTCCTACACTAACCAAGTGTCTTACACAAAGCTACACTTAGTTCCCCGAGTGTCTCGCACACAGCTACACTGAAACAAGGATTTCCCAACTCCTTGCTACTCTCTCTCATTCTACACTTAGTAGAGATATTTTTACAAGAAATAAAGATTTCTTTTCTAGGACTTGAATTTCTATCGTGTTTAGTTCAATACTTAGCACTTCTCATTTTCTTCGATTGAAATTCTCATTGTAAGCTTGTAGAAAGTCCGTGCTTGTCTTCAAGTCTTCTTGGGCCTTTTATAACTTAGAATTATTTGCCCGTTGTGAAAGTTCAAATTTGAACGTTCACTTGATCTGATGGCCATACCAACCTGATCAGACGACCATTCTTCTTAATAACATAACTTCGCCAATTTGTTATGCAACATTTAATGCCTCTGGTAATTTTTGAAAAATTACCTTTGCAAATTGCTCACAAAGTCTTCTAATTCGGCTTGATTGATATTTGAAACTTGTAGCCTCTAATTTTTTACTTTGTTGCCTTCAGAGCATGATATTCTTGACTTTGTTACCCTCAGAGCTTGATATTATTGACTTTGTTGCAATCTTGATTTGATCTTGGCAAGTTGATATTTCAAAATAGGGTCACACTTCTATGAGACCGTCTCACGGATCCTTATTCGTGTGTCAGGTCGGGTCGGGTCAAAACATCATGCAAATGTCATACTTATATGCTCAAATATAATACTAATTGGGAATAAAATTTTTGTTACTTGAGAAAAACTATTACATTTTCATAATAAGTAAGATGGGTTAGGAACTCACTTGCTAGGTTGAAAAAATTTAGGGAGCTAGCTGATCTCATTGGGGTGGAAGCCAAATCGGCCTTACATCTTGATGCCCCTACTAGGCGGAACAGAACCTACATTATGCTTAACGCTGCAATTCAATATCAAAGAGTGTTTGAAGCATATGGTGAAAATGACCCCTCCTTTTCTGCTGACTTGGGTGATGTTCCTTCTTTTCTATATTGGAGTTCCGTGGAAAGCTTAGTTAAGCTTTTGAAAACTTTTTATGAGATGACAGTGAGAATTTCTGGTTCTCTCTATGTCACATCTAACAAATTCTTCTCTGAGATCTCTTATCTCAATTGCATGCTGGAAGATATGGTTGCAGCTAAGCCTGGAACTGAAAAGGTTAATATTTTGTTTTATATTTTCTGCTTTTAGTGCTTTCTGCTTTCTGTGTTTAATTGTTTTCTTAGTTATCTGCTGTGTGTATTCATTGTTTAATAGGTAATGAGGCAACAAATGAAAAACAAGTTTGATAAATATTGGGGGATCCAGAAAAAATGAACTTTGTCATTTTTTTGCCAATATTATGGACCCCAGAGATAAGGAGGAATACATGCCTTATCAGTTTGTCTAGTTGTATGGAGAAGATAAAGGCAAAGCTTGTTTTGCCAAGGTCCAAGCTGCAATGACGAAGTTGTATAATGATTATGCAACTATATATTCTGTCAGTTCAACCCGCTCTGAATCCTCTATTCAATCTGTCCAGCCTGGAACTGAGGCTACAACAATTGGTAGGCCTCAGTCAAGGTTAAAGAGTCAATTGAAAAAAAAAAGAGGTTGGAGAGTGGTGGTGGAAGCAGTAAGCAGACAGAGCTGCAAGTGTACTTGAGTGTAAGTATTGTGGATAATGATAAATCTGCCACTTTTGATGTTTTAAAGTGGTGGAAGGGCAATAGTGAGAGATTTCCTATTTTCTCCAAAATGGCTAGAGATATGCTTGTAGTTCCTTTTTCCACAGTTGCATCTAAAAGTGCATTTAGTACAAGTAGAAGGGTACTTGATGCATTTAGGAGTTCCTTGACTCCTAAAATAGTGGATCCCCTACTTTGTACCCAAGATTGGTTGAGGTTATCAAATCAGCCAATCACAATTGAGGAGAAGTTAGATGAGGTTGAAAGATTAGAGAAAGGTAATTCTTTAATTTATTACTTTTTTTCCTAGTTTTTTATTTTGTATTTTCTTATTTATATTTGTTTAATCTTGTTCTTTTTCTGTTTTGCATAATTGCTCATTGAAGCTACAACTAATATTCCATCAATGTTGGCATCAATACCTGTAATGTATTTATTTGATTATTTCACTTATGTATATATTAAAATTATACTCTGTTATGTTGTATACTTGTTGTTATAATATGGTATATTCATCATATATGGTATCCTGCATATTAGGAAAGTTGGAAGCTAGGGTTTTGAGGTAGTGGTATATGGAAACCTGTGACCATACCATATGTCCTTTAGTTCATATATATAGGATGGCGTACTCTCCTCAAAACTGTGTGAGACAGAGAGGGAACAACTCAGTTCAAAGGTATTCCTCTTAAACACATTCTACATGGTAACAGAGCCTTTGTAAACGATTTTTTTTCGCTCCGCTATCATCACCGCCCATCCACGAAGGCTCGCCGGTGTCTGGCGACCCTCCCTGCAAAATCCGGCGCCGATCTGCCCTGCGCGTGAGGCTCACGCGCCACTGCACCGCCGCCCTCCTCCGCCACGCGCCGGCGCGTGAGCTGTCTCCGGCCACCGGAATTTTTCCCAGCCAACGTCTCCGAGCTCGCCCAGGTCTAGGGGTCTCGGATCTGGTCTTAGTTTGGACCAGTGTTGCTTCGGTTGTTGCAGTTCGTCAATCAGGTTGTCTCGTACGCCCTCTGGTTGCCTTTTTTGACTGTTTTCTGATCTGTTTGGGCTTATTTTTTGGTGGGTATGGCTGAGAATAAGTCGATTGTTGTAATTGATATTGTTCCTGTGAATTCCAAGATCACGGACTGTAAGCTTAATGATTCTAATTACTTAGAGTGGGCTCAGGTCATTAAGCTTTATCTTACTAGTTTGGATAGAAAAGACCACCTCACTGAGACAAAAGAAGATGCTAATTGGGTGAGGGATGATGCACGTTTGTTTTTACAAATCCGTAATTCTATAGATGAGAGTATTCTTGGGTTCATTAGTCATTGTTCTTCTGTTAAAGAATTGATGGAATATTTGGAATACTTGTACTCTGGGAAGGGGAATATCACTCGTATGTATGATGTTTGCAAGTCTTTTTACTGTGCCGAGAAGCAAAGTTTGTCTCTCACTGCTTACTTTATGGAATTTAAGAGAACATATGATGCCCTTAATAAACTCTTGTCATTCACTACTGACGTTAAAGAGCAACAAAAGCAACGAGAACAATTGGCTGTTATGAGTTTTTTGGCAGGTCTTCCTTCTGAGTTTGACACAGCTAGGTCCACAATTCTTAGTAACTCTGAAATCCCTACCCTAGCTGATGTCTTCCCTCGCTTACTTCGATCCGAGCAATCCAATATACCAGAGGTTCCCATCCCACCTAGCAGTGCTCTTGTTAGTCGTAATCCTCACAGTGGAAATTCCCAAGGGCACTCTTCCGGTCATCCTCATAGTGGGAACAATGGATATTCTCAGGGGCGTACTTCCACCATTGTGTGTCACTATTGTCAAAAGCCTGGGCATATAAGGAGGGACTGTAGGAAGTTGCAAAAGGATCGAAGGAACTCTTCTGCCAATGTTGCATCTACACCTGAGGCGTCTTCCAAGACAATCATGGTCTCTGCTGATGAGTTTGCCAAGTATTCTCAATACCAAGACTCTTTGAAACATTCATCTTCTTCCATCACTGCTATTGCTGACTCAAGTAACCCGACCTCTTGTCTTCTCTCATCCTCATCCAAATGGGTTATAGACTCGGGTGCCACCGACCATATGATAGGTAATTCGAGTTTATTTTCCTTCATCTCTTCTTTTCCACATAGTTCTCCTGTCACCTTAGCGGATAGATCCACCTCCAATGTACTTGGGTCTGGCACCATTACGCCAATCCCCACGCTCCCCTTACAATCTGTCTTGCACCTCCCTAATTTCTCGTTCAATTTGATTTTAGTCAGCCAGCTTACCCGTGCTTTAAACTGTTCTGTTACGTTCTTCCCTGATCATTTTCTGTTTCAGGATCTTATGACGAAGAGGGTTATTGGTGAGGGGCGTGAGTCTGGGGGTCTCTACATTCTTGACACTGCGAGGTCAAAGTCGATTGCTTGTTCGGGTGCTGTCACTCCGGTAGATGCTCATTGTCGTTTGGGGCATCCTTCCCTCCCGTTATTGAAGAAGTTGTGTCCACAGTTTCATAGTTTGCCGTTTTTACATTGTGAGTCGTGTGAGTTTTCTAAGCACCGCCGTGTGCATTTGAGTCCTAGAGTTAGCAAGCGTGTGTCTACATTGTTTGAGTTAGTACATTCTGATGTTTGGGGTCCGTGTTCTGTGACTTCTAAACTTGGTTATAAGCATTTTGTTACTTTTGTTGATGATTTCTCTCGAATGACATGGTTATATTTAATGAAGTCTCGTTCTGAACTGTTTGATGTGTTTCGTGGCCTTTGTACTGAAATTAAAACTCAATTTGGTGTTCATGTCAAAATATTACTCAGTGACAATGCTAAAGAATATTTCTCATACCCCTTTGCCTCTTATATGCATGACATGGGTATGTTACATCAATCTTCTTGTGTTGACACACCTTCCCAAAATGGGGGTAGCTGAGCGCAAGAATCGGCATTTGCTTGAGACTGCAAGGGCCTTACTGTTCCACAGGGGGGTTCCTAAGCAGTTTTGGGCTGATGCCGTTTCCACTGCCTGTTTTCTGATCAATCGCATGCCTTCTGTGGTTTTGGATGGAAAAACTCCGTACCATATTATGTGTCCATCACAACCCTGTTCCATATTGACCCCCGTATATTTGGTTGTGTATGCTTTGTTCGAGATGTCCGTCCTAACCTCACCAAGCTGGATCCAAAGTCTCTGAAGTGTGTGTTTCTTGGTTACTCTCGTGTGCAAAAGGGGTATAGGTGTTACTCTCCAGAGCTTGGTAGGTATCTTGTTTCTATTGATGTCACTTTTCATGAGGAGGTTCCTTTCTTTCCTTCTTCTCCGGATGCTATTGGTCAGGGGGAGGAGGAAGGGGATGACATCTTGATGTATACAGTCACGTCCTCTGTTCCTGCTCCTCGGCCTGCTCCTCTGGTCTTACAAGTCTATTCTCGTCGCCCTCGACCTGCTGCTCCCGTTCCTGCTGTACCTCAAGCTTCTCTTCCTGACTCGGTACCCACTCAAATCCCTGAAACCACCTCTGAGCCAGTTGATCCACCGTTGAATGATATCCTTCCTATTGCTCTTCGGAAAGGTAAACGTAGTTGCACCTATCCTATATCCTCTTTTGTGTCATATGCTCAGCTGTCCTCTGTATCCTGTTCTTTTATTGCTTCCCTTGATTCCATTTCCATTCCTAAAACTGTTAAGGAAGCCTTGTCTCATCCTGGGTGGCAAACTCCCATGATTGAAGAGATGAATGCTTTGGATCACAATGGTACTTGGGAATTGGTTGCTTTGCCTACAGGTAAAAGGCCTATTGGTTGTAAGTGGGTGTTTACTGTCAAGGTGAATTCTGATGGGTTTGTTGCTCGATTGAAAGCCCGTCTTGTGGCTAAAGGATATGCCCAAACTTATGGGGTTGATTATTCTGACACTTTCTCTCCTGTGGCTAAGCTTACTTCTGTCAGGTTACTCATTTCAATGGCGGCCATTAAAGATTGGCCATTGCATCAGCTTGATATCAAGAATGCCTTTTTGCATGGGGATCTTCATGAAGAAGTGTACATGGAGCAACCTCCTGGGTTTGTTGCTCAGGGGGAGTCTGGGAAAGTATGCCGACTTCGACGGTCACTGTATGGACTGAAACAAAGTCCGCGTGCATGGTTTGGAAAGTTTAGTCAAGCTGTTGAGAGATTTGGGATGGTGAAAAGTAAATCAGATCACTCAATGTTCTACAAGTGGTCCAAAACAGGCATAATTTGGTTAGTGGTCTACGTGGATGACATTGTCATTACAGGGAGTGACACCGAAGGAATTTCATCTCTTAAGTCATTCCTTCATAGTCAATTTCAGACGAAAGATTTGGGACCACTGAAGTATTTCCTGGGTATTGAAGTCATGAGGAATAAAACAGGTATATTACTGTCTCAACGAAAATATGTACTTGACTTACTTTCTGAAACAGAGAAACTAGGGGCTAAACCATGCAATACTTCTATGATACCAAACATGCAATTGTCAAAGGAGGGGGAGTTGTTTGAAGATCCTAAGAGGTATAGGAGATTAGTTGGGAAGTTAAACTACTTGACAGTAACTCGTCTAGATATTGCATACCCAGTTAGTGTTTTGAGCCAGTATATGGCATCCCCAACTGTTGAGATCGTAGAACACATCTTGAGTTATTTGAAGGGAGCTCCAGGACATGGAATTTTGTAAAAAAATCATTGTCACACTAAGATCGAGTGTTTTACTGATGCTGATTGGGCAGGATCCAAAGAGGATCGTAGATCAACAACCGGATACTGTGTTCTCTTTGGAGGTAATCTGGTTTCGTGGAAAAGTAAGAAACAGAATGTGGTCTCTCGTTCAAGTGCAAAGTCTGAATATAGGGCAATGGCACAATCAATGTGTGAAGTGATGTGGATAAACAACCTTCTGAGTGATGCTGGTTTTAAAGCTCCAATTCCTGCAAAGGTATGGTGTGATAATCAAGCTGCTTTGCACATTGCATCAAACCCAGTGTTTCATGAACGAACGAAGCACATAGAGATTTACTGTCATTTTGTTCGTGAGAAGATACAACAAGGGTTAATCTCCACTAGATTTGTAAAGACTGGGGAACAACTCGGGGATTTATTCACAAAGGCCCTGACTGGGACACGTGTCAGTTATCTGTGCAACAAGTTGGGCATAATTAATATCTTTGCTCCAACTTGAGGGGGAGTGTTATAATATGGTATATTCATCATATATGGTATCCTGCATATTAGGAAAGTTGGAAGCTAGGGTTTTGAGGTAGTGGTATATGGAAACCTGTGACCATACCATATGTCCTTTAGTTCATATATATAGGATAGCGTACTCTCCTCAAAACTGTATGAGACAGAGAGGGAACAACTCAGTTCAAAGGTATTCCTCTTAAACACATTCTACACTCGTATTGTTGTTTGTTGTTGCCTATTGGGTCTGCTGGTACGGTTTCTAACCTCTAAGTAGCTGGGCAATCTGAGTATCTATTGGTGAAATGTTGCTGCCTTTAGTTGAGTTGAGCCCAACTAATGTCCCATACTCTCATTTCTGGAATTCTGGTAAGAAAGAACTTACTTTTAATGCATTATTTTGTTTAGTAAGTTATTAATGTGTATTTTCTTGGCTGGTTATGATGATGCTTCCACCTTTGTCTGAATAAATAGAATGGAGTTGGCATGTTGCTCATGTGCTTGTATAACACATTGTGAGCAATTTGCCCCCATCCTTACTTGATCTGGAAAAATGCAATCTGAACCTATTAGCCTTATGGCTACAGCCTAATATTTGTTACTTAGTTGTTTAGTGTTTACTTAGTTAATCACTTAATGAGTTAATGTTGTCTAATATTGTTTTAAGTTTTTGATATTAACAGAAAGAAGAGTAGACTGATAGTTGAGTAAGCTGCTAGTGTTGAAACTGTTGATGTGTTGAAAGTCTGAAACCTGAAAATTAACTACTTAACTTAGATATTTATATTTTCAATAAAAAAAAAAACTTAGATATTTATGATTTTGTGTAATTATATTTTTGATGTGCTGAAAGTGTTGTTGAAATTCATTCAAAAAGAAGGAAATTCCTTTTCCTAGTTTTCTGTAGAATTGAGAGCACTCATTCTACTTGTCCTCAAAGAGTGGAGATGTGGGATCATTCAACAGAGATTTCCAATAAAATAGCTCTTGATTTGTGGTCTGGATTGAATGAGTTTGTTAAGCTTTGTAATATAAATACGAGAAAAGTGTCAAATTGGCCCCCTAAGTCGATAGTGCAATTAGGCCCTCTAACTGAAAAAAAGTTCCATTCAAGCCCCCTAAACCGGCAAAAAAGTGCAATTGAGTCCTAAATGACTTGTTTATAAGGTCAAATTCAGTTAGGGGGCCAAATTGCACTATCCACCCAGTTTAGGGGCTAATTTGACACTTTTCATTTTTTATTTTATTTTTCAAAACAAATATTTTTATTTATTTCAGTTAAAAAAAATAGTTTTCTAGTATTCAATTTTGCAGTAGTGGTTTTCCAATGACTTTTTCGTAACTCCCAACCAACCATAAGCACAAGAAGACAGCCATCTATAAGGAGAATAAACAAATATGGCCCAAGTTTCGTAGGTTAGAAAAATTTCTGTAAGGTTTTTTTTTTGGTGAATTATTGTAAGGTTTCTTTGATTATACTATAAATGAATAGAATGAAATAAATTCCTTCACATTGAACCAAACATAAGAAGAAGAAAAGCTCAATGGGAAATTGCACCAATCAAGTATATTACAGAGTATATATTACATTATATATTGCAGCAACCCAAAAAAAAAAAATCAAAAATAAAATACAAGAAAAAAAATTGAGTACTTGAAACAATTTAACATAAAATGTAAAAATAAATAAATATATTGACTCACATTGTTCCCTATATAATCTTGTGATGGAGGAGGGGAAATAAAGTGATGAAGAAAAGTTAAAATATTTAGTTTTACATTTTTGCCCTCAATTTTAACACATATTTAACATAGATTTAACAGAAGGACCAAAATTGGTATAAAATCAATAGTTAAAAGACCAACTTTGGTCAAATTAAAAGTCGAGGACAAAAATTGGTAAAAGTCAATAATCGAATGACCATTTCTGGAATTCACTCTTTGTGAGATGAGTTGGATTACGATGAAAATATAATACTTATACTGAAAAATGTAATACTAATTAAGAATAAATTATTTATCACATATACGAAAAATTATACTCTGTAATACTTTTAAATCAAAATGTAATATTTAAGATTTGAATAGTATTTGTGAGAAAAAATTTAATACTAATCATAGATAAAAATATTTAATAGTTTTTTTAAAGGAAATTATTTAATTGTTAGTTGAGAGAAAATTGTAATCCTTACGATGAAAAATGTGATATTTTTGATGAAAAATGTAATATTTTCAAATTAAAATTTAATATTGAGGATTGAAAAGTTATGAAAATTTACTTATTAAGAATTTGATTTGTCTCACCGATCAGAATATGTGAGACAGTTTAAGAGAAGAATTTGTCAAAATTAACTCATACTTGCATTGAAATATCTCAGTTTAGGATTATTTAAGATATTCGTTGAGTGGTTGTAAGTTGGCATCATTTCGCCATCACATTCACTTCCTGTCCAATTTTAGATCACAAATCAGCCCATCGTTCCAATAAGAAAACATACGGACATTGTGAATATGTCATCCGAACAATTGGTACCTTAAAAAAATCTTCATAGAAATTGACAAACGGAAAAACCATTATTAACTTCATCTTCCTAGACGCAATATTGTGCGGTTGGCAATTACAAAAGATCGATCACCAAAAAAATTACAAAAGATCGATCACTCTTCATCATCACTTTCCTGTCTAAAGAGTTGTGGGGGGAAAAACAAAAAATGATGAACGTTTTAGCCTTTGTAGGTCTCCCTTTATTACTTTTGCTCATTCCAATCATAGCTTTCCTGATAAAAATTTACAGTGGAAAGTCAATCAACAACCCAAAATACCCACCAGTTCTTGGGACTGTGTTTCATCAACTCTTATACTTCAACAGGCTTTATGACCATCAAACTGAGGCTGCTAGAAAGCACTCCACTTTCAGGCTTCTTGCGCCGGGCCAGAGTCAGATATATACAACCGATTTGCAAAACATTGAGCATGTACTTAAGACCAACTTCGACAAGTACGCTAAAGGCGAGTGCAACCAGGATGTTTTTAGGGACTTGTTTGGCACAGGGATTTTTGCTGTGGATGGTGACAAGTGGAGACAGCAGAGGAAGGTTGCTAGTTTTGAATTCTCAACAAGGGTGCTTAGAGATTTCAGCTGCACAGTTTTCAGGAGAAATGCAATAAAATTGGTCAGAAAAGTGGAAGAGTATTCTCAGGCTAATCAAGTCTTTGACATGCAGGTAGGTAATTATGTCAGCTGTTACACTTGAATCATCATGTAGTTTAATGAATAAGAAAATAGCTAGGCCTAAAATCTCTTAGATTATGTATAGCTCTTGTTCATCAAGAGATGGCCTCATGGCCCTTGATGTAGGTTGAGAATACCCAATCTGCAAACAAGAAAATAGTTAGCATAAAACACTGTGTTTGTATGAAGTAGAGTATTATTATTAGGATCAAACGCTTACCATTACATCAAAAGTTTTACCTCGTAGTGAAGATAAGACCCAACAACCCCTCCAGCCACCTAGTGCTTGGTTTGGCCCTTCATTGGTCATAGCGAACGCCCCTAACAATTTCCACCCCCAACACTTGCCA
This sequence comes from Ipomoea triloba, assembly GCF_003576645.1. Lineage (NCBI taxonomy): Eukaryota > Viridiplantae > Streptophyta > Magnoliopsida > Solanales > Convolvulaceae > Ipomoea > Ipomoea triloba. The sequence goes on from NC_044924.1 coordinate 23,961,439, forward strand.
GCCTTAATTGCATAGTTTTCTAGTTGTTATGCCATGAACTTGGGTCCACCTTGCAAGGTGGACCCAGGTTCATGTTCACAATTTTAGAACTCTATGTTCACAATTTTTGAACACTATATTCATAATTTTTGAACTCTATGCTTACAATTTCAAAACTCTATGTTCACAATTTCAGAACTGTATGTTCACAATATTATAAATCTATATTCACAACTTCATAACTCTATATTCAATAGTTTCCCCCCAAAAAAAAAAAAAAAAAAAAAAAAAAAAAAACACTCTATATTCAATAGTATAACACAATTTTTGAATCTATATAACAAAATTGTGAATATAGAGTTCAAAAATTGTGAATATTGGGTAATGTAATTTTGTATATTAAGATTTAAAATTGTGAATATAGAGTTCTAAAATTGTGAATATATAGTTCTAAAATTGTGAATATAGACCTGGGTCCACCTTGCAAGGTGGACCCGGTGGGTCCATAGCATAATTTGCCATAGTTTTCTTTGGGCCACTTGTTTGGACCACGTGTTTATCACTCCACCAAAAGTTATAGTTCATAGTAAATGCGTAACTTTATTTAGGATTCCACCCAATAATCCTTTAGGCACTTGGATTATTGACTCATCACGGGCCTCCACCCAACAATTATGATTATGATTTGGTATTTTCAGGATCTGCTGATGAGAAGCTCATTGGAATCTATATTCAAAGTGGGGTTTGGAGTGGATTTGAATTGCATAGAAGGTGAAGGTCAAGGATCAAGCAAAGAGAAAAGCATAATGTTTATGAAGGCCTTTGATGATTCAAATGAATTGACATACTGGCGCTATGTTGATCCATTTTGGACGCTTAAGCGGTATTTTAACATTGGGTCAGAAGCTTCCCTGAGAAAGAACATCAAAATCATCCATGATTTTGTTGACAAATTGATCACAGCCAGGAGAAAGCAGCTAGACTCTGTAAGTACTTGTATATTATATTATAGGAAAAATGACATTTTTTCGCGTTTTTTCTCTTGAATTATTCATGTACCTACATTAGTCGTCCTAGGTGGGATTAATCGACGCCTAGGCGCCAGTGTATTTTTTTTTTTTTTTTTTTTAAAAAAATTTGTTTAAGTATTTTCATTTCTTAAAGACTAATAATTATAAATTATATAATACTTTAATAGTTAATACTAAAATATTAAATATTAACCTAAAAAATATCTAGACTTTATACAATTTAGGGTTATTTCGCTCAAAACGATGTTCTTTTGAGTGAAATAACCCATTTAAAAAAAAAAAAAAAAGAACAATAATTAATTACCCGAGTAGGCGGCCTAGTCAGTGCCTAGGAGGTCTAATCGGAGTCTAGGAGGCCTAGGCGGTGCTTAGGCGGCCTAGGCGGAACTTAGGCGGTCGCCTAGCCAACCAGCCGCCTAGACCACCATTTAAGGTGATACGCTAGGCGGTCGACTAGCGCCTAGCGTCTAGGTGGGATTAATCGGCGCCTAGACGAGATTTTTGCAACATTGATTAGTCCCCTACCTATTTTTAAAATAATAATTTTTCCTCCCTTTTATGTTTTTTTTTTTTTTGAATACCTCCTCCCTTTTATGTTAAATAGACATTGCTACTCTTAAATATAGGACAACACATTTATTTCATTTATTTTCCATTCAAACAATTATTGTTTATATGTTAGAATTATAATAAATGCAAAAAAGAGCAGACACCATTTATAAATATTATAATTATAATTTTAAACTAATGCTAGTCACATTAGTATTATAATTATAGTTAATTAGCATTAATGAATTATTAATGTTTAAGTCTTAATTTTGTTACTATTAGCGTTAACATAAAATTATAATTATAATATTTGCAATTGGTGACTGTTCTTTTTCACATTTATTCTGATTTTCATTATAAGCAATAAATTGAATACTTATTTTTAAGTGTAAAAATGTTTATTTAACATAAAAGGGGAGAAAATTGTCACTTTTAAAATTTAAAATAATTAAGGGCTAATATAGATACATGATTTTTAAAGGGAAAAAACGCTATATGCATATAATTTTGGAGAAAAATGTCATTTTCTCTATATTATATTATATTAATGAATCAATAACAGGCCATACAGGCTATGTATTAATTATAGCTTTAATTGAATTCTGATTTTAGCCAATATAATATATGTTTTGAAGGATGTTAAGAGTGAGAAAGAGGACATACTTTCAAGGTTTATAAGGGAGAGCAAGAAGGACCCAGAGACAATGACTGATGAGTACCTTAGAGATATCATACTGAACTTCGTGCTTGCAGGCAAAGACTCCTCAGCAAACACTCTCTCCTGGTTTTTCTATATGCTCTGCAAAAACCCTCTAGTTAGAGAAAAATTAGATCGCGAAATCGAAGAAGTATTCGGTAACTTGAAGGAGAAAGCTAGTAGTAGTGTTGAAGATTGCATTGCCAGTATTACAGATGAAGTTCTTCAGAAAATGTTTTACCTTCACGCAACATTGACAGAAACCTTGAGACTATATCCCGCAGTCCCAATCGTAATTATCCAATTCAAGAAGCTCTGATACAATGCTTCCATTGTTTATAATCAATATTTAAAATTAATTAAGCTAATATTATGTCTTTACTCGATGTTTAGGATGGGAGAGTTGCAGAAACAGATGATGTTCTTCCTGATGGATTTAAAGTAAAGAAAGGAGATGGTGTGTATTACATGTCATATGCAATGGGGAGGATGCCGTACATTTGGGGTGATGACGCAGAGGAATTTCGACCAGAGAGATGGCTAAAAGATGGGATTTTCACACCGGAATCACCATTTAAATTCACTGCATTTCATGTAAGTATTAAGGAATATATATATATAAGATCATATGAAAACACTTTTTTAGGTGAAAAGTACGAACAAGCATGAGTGCACACTATCCACTCCTAAGAACCAATCTTAGTTTTCCAAAAAAACAAAAAAAAAAAACCAATCTTAGTTTTACATCCCGAAAAACAACACTGTTTTGATGAAATTTTAAAAAAAAAATGCATTGATATTTTTATATTTTCATCAACTATACCATGCAACTTTTAACACTATACAGCCCTTTCACAAGATTATTCAGAAATGCACATTATATTGTTAAAAAGTAAATCCCATTATATTAGAAAGTGCACTCTATAGTATTAAAAATTACACTTTGTACAATGCGAAAGTGTAGTGCACTTAACGCTTAGATTTTAGAGTTTATGAGTTAGCTTTTTAGATTTATTTTTGGTTTAGGAGTTCTCTTTTTATTGCTTAGGGTTTAATATTTACGATTTAGATTTAAAATTTAGTTTTTCCATTCATATTTTTAAAGTTATCTAGAAATGCACGGTCTACTATTAAAAAGTACAATACATAGCATTAAAATAGCACGGTAACCAAAGTCAATATAACTATTAGACATTACAATTACTTGCAGCTGAGCTGAGGATATTTTGGTTTCTTCTTTAAAATTTTCAGGCTGGTCCAAGAATTTGTTTAGGCAAAGATTTTGCTTATCGCCAGATGAAGATTGTTTCCATTGCTCTTCTACACTTTTTCCGGTTCAAATTGTCCGATGACTCGAAGAAAGTGACTTACAAAATCATGTTTACACTACACATCAGTGGAGGCCTTCATCTAACGGCAGTTTCAAGGAGAAATTGATCTGAGTGTACTAATGTGAATGCAAAACACATTTCTAGCAGAATTTAATTCGTATATGATTAGTATAGCCAATATCCGGACTTCTTGTATTATATCTCTAGCTACTGTGAAGTGTAGTTTTTGGTGGTAAGGTTTGTGTGAGAGAAGGTATACTCACATCACATGGCATGCCAAGCATTAAAAAGTTAGTTCTCTCAAATTGGCATAGTAACCATTAGTTAGAGACACTCCCTAAGGTTTAAGGTAAAAAGAGAGAGTTCAGTAGTTACTCCAAACCATGATTAGGCATAAATTTAGACCCAACAAACTTACAAACCTCATTTTTTACATGTTGATAACTCCTTTATTGGCCCATTAACAAAAAGGTTTCCACAAATAAACATTGAAACCACACATAAGATGGTCAAGCATAACCTCTATTCCTGATAAGTTCATATTTGATCACTATTACCCCATGTTTAACATTTAGTTAGTGCTTTAAATGTAGATATTATGTTCAAAAGGACCATCATTTGCTTCATTTATTCAATTAGGTATGAATTCTTTTGTTTTAATTAGCAAGAATGATTGATTTTGCATGTGTTTTAGAGCTCAATTGGATGTGTTAAAGTCATCTTGGCACAAATTAAAGGTGTGTTCCAAATGTCATTGGAAAGGTAACTGAAAGAGCTACAACTTCTATCAAAATCACAAAGTCTAATTTGAACATTTACAAGGTGGAAAATGGATGGGTTAGAAACTAGAATTGCTGCACAAAGTAAAACCGTCATGACTGGACTCAGGATTGTGAGCAACCAAATATTCTGAAATGAGGAGCGATTCCAACTGCTATAAAAGGGGATTGAGAGTTAATTTTAAGCGGACTTTTGATATTTTCACTCTATAAACTTCTCTCTATCTTTTCTCCACTTAGAATAGGGTTAGATTAGATTATATTAGATTTCAATTCAAGATTTCGAGTGAATTTCGATTCAAATCCAACTTCAATTCAAGTTTATATCTTCAATCTACATTGGATCAAAGTTGTGTTTTCTTTACCTACATTTCAATTACCTCCATGTCAATTGTGCTTTAATACATTCAATTCAATTGTGATTTTTACTTTTCAATATAAATCATGAATAGCTAAGTTTTCTCTTGGAATTTGGATTGAGCTTTCTCTTATTATAGATGCTTGTGTTAATTCAATTGCATGAAAGGGATGATGTATTGAATTAGCTAGGGTTCTTGTTGTTAGTTAAGTGTGTTTTGTATGGACTCTTGAGTTAAGAAGATTGGAAGAAGACTTGAATGCTATGTGTTTGGTAAAATGCTCCAATAATTAAGGTTGAATTTCCATGAGAATGGGATTTGATGCTAATTGGTAGTCTAGGCCATGAGAATGGCATTGGCACCTTGTTGTATTTCTCTTGATCCTTGATAAGGTTTTCTTTTTTTTTTTCCGCGTCCTAAGTAAGTCACGTATTTAACTGTTCATATGCTAAAGATATTTATTTAAACAATTGAACCTTTAAGCCTAGAAGAACTAGTACTACGGAATACACAGGTTTAGAATTAATAGGCATGGTGTATACTCAATTAATTCTCTCACGGATTAACCTATGCTAAAATTGGCTAGATATAAGCACAATTAATCACAATACTAAATCATAGGATAAAACTTAATTGATTGGCAAAACGGAACTTATATCAATGCAAAGTGTTCAAGATAAATCATCCATACTCCTAGAATAGCAAATTTAGTACATAATTTTTTTAAAATCAACAACCAATTGCAGTAGTAAATAAACCTTAGAAATTTGGCACTATAATCTATGTGCCACAAATCAATATTCACACACTCACAATTTGGAAATTGAAAGATTAAAATAATGTGTTGCGAATTGAAGAAAAAGGAAAGCAAAACCATACCGGAGATTAAGATGCCAAAATTTCAGCTGCCGCACCATGAAAAATTCCACCGACGAAACAATTGCGAAGTTGCTGGACTGGAAATTCTCAGCTGCCAACGCACAATCTGCTGCTGCCAATAACCGCCTTTCACCGAGCGGAAATCACCGAACGGAATCCGGTGAAAAACACGATGATCCATCCCCCTTCAAACACACCTCTTTTATACTACTCAGGCTCCAAGTCTCCAACCGTACCTCCGATTTCAACATGCAACAGTCGCTAGAATCTCCTGGCATCAATTCGACAGAAGAACTTGAACCAAGGAGTACCATTGAAAATGCTTTCGTCCGTTCAGCTCTCCAGCTATTCAATCAGCGATCTAGAAAGGTCGTTTGGAGTCCTTGTTTGCCGATGCCGAAAGAAAACCCGTCTTTTATCTGTCGGCTGCTCTAGGAAGAAGAAAAGGAAGCTAGGAATTTTATTAGATGGGCTGCCTTGTTATATCGTGGATCATGGTAAAAAAAAAAAAAAATGGCAGTGTTTCTTTTATGGTTGTGGTCAAGTGTTAACAGAGCTCCATAAATGAAATTACAGTTCATCTCAAATAATATTGTTTCATATTTTTTTTATATTATCAAATGAAACTATAGTTATATCAAAATGAAATTGTAGTTGTATTGAAAGGAAAGTGCAGTGTATATAAAATGAAACTAAATAAAAGTTTCACATATTTGAGTGTATATATTGTTGAAACTGTAGTTATATCGAAATGATACTGCAGTTGTGTTGAAAGGAAATTGAATAACAGTTTCACTCGAAATGATACTATAGTTGTGTTGAAAGGAAACTGAATAACAGTTTCACATATTTGAGTGTCTAATATTAAATGAAACTGTAGTTATATCGAAAAAAATGGTAGTTGTGTTGAAAGGGGAGAGTTAATGGCGCGGAACGGAGTCGTTTTTACCGTTTATTTTCATTAATCAAAACGACGTCGTTTTGATGCATGAATTATCATGCATTGTGAACCGCGGTCCATAGTAAAATTTGTGATTGGGCTGATATAATTATTAACAAAAAAAACAAAAAAAAACAAAAAAAACAAAAAAAACAAAAAAAACAAAAAAAAACAAAAAAAACAAAAAAAAACTAAGCAAAATACTAAAAACCCAAACAACATCAATTATAAAAACAAATGAAAGTATAGGCCTAAATAATTAAAATTACAAATGAATTATAAAAAAATTATAAAAATTATAATAAAATAATATTTATCACTTACCCACCAGACTCCTACCCTAAAAAATTTTACTCCCAAAACACTAAATATTCTTCACCTTGTCAAAACTCTTCACTTATTTGAAGTCGTCACTATTCATCATACCTCTTAATACCCTTAAAACATATATACCTCCACCCAAAAAGAAAATCATGACCGATTACATGTATGAACATTAATAGATACAAATCCATATAAACCATTGAGGAGCATTTGCTTAAGGATATTGGGGTAAGTGATTTGTCATGCATGTAAAGGATCTCAGTATAAATACGAATGCCCAATGCACACATATTGCAAGAAATGTAAGGGAACTTGCGAATGTAGGAATGATAAGCATTATTTTTATTGTTATTTTAAGAAATTTTTTTATAATTAATTTACAATAGTTAAATCTACTTTATTATTAATTATTGGAAAAATTGTATTTTTCATCCTTCAGTTATACCCGTAGTACAAATTTAGTCCATGAGTTATATGTGTAACCATATTTAACCCCTAAGTTATGTACGAAGTGGTGATTTTAGTCCCTCGAAGACTATTTTTACTACCAATTTGTCACTAATAAATCTATGACCAAAAATGAAATTAATTATTCTAAAAAGAATTAACAAAAAAAAAAATGGAACCAAGTATTAGATTGAGTTTACCCAAATAGCCTTTCAAATTTATTGTCTCATCAATGTAAATTAGTGCCAACTCAAAGAATGTACACAGAATTGACTAGAAATTAAATAACATTAATACGCTTATTCATAAAATAAAAAACGTGTAGGTGCTCATGTGCCTTTACCCCTTATATGAGCTATAGAAAAACCCAATATATAAATATAAAAATTTCACAAAATAAAACCTAAACCAAATTCAAAAACATTCTATCATAGCACAGATGCAAAATATGAAGGGAACACGGATCAAGGCATTTATTAAAAATTAAAATGCAAATGCTTCTCTTATAAAGTTCACTCATTTTTTTTTATTTGCAAATATCCAAAGTTCACTCATTATTTTTTTCCAAAGAAAACTTCCCCAAAAACCTCGTCATTTTACGCTAGGCATGTTTGGGTTTTCAATTCTGTTTGTACTCATAAATTAGACCACAACATTTATTTATTTATTTATTTATAGTAAATATGTAGGTGGTTGATTCAGCGAAGTAGAATCTCAAAAAAAATTGCAAATAAAATAAAGAAATAAACAAAATACTCATTTTTATTTTCTTTTGAATAATTTTTCAAATATTTTTTTGATATTTTTCACCTCACTTATGCCACAAAGATGATCCTAGAAACCAACAAACTACACCACAATTTATAGCACTCAAGAATTGTTTAAGAATTTAAAAAAGGATATATAAAGTGAAAGATGCATAAAAACTACTAAGAAATTGCATAGATCGAACACAAGAGTTTTTGTGATTTTCAAATTTTTGATTATGTTTTTGTTTTGATTTCTATTTTTTGATTTTTTTTGATTAAGTTATTCAAATATAAAAGTAAAGCAATTAACAGCTAGCCACATGTAGTATACACACTAAGAGCTATAAAAAACCCTGCGTTATTTTCATCATCCGCTATTCAAAGGACTCATCGGGTAAAAGCTAAAGCTCATACTTATTTCCTTTTTTAAAAAAAAAAAAGTGAAAATATTTTCTCCAATTTGAAAATAATAAAGCATAGAATTTTCTATAAGTCTTCAATTCTTTTTTTTTTCAAAAGAAAAACAAACAATTGAAAATAGAAATCTCTTCCCCACGCTTTTTTAAATATTGTCATTGATGTTGAGAACAAAAATTATAAGAGAAACACAAACTTGATAATGCTCATCAATTTATTAAAATGGCATAAACAAGCAAAATGAAAATAAAGGCAAAAGGGAAAGAGAATTGGGTTGCTTCCAAATAGTGCTTCAGTTATTGTCTGCAGCTAGACAACATGGGCATTCATAATCCTGCAACTTTACCCGTTCAACAATCTGGGATGATGGTTCATCCTCAAATTACTGCTTAAGTCTTTGCCCCAATGACTTCAAAGACTATCTTGATGAACAATGAAGTAACCATGAAGTTACATTTCCTTATACTCAATTGAGTTGTTGAGAGGACGAACATGAGCATATTGAACATGACAAGAAGGATGTTAAAGGCTAAAGGTATGCCAAATTCTTTTTGGGGTGAAGCTGTTTCATGTTCTATTTATTTATTAAATAGATCTACAGCAAAAAGTATTCCAAATGTTACTCCTACTGAGGCATGGAGTGGTTTTGAGCCAAATGTGCAACACCTTAAAGTATTTAGCTCTATTGCTTGTGTTCACATTCCAGCAGAGACAAGGACGAAGTTAGATGATCGTGTAGAAAAAGTTGTCCTCAGTGGTTATAAACAAGAAGGAACAAGTTGTATAATCCTATAACTAAGAGGTTTATAATCAATTGGGATGTGGTTTTTACTGAGAATGGAACCTAGAAATGGGAAGTTGACACTCTTGAATACTCTAAAAAGTGTGTTATTTATATCCTTGAAGAAGAAACAGAAACATCTGCTCCAAATGAGATACCATCAAACCCCACAGGGGAAACTCTTGTACCCTGATGAGTGCATATTTGGTTATATTTAATCCCCATATTGAAGCTTATTTTTCCTCTAGATGATATAATTTGTGATCAATATAATTTTGATTTTCTTTACTTTGGTTAATAATTGCTAAATATATTTTATTTGAAAGAGATCATAGTAAAGAAATTAAGTTATAATTAATTAGATGATTTACCTAATCCTAATATGCATGTTAATCTTTAAATTATCTAATATTTTATGGTGTTGGTGGAATTCATAGGTGATGAAAGTTGGTGGAGCCAAAAAGACAAAACAAAAAGAAGACAAAAGTGAAGAGGAAAAAACACAAGAAGATGAGGAGCAACATTAATTGCATGGAGACAAACCAAATCATAAAAAAAGCTCAGCACATTAAATGGGCGTACTGCATTCTGGGAAGCGTACGCATGGGCGTACGTGCGTACGCCCCGCGCGAACCAGCCTGGCGAGCACGCGTTTTTGACCATTTTTCTGCTCCACTTGATGCCTATAAAAGGCCTCATCCTCTCCCAAATCAGACCTAAGCTTAGCAAGATGTAGAACTTAGAGCAAACACTTGTTTTCCTTTCCTTTCTTTTCTTTGTTTTGTATTTTCTTCTTCATTTAATTTATGCAAGTTTATTTTCCTTTATTTTCTTCTTCATTTAAATTATGCAAGTTTATTTTCCTTATGCTTTATGTTATTTACTCTTCTTCTTCTTTTAATATATTTTCCTTATGCTTATTTAATTTAGTTTGGGTTTGAGGTAGGAATTTATTATTTATCTTGAATGCTACCTTTTTAACAATTTCATAAGGGGAAGAATTATAATCTTGAATCATAAGCTTGTACAATGAGGTTTGTTTGCATCTTGTTAATAATTACTAGCTATTTTTATTGGCAAGTAATTGGAGAGTTCTTGCTACAACGGGAGTTGGGTAAAAACTCAAGCCACCTCTTGTACAACCCAAATATCTCACTACGGGAGTAGGGGACGAATTGGGGGGCTTAATATACCGAGGAGCTTCAAGAGCTCGAGGTTGAGTCACACATATTGTGATAAATCTCTTGCTCTAATTCAAGGGACGGAATGGTCTTGAATTCATTAGTTTATGACCCTCTTGATACATGATTATTGCTCTCCCTAATATATGAGTATATGTAGCATCTTGATAGTAATAACTCCTAGTTTAAATCCCATCTTTATGTTTTTAGTTTATTAGTAAATTTATGTTTATGATTGTGCTTGGATTCTCGTTAGTGGGTTAAAAAGCTCCAAAAATAAATAATTGCACAAATACGTGACATAACGCCAATCCCTAGCGGAATGACAAAACAAATTCGAACTATATCTCATTTTTGACAACGATCATACCCCAAGAATCATAGAGGCCAAGGCGCCAGCACCAACCACCAATATACTTACAAGATTACCAGGTATCTCATGTCATGATGATGAAGTTGGTAATGATGGAGAACTTGTACATTTTGCTTTTTCAGCAGGTGATGAGCAAGTGACCTTTGAGAAAGTAATTAATGATCCTAAATGGGTGAATGCTATGAACAAGGAGATTATGACAATTGAACAAAACAACACGTGCGAACTTACTAATATATCTCACAAGGGCACAAAGCCATTGTTGTGAAGTGAGTTACGTTTTCAAGATTAAAAAAAAAAGTCAAATGGTGAGATCAAAAGATACAAGGCACAACTAGTGGCAAAAGGATTTGAGCAAAGAAAAATCCATCAAATAAATGTTAAGTTGGCTTGAATTGACTATGAAGTTTTCTCTCTAGTTTCTTGGATTGAAACAATTAGACTTTTAATTGCTTTAGCAGCACAGAAGCAATGAAAAATCCATCAAGTGGATTTTAAGTTAGTTTTTCTCAATGACCCACTTGAAAAAGAGGTGTTTGTTAAGCAACCATCTAGTTTTATCAAACATGGAAATGGAAATAAAGTGTGCAAATTAACTAAGGCGTTTTATGGACTCAAGCAATCACCTCGCGCATTGAATAGGCGCATTGACAATGATTAGGATGAAGATGTGGATGACTGGAAAAGCACTTCCAGTTACTATTTTACCCTTGGTAGTGTAGTATGTTCTTGGTTCTCAAAGAAACAATCAATCGTTGCCCTTTCAACTTGTGAGGTAGAATATGTAGAAACGTCCTCAAGTGCATGCCAAGCAATATGGTTAAACAATGTGATGAAGCATATCTCTTTTCAGATTAAAGAGCCAATAAAAATATATGTTGATAACATATCTGCAATCAAACTATCTAAGAATCCAGTCACTCATGGAAGAAGCGTAAACACATTGACGTACGCTACCATTTCCTGAGATATAAAGTTAGCAAGAAGTTAATTGAGTTGGCATATGGTAAGACTAAAGACCAAGTAGCTAGCATATTTACTAAGCCGTTGAAGTATGAAGCCTTTATCAATTAAGCTGAAGTAAATGTTGGGAATGATAGTTCTTCAAAATCATAATTAAGAGAGGATGTTTAGTTTTATTTAATATTGTAATTTTGATTTTTATTTTTAGACTAGTTAATACATATTGTTATTATTGTTATTCTTCAGACATGTTATAGCTTGATCCTAGATTGTAGCTAATTGCCTAGCCTATATAAAGGCCTCTACGTATATGTATTGATTCAAGCTTTTAATTACATGTAGTAATATACACACATTTATTAGCTTCTGCAGTATATAATATGTTTGCATATCATTTTGAATTAGGGTTCACAGTACAATGGAAGGTAAACCCTGGTCTTGTATAGAAATTGAATTACATCAATGATTATATCATGTGTCAGGATCCACTATGAACATTATGGAGTCTGGTCCAAATTATGTGTTTATAATTAATAGATTATGAAAATTCAGTTATGTACATTTAGTTATAACTTAATGTATATAATATGTTAATTGTAAGTATATAATATACTAATTGTATGTACTGTTAAACCCATAGCCTGAACTAGTCTTTAAATGATTTTGTTATTTACTATTCTTTAGGCTTTAGTTTTGATTCTGTTGTAACTTCCTTTTGTAGAGTGCTATATATACCTTTAGTGTAAATCATAAGTGTAATCAATTCATTCCAACTCTTCACATGGTATCAAGAGCTAGAAACTATTCTTAAATTTTTTTTTTCCTTTTCCTTTTCCCTAGCCTACACTGCTACACAATGTCTACCACAACTGAAACAACCGCAATTGATACACCCATTGTCCAAATTACTACTCCTGCGAATTTCCCTATTAAGCTTACTTCTTCCAACTTTTCAGTTTGGAGACGACAAATCAAAGCCACTTTAATTGGCTTCAATTTACTAGGCTACATTGATGGAAGTACTATAGCCCCATCCCAATTTTCCGATGCCGCGAAAACTATTCCAAATCCTAGCTATACAAATTGGTACCGTCAAGACCAAATTATAATTAGTGCCCTCCTTGGAAGCTGTTCTGACCCCATTCAACCATTCATCTCTTCCACTAAAACCTCTCATGCAACTTGGGAGTCATTAACAGCGAGCTTTGCAAACACCTCACATGGACGAATTATCTCGCTTAAATCCAAGTTAGCTTGTAATCCACGAGGTAATCGATCCATTGTTGATTATCTCAACGATATGAAGGCTATTGCCGATGATCTTGACCACCGTGGCAAAATTACAACAGTGGACGAGGCTCCTAGAATGGTTTGGTGTGTAAGTTCTGTAATATTCCTGGACATGAGGTACGCTATTGTCGTAAGCTAATCCGATTTTTGAAAGAGAATAATATCTCGCATGTTCAGTCCGCAAGCTCAAGCCCGACCCCGTCTGTCAATACGTCCACCACACAACCTATGCCGACACACCCGTGGTTATTTGATAGTGGCGCTTCTCACCATACCACGTTGAGAACTTCACCGCTACATACTTTCAGCGAATATGGTGGTCCAGATGAGATACGCCTGGGTGATGGTAAGTGTCTTCCTATAACTCATATTGGTCACACTACCCTTTCTACACCATCCCGACCTCTTTCCCTTAATAATGTTTTGTGTGTTCCTACGTTACATATGAATTTAGTGTCAGTTTCTCAATTATGCCACGCTAACTCTGTTTCGATTGAATTCTTCTCTAATTTCTTTCTCGTGAAGGATTGTCGAACGGGGGTACCACTGATGCGGGGGGAGACTGTTGATGGTATCTATTACGCTCCTACCTCATTTATGCCTCAAGTCAATGGAACGAATTTGGTGTCTCTGTCAGATTGGCATCATCGTTTGGGTCACCCCTCTAATAAAATACTTGGTCGTGTTTTAAGTCGTTGCTTCAATGTTTCCAACTTTCCATTAAATCGTTTTCACTGTATTTCTTGCAACATTAATAAGAGCCACAAATTACCCTTTGCAGAAAATTCTATGGCGAGCTTTAGACCTCTAGAATTAATTTATACTGATGGCTATACTTACTATGTTATTTTTGTTGACCAGTTTACAAAATATATTTGGTTCTACCTACTCAAAAAAAAAAAAGTCAGATGTAGCTCTTATTTTTCCACAGTACAAAAAACTTGTAGAAAATTATTTCAATAAAAAAATACTCTCAATATCCTACATTTAATAATGAGGGGATTTCTCATTTCACCACTCCCCCTCATACCCCTGAGCATAACGGAACAGCTGAACGTCGTCACCGCCACATAGTTGAGACTGGTATGTCATTATTACATTCAGCTTCTTTACCTTTGTCTTTTTGGTCTCATGCATTCCAAACTGCAGTTTATCTCATAAATAGGTTGCCCACACCTATCTTGGGTAACCAATCTCCTTTTGATGTATTATATAAAACTCAACCCAATTATGCTAAGCTCCAACCGTTTGGATGTTTATGTTTTCCCTGGCTAAAATCGTACCGCTCACATAAACTTAAGCCTAAATCATCTTGTATTTTTTTGGGTTACTCAAATTCACAGTCTGCCTATAAATGCTATGAACCTAATACAAAAAAAGGTTTTTCTCTCTAGGCATGTTAAATTTGTTCCAACCCAATTTCCCTACAAAACTCTAAATGTGGATGATTCTGCAATTTCAACATCTCAGGTCACAAATAATGTTTGTCTGTTTTCCAATCTACTTACACAGCCACGTCCGTCTAGACATGCAAATACAACCCCTTCGTCTGATTTTTAGGTTTCTCAACCGTCCGTGCCAGCTCCGTCGCCAATAGCTACTCCTCCGCCGGCGGCGGATCTCTTCCAGTCTCAACCAACATTTGTGCCACCTCCATCGCCATTAGCTCATGTTTCGTCGCCCAGTAGTCGTTCTCTGGTGTTGTCTCCACCACGTACGTCATCGCCTCCTCCGGCGTCATCCCCTAATCCGACGCTATCTCCTCTTCTAGCGTTATCTCATCCACCAGTGTCGTCCCCTGAACTGGCGTCATCCCCTCCTCAGGCGTCGTTCCCCACACCGGCGTCATCCCCCACTCCAGCTTCGTCTAGTAGCACACCGGTAGTCGCTCCACGTCAGGTACCTACTACTCGACCTGTCCGGAACCGCAAGCCTAATCCTAAATATTTTGGTCCTTCATTTGTCAATACCGCCTCATCAGTACATCCCTTACCTCCTCGTCTTGAACCTAACACCATCACCCAAGCGTTGAGAGATCCTTTGTGGCGTAAGGCAATGGACGAAGAGTATGAGGCTTTACTACGGAATATCACTTGGGTTTTGGTACCACGACAATCCAGACCGGTAATTGGGTGCAAATGGGTGTTCCGGGTTAAACGTAAGCTAGATGGTTCTGTTGACAGGTATAAGGCACGACTTGTAGCGAAGGGGTATTTACAGCAAGCTGGGCATGATTTCTTTGAAACATATAGCCCAGTAATGAAACCTGTTACTATACGTGTGGTTATTTCTATTGCATTGCATAATAATTGGCATATACGACAGTTAGACATTAATAACGCGTTTTTGAATGGAACGTTGACTGAAACTGTTTTTATGGAACAACCACCGGGTTATGTTAATGTGGATTTTCCTTCTCATGTTTGTGAGCTTAAAAAAGCTTTAAATGGCTTTAAACAGGCACCGCGAGCCTGGTACCTTGAGCTTAGCCATTTTTTGTTGCGTTATGGTTTTGTCAAGTCACAGGCAGACGCTTCCTTATTTGTTTACTCAGCTAATGGCATTCTCATGTACTTTTTGGTGTATGTCGATGATATCCTACTGACCGGGAGTAGTGCTGTATGTGTTGAGCAATGTGTACGAGCATTGTCTAATGCCTTTGCATTGAAAGACTTGGGTTCTGTTCATCATTTTCTAGGTGTCCGATGGTGCTAAGCCAGTTTCCACGCCCATGAGTTCTTCAGAGGTTCTCCCTTTGCCGGACTCTTCTACAGTTGTTGATCCTATAGGTTATCGCAGGCTTATTGGTATGTTGCAATATTTAAGCCAGTTTCTGCAATAGATGTTTCATTTGTTGTGAATCGTTTGTCCCAGTTTATGCATGCACCATCTGCGACTCATTGGCCCGCTGCGAAGCGTGTTCTACGCTACCTTAAAGGGACATTGTTCCATGGGCTATTTCTCAAAGGTACCACTTCTTTTCAACTTACTGCCTTTTCTGATTCTGATTGGGGTGGCTCTAGCACTTAGGGTCGTTCTACCACTGCTTATGTTTTGTACCTCGAGGGTAACATTGTTTCTTGGAAGTCAATGCGTCAGAAGTCAGTTTCTCGTTCTTCCACTGAGGCAGAATACCGTGCCCTTGCAAATGCTACTGCTGAGGTTTTGTGGGTTCAACATCTCTTGTGAGAGCTACACGTGTCACTGAAAAGCTCTCCTATTTTACTATGTGATAATCTCAGTGCTACATATGTCTGCAAGAATCCTGTGTTCCACTCTAGAATGAAGCATCTTGCCCTTGACTATTTCTTTGTTTGTGAGTTGGTGACGTCAGGGGCTTTGGTTGTTCGTCATCTTTCCTCCAAAGAGCAGCTAACTGATATCCTCACAAAGTCATTGAGTCGTGCGCCTTTTCAACTTTTTCGGTCAAAGATTGGAGTCTCCGATGGATCCTCCATCTTGCGGGGGCATGTTAAACCCATAGCCTGAACTAGTCTTTAGATGATTTTGTTATTTACTATTCTTTAGGTTTTAGTTTTGATTCTGTTGTAACTTCCTTTTGTAGAGTGCTATATATACCTTCAGTGTAAATCATAAATGTAATCAATTCATCCCTACTCTTCACATGTACATGATTTAGATAAGGGTCTACAATGTGTATGATGGATCATGATTCACAATGTAATTTGAATAATTATATACAATCTAGTCAATTTAATGGATTTTAACATTTCAATATCCACAAAGATGTTATATATAGCCTCTTTAGGACATAAGCTTAGTGACTAAACATAATTCATTATTGTGTATGAATTATATATGCAATGTCTATAAGTCAAATATTAATTCATTCAGATCAATTCATTAATTAATTATATTGGGGAGGAATATATTCCACAAAGTTGATTGCTTGATGGTGATTTGCATTGGGAAGAATAACAGGTTGGAATCAGAAGTACAGTTATTTAAGGTGAAGGAGCCGAGGATAATGGCTTTTGTAAAGCGAAGAGCACCTTAGCTTCTACTTTATGCCTTGAGATAAAACACACCTTTTCCACAGATCGGCCATAAATTGCACAACTTATAATTGGTCTTATTAACAATAGAATATAAGCATATAAATATTGTCCTATGGCGTCCTTGTGGGAAAATTTAATTATAAATTAACCCTTATAAGGAAAAGATCGAAAACAAATTAAAATAATGAAACTTGGTTCCTTATTACTTTGCTCTTTGTCAACCTGCGTCAAAAGAACGGGGGGAAATATCAGTGGAAAATCAAATCCTCACTTTCAAACTTTTTTTTTAGCTACTCTGTTACAATATAATATGTGTCCATTGAAACACAAAGAGTCAATGTCACTACTGGAATTATGTAGTATATGTCCATACATACTACTTTCGGTCCATACATACTTGCACTATTGGGGTTATGTAGTATATGTCCATACATACTACTGGGGTTATGTAGTATATGTCCATGCATACTACTTTCTGTCCATACATACTCTCAACCGATTGAAGCACTACTTTCTGTCCATACATATATACTTTCAACCGATTGAAGCACAAAGAGTCAATGACTCCACTGGGGTTCGAATCTGTGACATTCCATTCGGAAGCCACGGTTATACCACTTGACTACAATGTCTTAAAAATTAAATGTGATAATTTGTAATAATTGAATGATTAAAAATAAAATTTAATTATTTTTTATGTTACATAAACAATTAAACATAATAAATCTAGTTGATTCCTATAAATCCAAGTGTGGCATGTTAAAAAATGATGAGATTATATTCCAAGAAAATTGTTTTTTTTTTCCTCTTTATTTTCACTGCTGTTATGATTTATGTTTATTGGGTCTCATTAATTTGTTAACGCATATATTCGTTATGAAATGCTAAAAAAATCCAATTAAACAAAGTAATGTCAAAATTGGAGATTAGAATGAAAATTTAAGAATTATGGAGAAGAGAAGATAGATTACCTACTAAAGCTTTTCGGCAAATCGATAGAAGAACAACGAAAATGGCAACACCGGCCAGTACTCCAACAACTATGGCCACTGTTTTCCCTACTTCATCATCGTTAGTGGAATCTGCATATACAAAATACAAGTTAGAATTCAAATAGTAATCGCAAGTTTTATATTATTCTTTTTTAAATATAATAATAATAATAATTATTATTATTATAATTATAATTATAATTATTATTATTATTATTATTATTATTATTATTATATTTTAATAGTGATTTAAAATCGTAAGGACGTAGAAAAAATAATTATAAATTACAAAAATGATGATATCACACTATGGTTGCCTTTCAAAAGTTTGAGGAATTTGCAAGGTTAAAATAGCCGAATAAAGATGGTGATATGTAATTTTGAAACCAATTTGTATGCCAAGTAATAGTATTTCAAGAATAAATATATAGCATTAACTATATTATTCTTTAAAAAGTTATAAAAAAAATTCTCAAATAAGACTAAAAAGACATCCAAAGGACAATTAAAGCACGTGTTCCATATGTACTAAAAGTATAAATTGATAATTGGATTACACATTTATGTTTATATATTATATGCTTCTATATATGGTAATGGACAATTGAACGATGTACCCCATCTTGCTAAGGGCTCTATTACCAAATTGAAACATTTGCTTCATCTCAATTAAAACCAATCATTATTCTATGAATCATGGTTTACATAACATATTGCCTAGACCATAAATAAAAAATACATTTTTAATATACTAAAAGTTCATTATTCGTGTATGTATAATACATTATATTATTTGAAAGTACATTACTTAAGTATTGAAAATACATTGCATACTATCAAATAATATATATTTAGTATACAAATAATGTACTTTAGTATATTAAAAATGTACCTTGTATTCATAGTTCACACAGCTCTGTGAACAATGATCCGTAGAAAAATTTGCCAACTAAAATGGTAATTTGATAATTGATTTGTACATTTATGTTTATATATTATATTATATACTCGGTTTATATGGCTATGGACAATTGAATCATATGCTTCATCCTGTTAAGAGCTCTAATACTAAATTAAAAGAGTTAATTCCATTTTTGGTCATAGAATTATAGGTGACAATTCACTTTTGGTCCTAGTATTATTATGGCATGACCATTTTTGGTCCTCTATCAACAAAATAGTTTAAATTTTGTTAAATACAACGGCATTTTGATCTTCAATTATGGATTGTTTCAAAAAAATAAACATAAAAAATATAGTGGGTCAACCTACTTTGTATAAAAAAAATTTAAATGTCCTTGTATTTAACGAAATTTCAATAATTTTGTTGATGGAGGACCAAAACTGGTCGTGTCACAATAATACTATGACTAAAAGTGAACGTTCTGATAAAAATGACCAAAAGTGGAATGTTACATATAAATCTAGGACCAAAAATGAAATTAACTCTAAATTATAATATTTTTTTAGTCTCAATTAAAAAGCTAAACTGATAATTGGATGGCACATTTTGAGTCGTACCTGGAGCAGCTTTGTAGTAGGTAGAAACCCAATATCGAGCATAACACTG
This sequence comes from Ipomoea triloba, assembly GCF_003576645.1. Lineage (NCBI taxonomy): Eukaryota > Viridiplantae > Streptophyta > Magnoliopsida > Solanales > Convolvulaceae > Ipomoea > Ipomoea triloba. Next base: position 23,981,089 of record NC_044924.1, read on the forward strand.
AGCCAAGAACACATCGGCCGCGGTGGCGGAGCGACTACACAAGCTTATCATCTTGGCAACCGCATCAGACAAGCAAGCCGAGCAATCCGAAGCGCTGAGATCCCCCAAGCACTGGGCCAGACCGTGGACCGACCCGGACGAACTGATCCGAAACCCCGCCATGGCGGCGCCTTGCTGAATATCCGCAACAACCTCGTCTCGGCGCTTAACGAAATCCTCGGCGTCGTTAACCCCGTCCTCGTACCCACACCGCTTGAACATAAGACTGGTGTCCAGTTTCCCGATGAAATCCGAGTGCTCATATCTCACAAAACACCCCTCCAGTTGCATAGTGGCGCCAAGGGTATAAGGGCACACCAAACTCACCTCTTCTATGGCTTTAGCAACGCATATTGAGCACTCCCTCGTCTTCAGATCGCCCCTACATTGGTATAACCCGAAAACAGACCCGTCCGGGTTGCCCGAGCTATAGTTTCCCAGAGCGAAACTGTTGTATAGAGACTGAGAGGATGAGGTAGCCATGGAGGATAGGAGAGAGTTGAGGGTGGCTTCGTAGGGCGTGTTTGGTTGGTACTTGTTGCCTTGGGAACACCCGGCGTAGATGAACATGTTGGCTTTCACAAGGTTATTGGTGAGGACAAGGAAAGTGAATAAGCGGTACAAGGAAGGGGTTTGGGTTTGGGTTATGGTTATGGTCTTCATCGGCTAGCTATGTCACTATGGTTGGTTAATTTCATTCTTGGGAAAGCTGTTTCTTTTGTTTTATGCTTATTTCGTTTGGTGGTATTGAGAATATTTTGGGTTAAAAGGGTATTGCTTGCTTTATTTCTTTCTATGGAAGGGGCCAAATTGCAACAAGCTAAGATGGCTATAAAGTGGATCGGATTATATTCCTTGTCACAAAAGTGCAATATTAGCTTCCGAGACTCAACCATTGGTTTCTTGTGATAAATAAATTTTACGTGTACAACTAGTTGAACTGGCCATACTACATGGATTTCTAATTATATTGCTTGAACATTTGATACTTTCTTCAAACGATTTACACTACAATTGTTATACGAGTTAATTCCATTTTTTGGTCCTAAATTTATAGGTGATAGTCCTCTTTTAGTCCTTTTTTATTAAAACATTCACATTTCGTTGTAATATTATTGTGGCATGACCATTTTTTGTCCTCCTTCAACAAAATCGTTAAAATGACTTTAAATACAAGGGCATTTTGATCTTTTTTTACAAAGTAAGTTAATTTGCTATATTTTTTATTTTTTATTTTTTGAAAAAGTTCTCTATTTGAAGACCGAAATGCCCTTGCATTTATGAGAATTTTAACGATTTTGTTGATAAACGACCAAAAATGGTCATGCCACAATAATACTATGACCAAAATATGATGTTTTGAAAAAAAAGGACTAAAAGTTGAATAACGCCTATAAATCTAGGACCAAAAATGGAATTAATTCATTGTTATACCATGGGCCAAGGAAGGTTCACCTTGCATTTTGGATACTGGTTCAAAATTATGTATTTGTACTTAACATATTATGTATTTTTAGTTAATAAATTATGTGTTTTTAAATAAATTGAAGGCACATAATTTGTTAAAAACAGACACATAATATATTAACTACATGCATATGTTAACTGCAAATTATGTTCTTACAACTAACATATTGTGTGCTTGTAGATAACTTATTACGTGTCTTCAATTTATTTACAAAAATTTAATATCTTCATTAAGTACTAAAACCTTGGAAGGGTGTCCAAGATCATATTCCACGCGTTCATATTATATTCTAGGGAATCATAGACCATAAGATGAAAGATATAAATCCGAGAGGCAATTTTGTGATTTTTTTTGAAGTGTGAACAAAACTATGAAAAATAACACTAAGAATATTGTTTTTTTTTATTTGGGTGAAAATGGTATTCACCGTTCATTCCCAAAAGAATTTTTTTTTTCTAAAAAAAATGAAAATTTCATATTTCATTTGCAATTGAAACCAAGAGGATGTGTGTTGATACCAGAGAATTCGTTGATGAGTTTGCACGTTTTAGTGTAGAGTTTGCACACTATCAAGCAAATTTTCATGTTTATTTTAAAACAAATTTGATAAATACTCTATATACCAATCAAAATGGTAAGTTTACCTGAAAAATAAAACTTTTATTACATGTCTAGATTTGATTAAAGAATAAAATAAAATATTATTTTTGTTAACCAATCATAATATGTCACGTTGATGAAAAGTAATGATGTCAACTTTGGTGTGTTAACCTACATTCAAATGTGTCGTGACGGGCCAATGGCCCAACCTACATTTTTGAAATGGTAATCCAACCCAACTAACTTTAATTTATTAAAATATTTAAATTAATAATTTTTTAGAAAATAAAATCTATAAATTATAATTTATACTTTTTGAACTTTAATTATAACTATAAATTGTTAGTTGTATTACATATTTGTATAATTTTGTCACGAAGAAAATTAAAGTCATTTCGTTTAGTCTGAGATCACTTGACACCTATCACCTATCGAAGTTTTATTCAAAAACTTCGTTGGAGAACTTGTACATGCAGGTCAATACGTATGCGACAAGAAATTTCACAACTTAGGACAATTAAAGTTATTGTTGCCATTTACCGAGGCTTCCTATTAAACTATATATGTATAAAGATCAAATACGCCCCTCAACTATTTATAAAAATGTAATTAATTGCTTCAACTATTTATAAAAATGCAATTAATCGCTTCAATTACAAAAGGCTAGAATTGGCACTTGAACTCCGAAAAAAAAAAAGTGCACAATTAAACTATTTTTACATAACATGTAAACAATTAGCAATGACATGGATTGTTGTTGTTGTTTAGTTTTCTATAAATAAAGTTTAGTTTTCTATAAATAAAAAACAACAAACAATGCCATGAAGGCCCATGATATTGTGCCTGATCGAACCCATAAACTGACCCAATCACTGTACCATAGAACATGGTCTATCTTACATACCTTACAAGAAAGACTATTAACATTTTTAAGTATGTTGAGAGTTCATCTTTTTTTTCTTTTAGTAAGTTAAATGTTCATTTTTATATAGTGAAATTTTATCTTTTAAGTATATTAACAAAAAATAAATTTTTAATACATTAAATTAAAAATGATATATTAAAAATGAATATTTATCAATGGTAGACATGGCAATGTGAATATCAGTTGTTATATCATGGACACGGGCCCACCTTGCAAGATAGACCAGGTCTACGTTCACAATTTTAGAACTCTAGGTTAATAATTTTAGAACTCTATATTCACAAATTTCATAACTCTATATTCAATAGTATAATACAAGTTTTGAATTTATATAACAAAATTGTGAATATAGAATTCAAAAATTGTGAATATTGAGTAATGTAATTTGTATATTGAGATTTAAAATTGTGAATATAAAATTCTAAAATTGTATTTTGAACATAGAGTTTTAAAATTGTGAACATAAAATTTTAAAATTGTGAATATATAATTTTTAAATTGTAAATATGGACCTGAATCCACCTTGCAAGGTGGACCCATGTTCAAAGCATAATTTGTCATGTGAATATGGACCCTAGTCCATAGTATAATTTGTCAAACCAATCCATATGGGCTAAGCTCGGTTGTTATGCCATGGACCCGAGTCCACCCTCAGGTCCATATTCATAATTTTAAAACTTTATGTTCACAATTTTTGAACTCTATGTTCACAATTTTTGAACTCTATATTCATAATTTTTTAACTTTATACTCACAATTACAAAACTCTATGTTTACAATTACAAAACTCTATGTTCACAATTTTAAAACTCTATATTCACAATTTCATAATTATATATTAAATAGCATAACACAATTTTTGAATATATATAACAAAATTGTAAACATAGAGTTCAAAAATTATAAATAGAGTAATGTAATTTTGTATATTGAAATCTAAAATTTTGGATATAGGATTCTAAAATCGTAAATATAGAGTTCTAAAATTGTAAATATCAAGTTTTAAAATTGTAAACATAGACCTGGGTCCACCTTGCAAGGTGACCCGGGTCATAGCATAATTTGCTGGCTACGCTAGTGCCAACCCATATATGGACTTAGCACACTCTGATAAAGGGTATAAAATAATAAAGTAAATTTATAAATAAAAATAAAAAGCAATCGTGGAATCACTGACACACAAATATGAAAGTCTACCAGTCTACCACATACATAAAATGCAAAAATTTCGTTCAATCACAACCACCCTTTCACAAATCATGAAATTTCTACAAGGAAACTTATGTATTGTGATTGGTGATTGAGTGTCAAATGACACCACGACAGATTCTTAATTGGGCAGCTAGTCAATCACAGTGCCTTAATTCTTCATTCAAAGCCCAAAGTCAATCACAGTGCCTTAATTCTTCATTCAAGTCCTAACATAGAAGGGACAACAAGGTGCCAAATGATGCTCACAAGAGCTCTATTTGAGAGGGCAACAAGGTTGCAGAAGGCACTACTTGGGCGACCGGCAGCGCCTATAATAATGTGTAGCAGCCCTAAACCCTTAAAAAAAACATCCAGTCGAGTTAGGCGCTGGCTCGACAGAGTCGGGCACTTAGTCAGCTGGCCGACTAAAAGGTGCCTAGGGATGAAATCCCCTTTGCCTAGGGGCGTGGCACCTAGGAGGCCGCCTAGGCGCCTAGGCCGATGTTTAAAACACTGGAGGGCAATAAGATTGAAACAAGTAAACCATCCCCTTGGCCTAGGGGCGTGGCACCTAGGAGGCCGCCTAGGCGCCTAGGCCGATGTTTAAAACACTGGAGGGCAATAAGATTGAAACAATTAAACCATCCCCTTGGCCTAGGGGCGTGGCACCTAGGAGGCCGCCTAGGTGCCTAGGCCGATGTTTAAAACACTGGAGGGCAATAAGATTGAAACAATTAAACCATCCCCTTGGCCTAGGGGTGTGGCACCTAGGAGGCCGCCTAGGCGCCTAGGCCGATGTTTAAAACACTGGAGGGCAATAAGATTGAAACAATTAAACCACCCTTATTGCACCGCTCCTGTCAAACTTATCTTATCCCTCCATTTGAAAGGAAGGATGAGCTGCACATTACTAATTGTTCCAACCACAGCTCATTCAAATGGCCTCCTACCAGAGAAAGGGTGGGGAGGTAAACTGCTCTAACCACTCTCGCAAACACAAACTTATTCTAAATATGGCAAGAAATTGAAGAATTCTCAGGAAAATCAACCACTACAAACCAAATGAATGTGCCTCCTCATTATATAATAGCATGAATTGCCTAAGAGAAATAACATCAAGAAGTAATAACACGTCGTTGAACAAGTTAAACCTAGTGGTCTCATATTCAGATTAACAATTACAAGAAGTTTGATCCTGTAGTTTTACTGTAATCCAAAACAACAAAGGAAAAAAGATAATGGAAGAGGAGAAAGTGAAGCACTTTCCCCCTATAACATCATTCCTTTATATACATCTCTTTTGAGACTCATAAGAAATACTAGCCACTTGAATTCCTATGCAAACACAGATATACAAACTCGACTCAAATATAACTACATAAAATGCAAGTCGGGTAAAGAGCATCCACATACCTATCGCGCACTTGAGCCTGTCCCACCGTGTCGAGGGCAACACACACTTGTATATTGGGTTCTTGTTGCTATGGTACCATGGACTCGATTGATCTACAAATTTGGGCTCTTTGATACGCTAAGCCAATTCAACTGACCAATATATCGAACATAATACTCGACCATCAGTCACTACATAATGCAAATTTCAGATTTTCGTCAAATCCCGCTGGGAGCCATGCTGCTCTGGATGCTTACAGCTGGTTAGATATACTTGAGACTGAATGATTGTCTGGCCAATTTTAAACCCCGGAACAATTGTGAAACCGACCTTGGGCCTAGTCTTACCCAAAAAGAAGCTGCTTTTCCTGGTAATATCTTCCATGTACACCATTGAGAAATCAACCCCTCCCTCCACTTGGAAGATCTTTACCACGGGATTAAACGAAAACGCTAGCTTGTGAAGCAGCCATATCGAACTCGCCATCCTAACAAACAACTCATAGAATACGCTCAACGATCTCCAAGAATCCAACACGACTTCCTTCTGATCCATGTTGCTAAAGATCGACGATTCCATCGTGGGATGGATCAGTTGCTCATACTTCTTCTCACAAAACTTTGAAAAACCAGAATTTGGGTTCTTTTGCAAGACATCCATTGGATTGCATGAGACATGCTCGATTAATTGTCTCAGATAACCATTTTCACCACCACAAATCGAGCCATTACCATTGCAAGCATTGTTGTCATCAAGTATACCAAAATCATCCTTATCGAAACCTCTGAATATCTCCAAACAAACATAAGACAGAAATGAGTATTTCTCATGCCCTTTTTCCGCATAATTAACACCAGGATAAACTGAATTTGCAGCCTGCTCTAGATCCCACCCAGCTTTTTTCATCAATTCCAGTAATAACTTGCTAAAACAATGCACAGACTTTAATGAATCCCGCAACATTAACTCAAAAACACGAATTGTTAACAACACATCTATGCTATTACTCAAATTTTCTGTTCTAACCCCTAACTTTCTGGATAAACTCGAATTAGTGTCATGAATTTTATCTAACTTCTTCCTTAAAATCAAAACTTCATCGTCCTTAGACTCAATATCAGACTGTAATTGATTTACCATGGTCTCCAAAGCCCTGAGCTTACTCTGATTCTCTTGCACCTGAAACTCCAAAACCGACCCCACCGGAAAATATTCAAGATTACAGCTAGGGTGCTTCTTGAAACTCCTATACAAATTCCTGATTTCAGTCAATTTCTGGAGAATCGACACCAGAGCTTTGTCAGCTGATTCAATGGCCTTCTCATCGAAAGGCACGTGGGCCATTTGGAGCTGGAGATACGAGGCTTCAAACGACGAAACGTTGGCGAAGAGCGAAGAAACGAGGGCATTGGTGAACTGGACTTTCGCCGTAGGGTCCGGAGACGGCGGGTACTTGCAGGAATCGGGCTTGATAACCACCACTTTCTGATCCGTGATGAACTCCTCGGCGGAATCGAGGAGGGCGTAGACGTCGCCGTCCCCGGCGGCGGAAGTTTCCTCGTCGGCGAAGAGCTCGAACGTCTTGGCCTTGAAGGCGTGGGCGAATTTCTGGAACATCTCGGAGATTTGCGGAGGCTTTGCAGCTCCTTCCACCACCTCTGGCATCTCTCTCAGCTCCAATATATATACATATATATATATATAAATTTCACGGCTAGAGAGAGAAAGGAGGGCCCCGATGAAGCAAATGCCTAGCTTTTGCTTGTGATCGGAGAAAGGTAGAACTTGATTAGAACGAGAAGTGTGAAATTGCCTGAGAGAGAGAGAGAGAGAGAGAGAGGCCTCTGTGTGTGTGGGGGGGGGGGGGGGGGGGGGGGAAGGGGTTGGT
>NC_044924.1:23988708-24006903 GCF_003576645.1 Ipomoea triloba
GGGGGGGGGGGGGGGGGGGGGGGGGGGGGGGGGGGGGGTGGGGGAGTGGGAGGAGAGCGGTGGTTTGGGATGACTTAGAAGGAAGGTATGTGTGTGACAGTGTGAGAAGACAGAGGGAGTCTTTTCCCTTTTCACTCAACCAAAATTATATTTATCATATCTATGCGTGACCATCAGCTAGCTGCTAGCACAGCTTAAATTGGTAATTTTTTATTAGTTAGGTCACAAGATTGACTTTAACTAGAGGGCACATTTACATGGTTAATGCAAGCTTTTCCGTAAATAAAAAAGAATATACGTAAATATAAACAGACATTACTGAAAATTTCACACAAATAAATAAAATTAATTCATTACTCTTCCAAAATATATGTAAATCATCCTTACATGACTCAAAATCTCAAATAATATAACAACCCGATTGGTTCTGGAAAATATTTGAAGGGAAATGAAATAGAAATTTCATGGAAAATACATTTTAGGAAATGAAATTCCATTATTTAGTTTATGAAAAGAAATTACTGGAATATAAATTCTATTGTTTGATTAGATTTTGAATTGTAAGAAATAATGAGTATAACGACAATTATATAACTACAAAATAATAATAATAATAATGGCAATTTAAAAACTTGGTGAATGCATAATTGTCCAGAGAAAACAAAATACCAAGAGGTGACCAAGAAATTTTTTTTGAAGTAATGAGTACAAGTTATACGGACTATTAGCCATGGAAAACAAGGCCAATGTCTCAAAACTATTAACTATGTATAACTTTTTTTTTTTTTAAGGATATGTATAACTTAAACTGGAAAACAACTCAGCCTTATTCGTTAACATAATTAGTTTATCAGTCAATTTTGATTTATTTGACCACTATTAGTTGTTTGACTTGGTTAAACATTTAATATAAGTGTTTGATCAATTAGTTATTTGTAACAACTTATTGCTTTAAAATACTAAAATTCAAAAAATTATTTTCTCGATTAACTTTTTAAGAAAGTCATTTCGCATGTAATCAGCTATCAATTAATAGTTAATTTACCAAATATTTTTCAACAATCAGCTAATGCAATCAAATAATCAAACTCACTATCACATTCATTTAACATCTAAAGGCAAAAACTTGTGTGAGACCGTCTTACCATGAGACCGGTCGGGTCGGGTCAAGATGCAAATGTAACACTTATATGCACAAATGTCATACTTATATGCTCAAATGTAATACTAATCAAGAATAAAATTTTTGTTACTTATTAGGGTAAATGTAATACTTTTAAGGGAAAATACAATATTTTTACATTTCGATTTAAAAGTATTACATTTTTACTCAAAAGTATTATATTTGCCCTTATAAGTGAGAAGCACTTGTCAACATTACTTATTATTAAAAATGTATTACTTTTTCTCTTATAAGTAACAAAAATTGTATTTTTTATTAGTGTTATATTTGAGCATATAAGTGTGAGATTTGCACATATAAGTATGACATTTGCATGGTACTTAGACCCGACCCGACCCGTCTCACGAATAAGTGGATTCGTGAGACGGTCTCACACAAGTGTGACCCATTTACTAAACAATCCATTATAGTGGATCTTAATGTTTATGGTCATGATCTTTCACTTTATTAAAATATATAATGATGATTAAATTTATGCCGTGAGTACAAAAATATTTTCTTATTCAAATAAGTTGTGTGGTCCTATTATGTGACTGAATTTGGGGCAGCAATTTAATCATATAATGTGGGTGAACATTTTATTTATTTATTAATTTTTTTTTTTTAGGAAATTGGAATTGTAACGGTAAAGTGGAGAAAGAGCTAGGGTGACAGGGAGCATTGCTTTCGTTGCGGTGACAGTGGCCGACCGGTAAAAGAAGCACTTTGATGCAAAGTTGACCAACTGTAATCATTAGTACTGTAGTATTTGTTTGTTGCCGTTTCTTTATTACTCCGTATTTTTTTCTTTTGTATTTTTTAATAAATAGTAAAATAAATTCTAGAGACTAGGGTGTTTGGGTTCAGATTCGCCAGTATTTATATATTATATTCACACTCCAGTGAGGGTTGTAAAGAGATTATTTAATTCCACTAAAACTTTTGACAATATATATAATTGAATGATGTATATTGTTCCAATTAAAATATTAAATTGTTAGTTAAATTCTATATTAATTAATTATATATAATACTCAATATATGGGCGGATCCAGCATGGGGACAATGGAGGCAGCTGTCCCCACTCACCCAAGCCCCACCTCCACCTAGGGATGGCAATGGGGCGGGGTGGGTGCGGGGGATATATCACCCGCCCCGCACCCGCATTCCCAACCCACTCCCTGCACCCGCACCTGCACCCGCACGGGTAATGAAATTCCTACCCATCCCCGCCCCCGTGGGGATTTTGCGGGTGCGGGTAATACCCAACCCGCAACTCTAATTATTAATATTACACTTAATAATACCCAACCCGCAACTCTAATTATTAATATTACACTTAAATATACCCAACCCGCAACTCTAATTATTAATATTACACTTAAATATAATAAAAAATTTATACTACAATTCTAATTATTGCATGGATTCTTTTTATAAGTTTGAACATAACTCTAAAATTTAATAAGAGCCAATGATGTTAGTCTTTAATTGAAACTAAAATTGTGTTGGTAGTATAAGTTCTATAAGTGTTTGCTCATTATGTTATTTATGTTGTTCCTTTTCAATTTTCATAAACAAAAAAATAAGACAATGAGATGATAATTCAATTGAATCCTTGAGGCACTAGCTCATAAAGAAGTTTAATTCATTATTCATTTTTAATTATAAAAGATACATAAACTTATATAATAAATGAATACTAGTAATACAAGTGTGTGAATATAAATAAATAAATATATAATATATATATATATATATATATATATATATATATATAAGTGCGGGTGCGGGGCGGGGATACTCCCCCGCACCCGCCCCCATACCCGCGCGGGTTTACAAAATTCCCCCCATCCCCGCACCCATTACCCAAATTGTGCGGGTATTTTAAAACCCGTAGGGGCAGGGATGCGGGTAACCCATAGGGTGCGGGTATAATTGCCATCCCTACCTCCACCCCTTATATAGCCCTTATATATATATATATGTATATATATATATATATATATATATATATATATATATATATATATATGTATGTATGTATATATGTATGTATGTATAAATATATGTATGTATGTATGTATAAATGTATGTATGTATGTATGTATGTATGTATGGTACAGTTTCAGAACAGATATAAGTAAACAATTGATTGGTTTGTTGAGTTGGTTGGTGAGCACCTTTACCTAGGAAAGAATGAGGGTTTAAATCTTTAGAGCAGCAGGTGTGATCATATTTGGAGCCTTCTTCTCAATGCTTTTCCCATTCCTTTTCTGAAGCTTTGTATATATTAATTTCTTCAAAACTTTTCATTCCCTTTATATAATAATGAGATGTTTTATTTGAATTATTTTATAAAATTAATTATGTTTCATATATTGTTATTAATATTTTTATAAAGTTTTAGTGTATTTATGTTTCATATATTGTTATTAAGAGTTAATTCCATTTTTGGTTCTAGATTTATAGGTGGCAGTTCACTTTAAATCCCTTTTTATTAGAATATTCACTTTTGGTCCTAGTATTATTGTGACATGACCATTTTTGGTCCTTTATCAACAAAACAGTGTAAATATCGTTAAATTCAATAACGTTTCTGTCTTCAATTATGGATGTTTTCAAAAAAATAAATATAAAAAATATAGCAGTTCAACATACTTTGTATAAAAAAGATTGAAATGCCTTTGTATTTAACGAAATTTTGACGATTTTGTAGATGGAGGACTAAAAATGGTCATGCCGCAATAATATTAGGACCAAATGAGGATGTTTTAATAAAAAGAGACTAAAAGTAGATTGCCACCTAAAAATCTAGGACCTAAAATGGAATTAACTCTTGTTATTAATATTTTTATAAAGGAGTTAATTCCATTTTTGGTCATAGATTTATAAGCGACATTCCACTTTTAGTCCTTTTTTTATCAGAACATTCACTTTTGGTCCTAGTATTATTGTGGCATGACCAATTTTGATCTTCCGTTAACAAAATCATTGAAATGTCGTTAAATACAAGGACATTTAGATCTTTTTTTTATACAAAGTAGGTTGACCCACTATAAACCACTATTAGGAATATATTGTAATTGTTTTGATGAACCAAAAATGTAATTTTAGACCCCCAATTTTATTTTGAGTCTAGTATAGGATTACGTAAAGCACAAGCCTAATCGATTAAGTGGAAATTACAATACTATAAATTTTTAATTTATACTACCTCCGTCCCATTTTGTTTATCTGATTCGGTTAACGAGGCTTGACTGAAGTTATTTTTAATTCATATTTTCATAATATTAAGTTTAGTATTAGTATATAAAATTTATATATTTAGAAACTACATTAAAAGTACTATTAAACACAAAAAATCAAATTTAAAAATAATTAAAAATTACTAAAGAAAATAAGCAATGAAGAAAGAGTTGGTTTGACCAATGAATAGTAAACAGGACAGGTAAAATGGGACAGATGGAGTACTTGTAAGTCATTCGCTTCCACTTTATAAATTGAGAAGAATTTGGAAGATTGATCAAGACTCGAAGATATCCCGGACCGTGACAACGGTTCGAATTGCAAGAATTAATTCTTTGAAAGAATTAATTCATGATGAAGATGTTGCAATTAAAAGTCAAAATTGAAGTCAACCTCGAATGGGTTCTCTCACAAAATATTTTAGAGGCTATCTCATGCAAGGGAAACATTTTTGGAGATGAGGATGCCCTCATGGAGCAAAGTGGCGTGGCCAACCTTGATCGTGTTCAAAGAAGAGGATGACTTGCCTCTTTAATTATTTGGTGATGATGATGACATTGCCTCTTTAATTTATGGAGATGAGGATGACTTGCTCAAATTTAAAGAGAGTATGACTTTGATCATTACTTTGGAGATGAGGATGACTTAGCCGAATTAGAAGACAAAAATGGAGATGAGGATGACTTAGCCTTTGAGGAATCAAAATTGAGGATGAGGATGACTTGGTTTCAAGGCTAAATAAAAAGGGTCAACCACACTCATTTATGGAGAGGATGGCCGTGAGGATGACTTGCCATTTTTGGAAGATCAATTAAAGCTTAAGGATGAGGATGACCTACCATTATTTCATGCAAGAAGAAGAATTCGTATCATCCTAAGGGGGAAGGACAAAAATCATTTTTGAGGCTGAGTGTGGCGTGATTAAAGGAGAAAAATAGCATGGTCTATTTATTCCAAAGGAGTCCAACACTGCCAACATTATTTCTAAAAAGCGAGAATATTATTTTCCTAAATATAGCACAAGGATGACTCCAAAAGGTGAATTCAAATAATCTTGCTACAAGGAGCTGAAGATCATTATGAGAAAAGTCAGTGTACTTTTCAGTGGCATTAATTATGCTCAAGCAAGAGTCACCGAACGGATATATTTCAGAGCAACCTGACTTATGGATTATGAACAAAGTCAAGTGTTCACACTACAAAGTCAAGAATGGATGATTACAAGTTACAAGGAAAATTATATCAGTGATTGCAGAAGAATGTTGGAGGATTATCAGAAGCAAATATTCAAATTCATCTAACAGAGCCATCAAAGTTGACAAAGACCATCTGAAGGCATTTAATGTTCTGAAAATTACAACGGGCAAATAGCTAATTTAGCTATATAAAACCATGAAGACTTGATACTAAAATATGCACTTGAGACATATGAGACGGACAAGAAAAAGGGAACAGACACAGAGGAAAAATATTAGCACTGAATACACTACAAGTGATATCAGATTTGAAAGTGCTAAGTAGTGAGCTAAACACGAGAAAAATAAAGTCTTAGAGAGAAATGCTTTATTTCTTGAAAAGAAATTGTAGGAGTGTAGCTTTGTGCAAAACACTCGGGGGAAACTAAGTGTAGCTGGGTGCAAAACACTTGGTTGATTGCTTTGTGCGAATTACTCGGAGGAGTGCAGCTTTGTGCAGAACGCTCGTGGAGACTAAGTGTAGCTGGGTGCAAAACACTTGGTTGAAGGGCGTAGCTGGGTGCAAGACGCTCGTGAACATAGCTGGGTGCAAGACGTTTGGGTTTGAGTGTTGCTGTAGAGAAAGTGCATTCGGAGTAGAGGAGTGCTAGAAGAGCACAGATTCACTATTGTATCTGGGTGATTGAATATAGTGGAATCTCTCCTGGAGGAAGGAAAAAGTGGAGTAGGAGGATTACATCACCTCCGAACCACTATAAATCCCTGTGTCATTTACTTTATCTGCTCACATATCTGCTTGCATATTTATCTGTCTGAGCATTGCATGCATTGCATACTTTGTCACATTTATTACTCTTGATGCTTTATTGGTACACGTGACATCATCTTTTGCATGCAAGACATATTTGCATACTCAATCTCATCCTGTCAAAGTTTATTTGTTGTTATGCTACGAACCCAACTATTCATTGCGTATACTATTTGATCTAGGTTTGATAGTTCCCACGTCCGCATGCGAGCCAAACTTTATATACTCAGTATTTGAGTTATTTATGACGTTTCTAACGTGTTGCATGTTGTGAAGCTCTTCATTTTTGCGTAACTTTGATTATAACACTTTATCGTATTATTATTTCCGCTGCATAATTCAAGTTGAATTTATTCACTTGGATTCTTTCTGTTGAAGTGTTATAATATTTTTGAAAAGTTAGAAAAGTCTATTCACCCCCCCCCCCCCCCTCTAGACTTTTCCTACCCTATCGGGACCAACAAGTGGTATCAGAGCAGTTGTCTATTTGAGTCAAATCTTGACTGCTAGACAGATCTCAAACCTTCAAAATGAAGAGAGACTTCGCTCCCAACCTATTATTTTCATTAGATAAATTTGATGATTGGAAAATCCGTATGCAGGTTCATCTATCTGCATTACACGATGAAATGTGGGAAGTCATCAAAGACGGGCCGATCAAAATCTTAAAGATCAATACCGCTGTAGCACAAACGAGTACAACACCGCAGTACATTCCTAAACCCAAAGAGGAATGGGGTCCAGAAGATCGTACACGAAATAACTTGGACAACATTGCCAAGGATATTCTGTTCAAAGCCATTGACGATGCAACTTTCCCGAAAGTCCGAAAATGCAAAACGGCAAAAGAAGTTTGGGAAGTTCTTGTGAAGATTGGCGAAGGAGACGAACAAGAGAAGGACAACAAGCTCACAATAGCATTAAAGAAATTTGAAGATTTCAAAATGCTAAGTGGTGAATCGATTACCGACACGGAAGCAAGATTTATTAAAATCATGGGAGAAATTGTCGATCTAGGCAAAGAAATTGATCAAAAGGAAATATTGCTCAAAATCCTACGTGGATTACCGTCAAACTGGGATATAAAGGTCACAGCCATGAGAGATCATAGAGATCTAAAAACGTTGTCAACTGACAAACTTTTTAGCGATCTAAAGGCGTACGAATTCGAAATGAAGTCAAGGATGGAAGAAGAACGCGAAGAGAAAAATGTCGCACTCGTTGTCGAACAACCATCCACGTCAAGGTCAGTTAAAAATAGTGAATTATTATATGACGAAAATTTTGCTTTGTTTGTTAGGAAATTTAAGAAATTTATGAAGAAGAAAAACTCAAGCTCAATGAGAAGATCCAGACGAAGCAACCCAGAAGAAGTTTCGAATTTATGCTACAATTGCAGAAAGCCTGAACACTTTATGGTTGAGTGTCCCTATCCCAAGGTGAGCAAAAATCAAAATGAAATTGTGCAGAAAGAGGCTAAGACTAAAGAAAGAAGATTAAAAAAGGATAAGAGAAAAGCATTGATTAGTGATCCCTTGGAATCAAGCATGTCAGAGGAATCTTCAAGTGATGAAAGTGATAACTCTAAGGATGAAAATGCATTATTTTGCATGAGTATTTCAAATGAGTCAATCTGCGAAGACAAGTGCTTAATGGCGCTTGATTTGGAAGAAGAAGAGGTAACATCTAAATCTTTTAATTCTGTGAGTTCTACTTTTTCGAAAAAGTCTATCTCTCATTTAATGAGGGAATGTCAAACCGTAATGGACACTCACTCTCAACTCGAAGAGCGCAATAAATTTTTGATTCTTGAAAAAGATGAAATAAATGAAAAATTGCAATATGCTCTGTCCGAGGTGAAAGAATTGAATGCCAAAATTATTTGTATTCAAGAAGAGTGTAAATCGAGGGAAGTGAGAGAACACAACTTAAGGGAGGTTATTGCAACATTTACTCATTCGTCTAAAATAATGGACAAAATGGTAAATATGCAAAAACCATCTAACGATAAAATCGGTCTCGGTTATGATCCGTCGTGTTCTCAAGCCTCTATCAAATTGACTGATTCTACTACTGCTTTAAATGATAAAGTGCATGTGGTAAAATTTGTTAAAAGTTAAGATAACACAATGAGACAAGGAATTGGGTATCAACCTATTGCCAAAAGTAGTACTATACGACCGAATGCTCAAATACACAATTTTTCGACAAAACAGTCTGCTAAAAGACATGAATTTAATTATTCAAAAAGATACTCCAATGAGTTAAGTGCAAAAAGACCACATTGGAAAATGAGAAAATTTCCAAACAGTGGAGTTAGGAGATTTTATCCTACAGAGTCATATTGGGTTGAAAATATTAAAACTTGGACTAGACCAAGAGTTAATAAGTTCAAACAATATATTTCCCAAGTGCCAAAAAGTATATTAAGTTTTCAAAACCCGGCACGGAAAAAGTTTTCAAAAATTAGCTATGATTATAAGGTTAACAATGGTTACAAATCACCTATTCTTGGTTCTGTGAGAACAAGGTGGATTTGGGTACCAAAAATCACTAACCCCCCAGGACCCAAGCAAAACTAGGTACCTAAAAATGTTTAAATATTTTGCAGGAAGTATGGTACTTCGATAGTGGATGTTCACGACACATGACTGGAAATAAATCTAGTATTATTAATTTCAAATCCATCGAAGGACCAAAAGTCGTATTTTGAGGAAACGATCGATATGGAACAACAAAAGGAATTGGAACGATAGTACGAAACGGATTGAAAATAGAAGATGTATCCTATGTGGAAGGTCTAAAATTCAACTTGTTGAGTACAAGTCAATTTTGTGACAAAGAATATCTTGTGGAATTCTTCAAAGACAAATGCCAAGTGAAGAATGAATCAACCGGAGAAGTCGTACTTGAAGGAACGAGAAAGAGAAATATGTACGTTGTGAATTGGGGCACTACAAAAGATACAGTGTGCTTAGTGGCAAATAATTCAAGCATCACGTGTTGGGAATGGCACAAGAAGTTAAATCATTTGAACTTCAAGACCATCAACAAGCTAGCAACGAAAACTCTAGTCAAAGGACTACCCAACATCACGTACAAGAAAGATCAAATTTGCGATGCATGTCAAAGTGGAAAGCAATCAAACCGTCGTTCAAGTCCAAAACTCACGAATCAAGCTCAAGACCTCTTAGTCTACTACACATGGATCTATTTGGTCTAGTAGACCCAGTAAGTATAAGTGGTAAGAAATATACTCTTGTTGGTCCCGATAGGGTGGGAAAAGTCTAGAGGGGGGGGGGGGGGNTTCGAAAAAGTCTATCTCTCATTTAATGAGGGAATGTCAAACCGTAATGGACACTCACTCTCAACTCGAAGAGCGCAATAAATTTTTGATTCTTGAAAAAGATGAAATAAATGAAAAATTGCAATATGCTCTGTCCGAGGTGAAAGAATTGAATGCCAAAATTATTTGTATTCAAGAAGAGTGTAAATCGAGGGAAGTGAGAGAACACAACTTAAGGGAGGTTATTGCAACATTTACTCATTCGTCTAAAATAATGGACAAAATGGTAAATATGCAAAAACCATCTAACGATAAAATCGGTCTCGGTTATGATCCGTCGTGTTCTCAAGCCTCTATCAAATTGACTGATTCTACTACTGCTTTAAATGATAAAGTGCATGTGGTAAAATTTGTTAAAAGTTAAGATAACACAATGAGACAAGGAATTGGGTATCAACCTATTGCCAAAAGTAGTACTATACGACCGAATGCTCAAATACACAATTTTTCGACAAAACAGTCTGCTAAAAGACATGAATTTAATTATTCAAAAAGATACTCCAATGAGTTAAGTGCAAAAAGACCACATTGGAAAATGAGAAAATTTCCAAACAGTGGAGTTAGGAGATTTTATCCTACAGAGTCATATTGGGTTGAAAATATTAAAACTTGGACTAGACCAAGAGTTAATAAGTTCAAACAATATATTTCCCAAGTGCCAAAAAGTATATTAAGTTTTCAAAACCCGGCACGGAAAAAGTTTTCAAAAATTAGCTATGATTATAAGGTTAACAATGGTTACAAATCACCTATTCTTGGTTCTGTGAGAACAAGGTGGATTTGGGTACCAAAAATCACTAACCCCCCAGGACCCAAGCAAAACTAGGTACCTAAAAATGTTTAAATATTTTGCAGGAAGTATGGTACTTCGATAGTGGATGTTCACGACACATGACTGGAAATAAATCTAGTATTATTAATTTCAAATCCATCGAAGGACCAAAAGTCGTATTTTGAGGAAACGATCGATATGGAACAACAAAAGGAATTGGAACGATAGTACGAAACGGATTGAAAATAGAAGATGTATCCTATGTGGAAGGTCTAAAATTCAACTTGTTGAGTACAAGTCAATTTTGTGACAAAGAATATCTTGTGGAATTCTTCAAAGACAAATGCCAAGTGAAGAATGAATCAACCGGAGAAGTCGTACTTGAAGGAACGAGAAAGAGAAATATGTACGTTGTGAATTGGGGCACTACAAAAGATACAGTGTGCTTAGTGGCAAATAATTCAAGCATCACGTGTTGGGAATGGCACAAGAAGTTAAATCATTTGAACTTCAAGACCATCAACAAGCTAGCAACGAAAACTCTAGTCAAAGGACTACCCAACATCACGTACAAGAAAGATCAAATTTGCGATGCATGTCAAAGTGGAAAGCAATCAAACCGTCGTTCAAGTCCAAAACTCACGAATCAAGCTCAAGACCTCTTAGTCTACTACACATGGATCTATTTGGTCTAGTAGACCCAGTAAGTATAAGTGGTAAGAAATATACTCTTGTTGGTCCCGATAGGGTGGGAAAAGTCTAGAGGGGGGGGGGGGGGGAATAGACTTTTCAACAAATTCAAAAATTATAACACTTTGGTAATTTCTACTCTAGGTAGCAAGCATAAAGCAAATAAACAACTTAGAGTTCGCAACGGAATATCAGTACGTAAAGTGCTATAAATAACTTGATCAGATATGAAGAGATATATCGCATGCACACAAAAGAGATAGCAAACCCAGATGATAAATAAAGAGTGAATAGTAAATGGGTTTGTATGAATCAGGAGGAATCCCTTACAAATAAATGTGAATAGTGAGTGAATAGTAAGGAATAGTGTGTGAATAGTGTATGAATAGTAAATAAGCTCTAGGAAATTGAAATGCTCAGTACATGCACTTTGAATATGAAGACTTGTTATAAAATATGCAATGTAATGCTATGCATGCACACGTATGACTTGCAACACCAAGATGGATATATCAGTTAGTGGGTTAGTACGGGATATGCATGCAAGAATAAATATGGTGCAAGCAAAGTAAAGAGACAGAGAGATTTATAGTGGTTCGGAGATGGTGTAATTCTCCTACTCCACTTCTTCCTTTCACTCCAAGGAAGATTTCCACTATCTTCAATCAACCAGATACAAATAGTGGATCAGTGCCCTTCTAGCATCTGCTACTCCGAATGCTCTTTGCCTACAGCAACACTCAAACCCGAACGTCTTGCACCCAGCTACGTTCACGAGCGTCTTGCACCCAGCTACGCTCCTCAACCAAGCGTTTTGCATCTAGCTACACTTAGTCTTCACGAGTGTTCTGCACAAAGCCGCACTCCTCCGAGTATCCCGCACAATGCTATACTCCCGAGCTTTTCTCCCGAGCGTCTAGCTACGCTCCCGAGCGTCTCGCACAAAGCCACGCTCCTTCCGAGTGCCTCGCACTCAACTCGGATTTCACAAGCCGCACCTGCTACTCTCCTTTCCTCTACTCACAATAGATATGATTTTACAAAGAAGTATTTTTCTTCTTCTCTCTCAGACTTGAATTTTTCTATTCAACTCAATACTTGCACTCTTCAATTTTTCTTCTTTCTTTTTCGAAATAATAACTCACTTTTAGCACACACTCAATTTTTCTTCTTTCAAATGATATCTCAGATACGTAAGCAGATGAGTGATTAAGAGAGGTGAGAGAGGTTGCAGAGAGGTGCATGTCTTCAAGTCTTCCATGGGTATTTATAGCTTGAAGAAGCTATCTACCCGTTGTAGATCTTCAAATCTTGATCGTCCATTTTGAATCTTGAAATAATTTGCCAACTTGTTCTGAAGCTTTCCATGGCCTTTGTCAGATGAATTTGAAAATTGGTCTATGTCATTACTCCTCTTGTAAGAAGCCCATTCGTCCAATTGCATTCTCAGATCTTGAATTGAATTTCCTTATCAAGATGGCCTCCAATTTTGACTTTTCAAGTGTGAATCCTTGACTTTGCAATTTCTTCTTCTGATTGTCAAGTTGATCTCTCCAAAATAATTTCCTCCGGTGACTCTTGCTTGAGCATAAATTATATCACCGAAAATTCACCGACACCTCCAAGTTGGTCTTCATCAGATTAATTCGAAATATGCCTCCAAAAATTAATTTTGGATTTCTGAATTATTATCCCAAAGTTATATTTAATTTTGGCTCCAATCTCAGTCCAAAAATTTACTTTTGGATAGAATTTTTGTTACCAAAAATTAAATTTTCACTTAAGAATTTTATCTCCAAGATTTGGATTTAGGGACGTGATCTTCATTTGCATTTTCGCTCCCAGTTAGCTATTCCAGTGTGTATTCTGGAAACAGAGTGTCATCCTCCTGGCTTAAAATAAATTCCACACAGTAGGATTCGAACACTAGACATCCTGATTCATGCTATGTACTCTAACCATTACTCCGTATTAACTCATTAGTTAATACTCTTCTCAAATAATCTTTATTCTCAGAATGGCCTTAGTAGCATTTTCTCCTTCTTGAGTAAAGAAATTCGAACCAGCTTCACTGTTCAATTTGTCATCGAAAGTTGTCCTCCTTCCCTTGTTGAGTCATCCTAATGTCCTCCAAATAAAATATTGATCCTGGGTTTTGAATCAGAGACCTTTAGCTTGTGCTGTGCGCTCCTTGTCCATTCTTCCATTTCATCTTTTGATGATTTTTACAACATATAATTAATAAGTAACAATATGCTGACTAAGTCTAATTCTCCTCAATTTCGTATGACTTTTGACTTAGACTTGGACCTTTGGAGATTGTACACTAGACTCAAAATAAAATAAGGGGAATAGTAAAAATTACAATTTGTATCATCAAAACTATTACATTTTATTCCTAACAACTCTTGTTGTTGTTGATGATTTTTTCAGGTACACATGGACAATATTTCTCAACAAAAAGAATGAAGTGGAGAAAAAACTGTCAGAACTACTCAAGCAACTTCAAAATGAAAAAGAAGTCAAAATAGTCAAAATCCGTACCGACCGGGGTACAGAGTTTGTGAATGGCGTGATTCAAACTTATTGCAATTTTCAAGGAATTGTACATCAATTATCAGCCGCAAGAACACTGCAACAAAACGGTGTAGCTGAAAGAAGAAATAGAACGCTTAAAGAAGCCGCACGAGTTATGATTACGACTGTCGATCTACCAAAACATTTTTGGGCAGAAGCTATCAACACTGCTTGCTATACTCAAAACAGAAGCATGATTCACAAGTTGCACGACAAGACGCCATATGAACTTTGGAAACTGAGAAAACCTAACCTTAGTTATTTTCATATTTTTGGATGCAAATGTTTTGTTCTTATTAATGGCAAAACACATCTAAAAACTTTTGATGAGCGTGCAGATGAAGCAATATTTTTGGGATATTCTTCCACCAGTAGAGCATTCAGAGTATACAATAAATCTATAATGGTGGTAGAAGAATCAATACACGTTGTATTTGATGAATCAGCAAAAAGCAAAGAAGTAGATGGTTCGAATATTGGTAAAAATGTGCCAAATAATTTATTTGAGACTAATGATTCGTCTAAGATTGAGATCTTGTAGGGAATAAGTGATTTGGAACTTAACAATTCCAAAATTCAAGAAATGGGCGTGACACTCACTAGGAGAGATGGGGCTAACTCTAGAAATGAAGAAATTCATGTTGGTGAGGCTAACCTCATTAATGAGACAAATTTTGAGGATGAGGCTAACCACATGAATATTCAAAATCCTAGAGGTGAGGATGAGGCTGACCAAGCTACTCAAGGAGAATCTACATGTGCCAACCAACCTCTACCCACTACCAACGTCCAAGAATTTTTCCAAACTGATAGAAAATAGCTAAGGAGTCATCCACAAGATCTTATCATTGGAAATTTGCAAGAAGGCGTGAAAACAAGATCAGCTGCACGAGAAAACAATAAAGTCACTAAATCCTTTATAGAGTCAGCAAATGTCGTGGTGGATGACATAGTTGAAATCCCACTATCTGGATTTGGGTCGGACTATGCAACAAATAATCCAGAATCTCTAGTAACAAATAATCCAAAATCTCCTACAACAAATAATCAAGAATCTCCTAACACTGGTCCAAAGTCATCTACACTTGATCTAGTCACATCTTAATTCAACCCTGATCTAGAATTTGTATCTGACTCGGAACAAAGAGAAATGGATATACCAACCCGTATCCAAAAGAATCACCCAGTTCAGCATATCATTGGAGATCCAACCTTCGGAGTTCGAAGTAGAGGGAAGCCAAAACGTGATTATCTTCTGTTAGCTGGATACGTGTGCTACACTTCAAAAGTTGAGCCAAAAAACCATGAAGGAAGCCCTGACTTATGAGCACTAGATCAAGGCCATGCAAGAAGAACTAAGGCAATTTGAAAGAAACAAGGTATGGATTCTTGTCCCTAAATCTAACGACTTTAATGTTGTAGGTAAAAAGTGAATATTTCGAAACAAGACAGACTCATCAAGTAATATTGCGCGCAACAAGACCAGAAGACTTGAAGCTCAGGGGTACTCACAAATTGAGGGGATCGACTACGACGAAAAGTTTACTCCTATAGCTCGTCTTAAATCAATCCGACTACTTCTATCCGTCGCATGTGCATTAAAGATAAAGTTGTACTAGATGGATGTTAAAACAGCATTTCTGAATTGACATCTAAACGAAGACATATACATAGCTCAACCTAAAGGGTTTGAAAACCCTCAACATCCAGACTATGTATACAAGCTGGAAAAAGCCCTATATGGCCTAAAACAAGCCCTAAGGGCTTGGTATGAGAAGTTGACCCAATATCGACTCTAGCGTGGCTACAATCGAGAGGAATAGATAAAACTCTATTCATCAAAAGGTCAAGTAAACACATCACTATAGCTCAAGTTTATATAGATGACATTGTTTTTGCTTCTATTAAAACAGGTGCTATTGACGAACTTGTAAAAGTCATGCAACAAGAGTTTGAAATGAGCATGATCGGATAATTGACCTACTTTCTAGGGTTACAGGTAAACCAAAAAGGTGAAGGTATCTTTATCTCTCAAGAAAAATATGCTAAGAATATATTAACAAAGTTTGGTTTAGAATCTGCAAAAGATGCTAGGACTCCAATATCAACTCCTACAAAGTTGTTCGAAGATGAAAAAGGTGTTGCAATTGATCCTACCCTATACAGAATCATGATAGGAAGTTTACTATACCTTACAACAAGCAGGCCTGATATTATGATTAGCGTTGGAATCTGCGCCAAATATCAAGCAAACCCAAAAGAATCTCATCTTAAGGTTGTGAAACGTATTATCAAATATGTGAAATGTACGCTAAACTATGGGATCTGGTTTTTTAATGATACTAATCTAATTTTTGCAAGTTTTAGTGATGTCGACTGGGCTAGAAACGCTGATGACAGAAAAACCACCTCAGTTGGTTGTTTCTTTATTTGCAAAAACTTGGTATATTGGCTAAGTAAAAAACATAATTCAATCTCTCTTAGTACAGCTGGAGCGGAGTATATAGCTTCTGGAAGCTGTTGTGCACAGTTATTATGGATGGGCCAAATGCTATCTGACTATAGCCTAAATCAGATCATTATAACCCTATACTGTGCAATACCATCGGTATTAATATATCCAAGAATCCAGTCCACCATTCCAAAACAAAGCACATCGATATTCGTCATCACTTCATCCGGGAGTTAGTGGAAGAAAAAGATATTGAACTAGACTACATATCAACTGAAAAAAAGCCGACAGACCTATTTACAAAACCTTTGGACGAATCAAGGTTTGAAGTTCTTCAAGCAACTCTTGAAGTTTACAAACTGTATGATTAAAGACCTCTCTTGCTAATAAAACCAGGTATTTTCGTTATTCTTCAAATTTTATTTTATTTTATTTTAATAAATATACCTTTTGTCTCAATTTCAAACATAGTTGAAAGTCGATTTTTGCGTGTAGTATGTGAAGTGGTGATGGATGGTGGTGTGATGGATAGATAGTGGAATAGAGATAGAGTGGATGAGTGTAAATGAGGATGGAATCCCCGAGTTTCTATCTCACGAGGATGACTACTTGGAGCTAAGTAGAGTGTATGACATCTTGGTGTGTGTTAGTGAGACTTACTAGGGGAAAAGAATAGTAGCGTAGGAGACATGGAATGCAAAGGTACAAGGCACAAAAGTACAAACAACAAAGAAAAACAAACAAGTATGTAGAATGGGGAATTGGATGGACAACACATGATCTTATGCATTTGGTAGGCTAAGGTAGACTAGGAATAGTGCAAGGCAAGACTAGCTTAAGGGAGATCGCATTGCAAGCACTAGGCTGATTTGTACCTAGACTCTTAGATCACAATTGTGACTAAGACATTTTGTCAAACACATTGCTTACGCTTCTTCCCGGGCCTTGTCCTCTTTGATCGAAGGATGTGGATTGCAAATGAGTAATACTACATGGAATCACAATCTCTTGCCAATTCCACTCTCTCATAATCCTCACTCATTGGGATCCTCCAATGAAGTGAAGATACATACACAACCCATTCACAACAAAAACATTCTAGGTCAAACATCACACTATATATAATCAATTTATCAATTAAGAACACAAATGCATAAGCTTAAGGCAATCCAATCCAATTCCTAGAATATCGAGCTACACAACTCATTAGCAATATAAGATGGAATGGGAAAGATCAATATATGAAATGAAAGATAGAATAGAAGAGATTACCACACTTGAATCTACAATTGCAATGTCAATTACACAAAATAGGAGAGGAGCTTCCACAATCAAGAGAGTTGTCAATTCTCTTCACTCTAGATCACTCCTCTCTCTTAGCACTTGAACATTAAAGAGTAGCTAGTTGAATCTAGATCTAACCTAGAGAGACAAAATATCTATCCTAAGCTAAGAGCTCTACAAACTAAAAAATGAAAGAATGAAAAGTATCCTAAAATCCCGCCATCAAACCTCATTTATAGACTCTGGAATCAGATCTACATACATGGGGCATACGCACGTATGCTTGGTGTACATATATATATGTGTATATATATTATATATATATATATATGTATCTATGTATATATATGTATATATGTGTGTGTGTGTGTATATGTATATATATATGTGTGTGTGTATATATGTATATATATATATATATGTGTGTGTGTGTATATATATGTATATATATATATATGTGTGTGTGTGTGTGTGTGTGTGTGTATATATATATACATATATATATATATGTGTGTGTGTGTGTGTGTGTGTCTATATATACACATATATATATATATGTGTGTGTGTGTGTGTGTGTGTATATATATACATATATATATATATATGTGTGTGTGTGTGTGTGTGCGCGCGTGTGTATATATATACATATATATATATAT
>NC_044924.1:24017842-24056859 GCF_003576645.1 Ipomoea triloba
ATTTTCCTTACAATATATTTGTTTGTGTGTTTTGACAAATAATTGCAATAAGGAGAATTTGTAAGCATACAAATGATTCACATTTGGACCCTTTTATATTGGCTTAATTATTAGTCAAAACATAGGTCAATCACATGGAGCAGCTATATTAAGTTATGGATGTAAGTCAGGAGCTTCTACAGACAGTCTGAATATTAGTTCAGAGGTTATTCCAGTGGGCAAAATTTTCTCTAACAAATTCTGGTTTTTAGACCACTTTTTGGGCTGTGTTTAAATCACATGGAGCAGCTTAATTTGAGGGCTCTTAAGCTGTCCTTCAGGCCAAGTTGTTGGATTATCTCTTCTATATAAAGGACGAATTGGGTATAACTTTTTGAGGATGAAGTTTATTAAACTTAAAGAATTATTTTAGTGGTGTGTGATCTTCCAAAATGTTTTGTTGAATATTGATTGGTTATTCGCATTGGTATGCATGCAGTCAACTACAAAGTGATGAAGGTATGGTGGAGTAGTTTGGTAGCTAGACACCATAGCGTATTGGTTTTTGTATTGCTCTTTGTAACCCTTTGGTGATCATCTAGTGGATTGGGCTGACGTGAGAAATTTTAGTTCTAAACTGCATAATCAATTCCTTGGTGTCTGCATCCTTTTCTTTATTTGTTAATTCCTTGGTGTCTGGAACATTATGTCATCTCTTGCATTTAAGATCCACGACGAACCGAAAGAAGACGATGAAGCTGCCAAGACAGCCATTAATAGTTACATTTACAATCTTTTGTGTGTGTGTGTGTGTGTGTATATAGGATCACGTTCAAATGTGTACTGGCCGCCTAGGAGAAAAGTGCGGACGAATCACAGCGCGCCACGTATCCGGAATGTAGTTGCAACTAACGTTATAACTAGGTGCGCATCATGTTATAACTAGGTGCACATAGGTGCACTCAGGTGCATAAATGTTAATAAGGTAAATTACTTGCACCTACAAGTGAAAATTGGTGCACATGTGCAAGTAAAATGTATTACAAGTGCAAGTAAATTGTACAATGAGCATCAATACTAAGTGCACCTAATGTTATAACTAAGTGCACCTAATGCTATAACTAGGTGCACATAGGTTGCAACCAGGTGCATGAATTTAACAAAGTAAATTACTTGCACAAGTGCAAGTAAAATGTATTGCAGATACAAGTAAAATCTATTACAGGTGCAAGTGAATTGTACAGTGAGCATCAATACTAAGTGCACCTAATGTTATAACTAGGTGCACCTAATGTTTATAACTAGGTGCAACCTATGTTATAACTAGGTGCACCTAGGTTGCACCCAGGTGCATGAATATTAACAAGGTAAATTACTTGCATTTGTAAGTGAAAGTATTTGCGAAAATAGGTGCATGAATATTAATAAGGTAAATTACTTGCACTTGTAAGTGAAAATAGGTGCGAAAATATGTGCACTTGTAAGTGAAACTAGGTGCACTTATATGTGAAACTAGGTGCACCAAAGTTTCAGTTATTTACGAAAATGCCACCGCGTCATTTTTTTTTTAAAATTGCATCTAATTCGTTGATCTGGACACGTGGACGGCTGTGAAGCGTTCTCATTTCTTACCTGGGCGGCAGTTCGCATGGGAGTGCATCCCTCTATATATATATATATATATATATATATATATGGAACTTCAATCAATGTGTTGGAGTTATGAATATCTTCTACTCTCAAATTTCTATACTCTTTTTTTGAGCAACTCTAGCCCTTGCAAAACTATCATTCCACTTTAGAAGTGGTTGCTTGTTCGGTAGGGTAATATAAGTTTGAAGCTATTGTTTGTTGAGTGGCCTTTTTTATCTCATTCGTATTCCGATAGAAGGAATGATATTAACCCTGAAAATACGTAGCTTGTAGGTTCGTTTATCATTAGGGCTTAAATGAACCTTGTGACTCATTCCTTTGACCGAGCGTTCTCCAGGCGTCCACAATCTATCACTAAATCACAGGACGCTTTGCCATTGTTTGATCACACTCGAAATTATTCTACTTATTGTTATATTTTCACCCTTGCATGGTAGTTCCATAGTAGGTTGTTTCAGACGTTTTCTAGGAAAAGAAGGAACCGTCATTCCACATTGGGCATTTCCTCTTCCAACTCTTCTTCCATGGACATTTTCTTTCCCAATCCATGGCACAAGAAGTACAGAAAGAAAAAACATATACAAAATTACACGCGTAGGACTCAGCATTACTGATTGATTCTGCATGTTGAACAACTAAAGACATCAAAAGGTCCTGAATGATCACAACTCTTCTAGCATTAGTTGCCAACTCGTGCAGAACGTCTGTAGTCGAGTGGCGGAGAAGTAAACAAGCAGTGATGCATTGAACGTCAAAGCAATGTTTTTAAAAAAACACTATAGTTTTCATAAATAATAATAATAATAATAATAATAATAATAATATTATTATTATTATTATTATTATTATTATCCAAGTCAGCCCTAACTTGTTGTTTACGAATAAAAATAGGTTAAAAAAAAAGCTTAATTATTGCAATTTTTTATAATAATAATAATAATAATAATTGTTGACACTGAAAATTTGCTAAATATTGTTAATTTTTTAATATTAGTATATTTAAATATATTTGGATAATATTGATATTATCTAATTTATTTAATTTGTTAATTAGATAATATCAAAAGAGTTTGAATTTATCAAAACTCTTTATCTTACAGCTATAAATAGGACTTTTTATTTCTATGTATTCATCCGAGGAAAAAAAATAGAAATAGCTTGAAGCTTATTTAGAGAATTAGAGATCATGATCATGAGAATAAAAGCCCCATGACCTTGAAAGTCCAAAGCTCCTCCATGCCTATCATATTGATTGGACTTCAGAAGAACAAACATATAAGTTCTTCTTTGAAGATCAAGCCACTAGAGATCCGGGGGGCCTTCAATGGAGCGTCAAGACATCAATTGAAGAATCAGAGGATCATCTAGAGATATTGTACTCACATCCATATTGATACATATTGTAACATGAATTTTGAATTCCCAAATATATATTATTCAAAATTTCTTTGTTTACAAATTGGCACGCCTAGTGGGACTCGAACCCACAATACCCACACCCATATTGATACATATTGTAACATGAATTTTGAATCCCATATATATTATTCAAAATTTCTTTGTTTACAAATTGGCACGCCCAGTGGGACCGCTCTGCCTCTCATCTCTTCATAGGCATTGATATGGGGGCAAACCCATATGAAATTTGAAATGGAGGAAGCTAAATGATACTCCTTGGCACGAGTTAAAACGGCCTTATATCTCCTTGGCACGAGTAAAAACGGCCTCATATCATGCTCCTTGGCACGAGTCAAAACGGCCTTATTATATCTTAACTGTAGTGTCGAGACTTACTTGCACTACATACTTTCGAGTGGTATATGCTCTCAAGTGGCGTACAAGCAAGTCTCGAGGGGGCATTTGTTGACACTGAAAATTTGCTAAATATTGTTATTTTTTTAATATTAGTATATTTAAATGTATTTGGATAATATTGATATTATCTAATTTGTTAATTAGATAATATCAAAAGAATTTGAATTTATCAAAACTCTTTATCTTACAGCTATAAATAGGACCTTTTATTTCTATGTATTCATCCGAGGAAAAATCATAGAAATAGCTTGAAACTTATTTAGAGAATTAAAGATCATGATCATGAAAATAAAAACCCCATGACCTTGAAAGTCCAAAGCTCCTCCATGCCTATCATATTGATCAAATCTCCAATTGAAGATCAAGCCATTTGAACCCGGAGGCCCTTCAGGAGAACAAACATATAAGTTCTTCTTTGAAGATCAAGCCACTAGAGATCCGGGGGGCCTTCAATGGAGCGTCAAGACATCAATTGAAGAATCAGAGGATCATCCAGAGATATTGTACCCACATCCATATTGATACATATTGTAACATGAATTTTGAATTCCCAAATATATATTATTCAAAATTTCTTTGTTTACAATAATAATAATAATGACTGCCTTTTTGTAGTTGATGAGGGGGTAAATTGTCCCTTTTCACGATTAAATGAAGATAAGCAAGTCATGAATATAAGACTGAGAAACTAAAGATGGACTTAATAACGATATGGGTTATTTTCTTCGAAAAAAAAAACGATATGGGTTATGAGATTCATTGATTGCAAAATATGACAAATAATTAAAAACACTACTTATAGCCGAATTTAAGGTAAACAATCATCTATACTTATATATAAAAGTAAAATTCTCCTCCCAATTTTTCCCGATCAAACTTTTGTTAATATTAATTACATAATTTATTGGTAAAATAATTAATAAAGCTTAATTGGTTAAAAAAATGTTATCTGAAAAGTACCATTAATAACCCATGACCTTTTGGGTGGCTCTAATACCAAATTGAATCATGTACTCCATCCAACTATAAGGTTAAGCTGATAGTTGGACTGCACATTTATGTTTATATTATATGCTCACATAATAGACTATATAGTATGTTCATTACTAGTACTATTTAATATAATATGTATCTAAAAGGTTTCGAAGACAATTTTGAAGGAAAAGAGAATGCTGAAAGATGTTTTAAAGTTGTATTAAAAGATATTTGAATTTATTTTTGATGACTATTGTTTTAGAGCACTAAAAAGCTATAATTCTAGATAGTTTACTTCATTAGTGATGTAAAATAAGCATAAAATTTTACAATTACAATGTATAATATACTATCAATGTCGTCTAAAAAAGATTTTCAATAATGTGTAATTCAAAACTGTTATATTATGTTTTTCTTTTTATACAAAGATGACAAATTTGCTATATATCTACATAGAAAATATATCATCCGTACAAATAATTTCTATAACTGAGTTACTAGACAACAAAATAATTAGCCTTATTAATACAAACCATAATCATTGATATATAAAATGTCTAAAGTTTCAGCATCGGATGCATATATATACACGTTGACTATTAATTGGACAATTATTTGAATTATTTGATCAAATTTAAACAATGATAAAATGTCTAAAGTTTCAGCACCGGATGCATAAAAAATGTCTAAGTTTACTAACTCCGTAATTCATTATTACCAAATTGTCATAAACAACAACCATTATTATTATTTTTTTTAATACAACTTACGTACCCTACCATTATTAAAAAGAAAAAAAAAACTAATTTGAATTCGTACACTTTTATCTTTTAAAATGCTTCTGAATCTAAGAAAAATTTCACTCCAATTTATTTAGTCAACTTTGACTCAACGAATCAGAAAACTCGATGATTTGCACCTAAGTAACCCTTATTTAATGTTAATTTGGATTTCCAAAATCTGTCTTTTGGTGCCCCACCACGGAGGATCATTATCTTGTCGGATCAAATAATGTTGTCTTGTGGCTTAGCTTTCCCTTAAGCGCACTGGAAAATGGACTTTTTATATTTCACCATCTTTGCCGAGTTAAAAACGACAACTCAAAAGGACTCAATCATTTTTGTTATATTTTTATTGTCATAATTAATACATCAAGGTATAATTTGAATTCAAACTAATTACTCCGGATAAAAATTTATGTGAGACCGTCTCACGGGTCCTTGTCCATGAGGCGGGCCGAGTCAAGATGAACTGTAATATTTATATTAGTAAATGTAATACTAAATCAAGAATAAAATGTTTATTACTTATATGGAAAAATGTAATACTTTTACATTTTAATGTAAAGTATTACATTTTTTTTTATCAAAAGTATTACATTTTCCTTTAGAGCATCTATAATAGTAAAGATTTTTTTATGTTTTTTGAGGAGTTTTTGTAAGTGTGATTTGGAAATAGAAGAAGAAAAAAAAGAAAAAAAAAACACTAATCTGACAAAAAAATTGATGATTAATGCGCCAGACTTGGCTTTGCGCGCAAAATGCGCATAGAAGATGTCTCTTGCTTTCTCGCGCACTGTTCTAAAAACCTTGCATTTGTAGAGCAACCAAAAATTTCTCTCTCACCCTCTCTCTCATTTGTAGAGCACCGATAATGGTGCTCTTATAAACGCAACACTACTTATAAAGAAAAATATAATACTTTTTATGAAAAAAGTAATATTTTTACATCAAAATATAAAAGTATTATTATTTTTATATATTTATTTTATGAAAATACCTTAAAATAGTTAGGGGCTGATTCATGTGCTGAAAAATTAGCTTAAAATAACATTTAAATTGATCATTTTATGGTATAATTTTTAGTTGGGTCCATTTTCGATTTGGGTCGAATTTTTCTTTGTGAGAGATTTAATTTGATATATTATATCTAAAAACATAATAAATGTGAATGAAGGTTATACCCCTCATTTATGTTCGTTTTTTCCGTTAATTTTTTTTGTACGTTATGCTATAAAAGTTGTACTACATAATATTTTAGACAAATATACCCCTACCGCTATAACTTCCGTTATCTTTTCCACTATTGTTACTATGCACATGCATCCACCATATATTTTCTTATCTTCTTCTTCTTCAATAATAATAATAATAATATATACACATTAAATATTAGAGTTATATGTTAGTTATTTTTTAAAATATAAATATCCAATTTATAAAAATATTTTACATTATTATTATTATTATTATTATTTACTATATTAAAATATAAATAAATTTAAAATTATAATACAAAATACTAATATTGGGCACCTATTTTTTGCGCATCGCGCATAGGAAAAACTAGTATTTAAAATAAAGGCTAAAGTGTCATCCTGCACCATGAACTATATCGGATTATTCATGCCGCACTATGGTCTTTCATAACATGCATTTCAAGCCATTTACTGCTAATTTTTTTCACCTAGCATTTTTCACAGGTTACCTACAGGATCCAGGTAATCTATGCTTACATGGGACTCTCTTTTTTTTTTTTCTCTTCTTCTTCTAACACCTTGTCATTCTCGAATATATTTAGCTATGTTCGCGTACGTAAATCGTCATTCTACTCACTGCAGTCCGCTTCTTCAATCCTCTAAGTAGCGAGAGAAAAGGAAGGAGAGAAACTTCTAGACGACTATGATTCTGGATTTTTTTTTGGACATAGATCCAATAAACAATGTTAGTTACAGACTTAGAAATTAAACAATTTCAACATTGGCTCGACTAAAGCTAGCATATTGTGCGTGAATTCCATTATAAGCGCTCAATCAATCTCCATTAGCACAACCTTTCCAACCGCTGCACACATTCTATAACCTTCTTTTC
Source organism: Ipomoea triloba (assembly GCF_003576645.1). NCBI lineage: Eukaryota > Viridiplantae > Streptophyta > Magnoliopsida > Solanales > Convolvulaceae > Ipomoea > Ipomoea triloba. The sequence goes on from NC_044924.1 coordinate 24,025,135, forward strand.
CCTTAGATGCTTAGGAACTCAGCAAACACATGTGGTTTGGAAGTCGTGATCTCGAGGTTGCATGCACCAAAAACAACAGAGCCATTCATAACCAGGTTTTTTCCACTTCGTTATTAAATTACGGTTTGCACTTTGCATAATCCTAATCAAATGAAAATTTTTAAAGATAGGCTACAAAGCGTCACACTTTCTTTTCCCGTCATGCGGGTCATTCTCCGCTTCTCTCATCTTGGCTTGTAGTTCATTTAGAGTGGTCTCAATCAATTCCCTTACCTCTAGGTACCTGACATGATTTGTCTTCACTTTCGACATGTTTTTATCTTAGATTATTGAACCCTTGGAGAGTTGGAGGAACCGAGAAAGTGTGCGAGAGTGCGTGACTGCATGAGGACGAGACCATAAGCGATTGAGCGATGACTCCTGTGAGCGAAGGTTGAAGAACTTCTCTCGTTAAGAAACAAAGTTTTTCGGTAGAAAAAGTCGGCGAGGGACCAGTGGATCGGAGTTAGGTTATAGGATTTTCAATATGAACCCCGACGAGTTTGGAGACTTTGATTCTTGCTAAGAGGAAAAGAGTTGTGAGCCTGTGATTCTGGTGCTTGACTTAAAATTTTGGAATTGACTTAAAAAGAAAGTCCACATAAGCTAATAACATGTGCCATGTATCATAGTAACCTGGAAACCTGTAAAAACGTTAGGCCAAAAAAAATAATGGTAAAAGGCTTGGAATGCATGTTATGAAAGATTAAGGTGCGACATAAACAATCCAATATAGTTCAAGATGCATAATGACACTATAGCCTAAAATAAATAATGAGTAAATGAAATATGGCAAAAACTTGTGTGAGACCGTCTCACCATGAGACGGGTTGGGTCGGGTCGGGTCAATATGTAAATGTAACACTTATATGCTCAAATGTAATACTAATCAGGAATAAAAGTTTTGTTACTTATAAGGGTAAATGTAATACTTTTAAGGAAAATACAATACTTTTACATTTCGATTTAAAAGTATTACATTTTTCCTCAAAAGTATTATATTTGCCCTTATAAGTGAGAGGCACTTGTCAACATTACTTATTATGAAAAATGTATTACTTTTTCTCTTATAAGTAACAAAAATTGTATTTTTGATTAGTGTTATATTTGAGCATATAAGTGTGAGATTTGCACATATAAGTATGACATTTGCATGGTCCTTTGACCCGATCTGACCCGTCTCACGAATAAGGATCCGTGAGACGGTCTCACACAAGTGTGACCCATGAAATATTAATTCTCAAAGTGTACCCATTTAAATTAGGATTGACACACCTAAGTTTTTACATGGGATATAGATAAAAATAAAATAAAAATTAAAGTACAACATTTTGTGCTAATATTATAATTTATGAATAGCAAATTTTATATAGTCATGGAATTATATTATTAAAACTTACAAATCAACAATAATTATATCCAGTTGATCCAAAAACATTGAAAACCAGAATAATTGACCAGTTGATCCAAAAACATTGAAAACCGGAATAATTGACTAAGGACTTTGTAACTTTTTTTTTTTGAAAACTAAAGCCAACTTATATCATTAATTAGCAAAAAAAAAAAATGAGCAATACAACTAGGTGGATTCAAAACCCATAACCCAATGACAGACGAGGAACCAGTTGCTCGCGCAAGAACATGAGTCACATGATTCGCTTAATAATGCCCCTAGCAATCAAATGACATTGCTTGATAATAGAGCCGACATAAGAAAGATCTAGTTTGGACGAATTAAAGTTCAAACAAAAATCAGTCCGACTCAACAATAAAACTATTATCAACACATCCCTTCAGCCAGGTCAGGGCCTCTATGACTGCCATTGCCTCAGCAAAATATGGATCCTAGCCACACTGCAAACGAGCACTCCTTGTTGCTAGAACATGCCATTGTTATCACGAAGCACTGCCCCAAAACCCACGCCATCGTCAAAGACCACAACGTCCACATTGTATTTCGACATACCTACAAGAGGAAGTAGCCAAACCAAATCATTATCCATTTGATCTCCATACACCACTGCTGGAAATCTCGCGTTTTCCGTCCAACATTTCCGTCCAACATAAATTTGGTCGGTATTTTAATAAAAATCTCAACTCTATGTCGCCAAAGTTATGTGGACGGAAAGTTGGACGGAATTTCCGTCCAACCATATGTTGGACGGAAATTCCGTCCAACATGTATTGTTGGTCGGTAAATTTGAACTGACTGGTAGGTGAAAAGTAAATGATGGTAGGTATTTTAGCTTCCGTCCAACTTGCGGAAAAGACAATATTTCAGATTTACCCTGCGTATTTCAGCTCACTTTTTCCACTTTCTTCTTCATTACCCTATTCTTTTGTCTCAAATTTGCTTCTTCAGTCAGGTATGTGTTTTTTTTTTAAATGGATATATTTACTCTTGCAATGCTATTATATATCTTGTATCATGGTTGTATATATTTTAATCAAGTTATATATGTGTGTATATATATACTCTTGTAATGCTATTATATATATCATGTATCATGGTTGTATATATTTTAATTGAGTTATATGTGTGTGTGTGTGTGTGTGTAAATAGATATTTGTGATTATATATATATATATATATATATATATATATATATATATATATATATTTATATTTATATTTATATTTATATTTATATATATTTATATTTATTTATTTATTTATTTGTGTGTGTGTGTAAAATAATAATAATAATAATAATTTTTGTGATTTTGAGATAATTGTTCTTTAATACTAGGTGTATATGGAAAGTATACCAGAACATCGAAAATGGATGTATAATCGATTGTTACCTAGAAAGAGGGGAATCACTGATGAGTTTTTAGCTGGTGTTGAGCAATTTGTTACTTATGCATGTACACTTCCTGTATACGAGTTGACAAATACAATTAGGTGTCCATGTAGTAAATGCAAGAATAGAGTACACTTATCTGCTGATGATGTTCGTGTTCACTTATATAAGAAAGGATTTGAACCGTATTATTGGGTATGGACGTGTCATGGTGAACCTATTCCCACGATAAACGAACAAGTTTTGGAAACACGTAACGAAAATAATCAATATGAAGCAATGGTGTTTGATGTAGGTGGTTCATCATTTATTCCATTTCATGTGGAAAATAACCAAGAAGAAGAGCCACATACAAGTGCACAAAACTTTTATGATTTATTAAACACTGCTAGACAACCTTTGTCACCTAGTTGTGTTAATGAAGCAGAGTTGTCATATGCATTGAAGATGATGAATATAAAGGCAACTTTTAACATTCCACAGTTAGCAATGGATCAAATATTTGAGTACAATAAGCATATAATGGGTCCAAATAATCGAGTACCATTTAGTTATTATGATTCAGAGAAATTGATTTCAAAGCTTGGTCTTGATCATGAAAAGACTGACTGTTGTGTTAATAGTTGTATGTTATACTATAAGTCTGATATCAATGAGAGACATTGTAAGTTTTGTGGCGAGTCAAGGTTTAAACCACGAGTTCCTACTTGTGCCCGTGGGAAAGAAGTTCCTAAGAAAAGGATGCATTACTTGCCTTTTATCCCTAGATTGCAGCGATTGTATGCATCACCAAGTTCTGCTGAGCACATGAGGTGGCATTATGAAAATCGCCGTCAACCAGGTATTATGTGTCATCCCTCTGATGGTGAAGCGTGGAAACACTTTGATACTCAATATCCTGACTTTGCAGCAGATCCTCGAAATGTTAGACTAGGTTTGTGTGTTGACGGGTTTTCTCCTTTTGGTTTAAATGCTAAATCATATTCTTGTTGGCCGGTTATGGTTGTTCCATATAATCTTCCACCTTCAATGTGTATGACTACCCCATATATATTTTTAACTTGTATTATTCCTGGGGAACACAATCCAAAGGCAAATATTGATGTGTATCTGCAGCCTTTAATCTATGAGCTTCGGTTGCTATGGGATACAGGGGTTTTAACTTATGATGTCTCGTTAAAGCAAAACTTTATGATGCAAGCTATGTTGATGTGGACCATCAATGACTTTCCTGCCTATGGTATGTTATCTGGATGGCAAACAGCAGGAAAACTAGCATGTCCTTATTGCACTCATTATACTAAATCTTTCTATTTAAAGAATGGACGTAAAACATGCTGGTTTGATTGCCATCGACAATTTCTTCCAATGGATCACCCTTTTAGAAAAAATCGTGATTCGTTCTTAAAACAGCGGGTAGAGAAATCAAGACCCCCAAGGATTTTGACAGGGGAAGAGTTGTTGCCTACTATTGAGATGTTGCCAAAAATTACTGATGGGCCAATCGGTCGACTTGAAGGGTTTGGATGTTCACATAATTGGAAGAAAAGAAGTATATTATGGGATTTACCATATTGAAAAGATAACCTCCTCCGTCATAACCTTGATGTAATGCATATAGAGAAGAATGTGTTTGATAACATCTTCCACACAGTTATGGATGTTAAAGGAACCAGAAAAAACAAAGACACACCTGCTGCTCGTTTGGATATAAAAGAGATATGTCATATGCCACAACTCGAATTGGTGGAACATAATGGTCGATATCTTATGCCAAAGGCGAGTTATAGTTTGAGCCGAGATCAGCAGACTATTGTGTATGAGTGGTTAAGAACTCTAAAATTACCTGATGGGTTTTCTTCAAATATAAGTAATTGTGTTGATTCAACGTGTTCAAAATTATGTGGAATGAAAAGTCATGATTGTCACATTTTTATGCAGTGTCTTCTACCAAGTGCCTTTATAGTTTTACCAAAATCACACTGGAAGGCTTTAGTTGAGTTGAGCAGATCTTTTCGAGATCTATGCTCAACTTCTCTTAGGGTTGACACGTTGAATGAAATGAATACTTCCATCGTCCTTATACTTTGTAAGTTAGAGCGTATCTTTCCCCCAACAATGTTTGATTGCATGGAGCATTTACCTGTACACTTGGCTAATGAAGCACGTCTAGGTGGACCAGTCCAATATCGTTGGATGTATCCATTTGAAAGGTTCATTAACCATCTCAAATCTAAAATGAAGAATAAGAGATATGTTGAAGGGTCGATATGTGATGCATACTTGGTTGAAGAGACAACACATTTTGCATCATTTTACTTTGAAGATAATGTGCAAAGTAGAAGGACACAGATTGGTCGAAATTTGAATGATGGTGGAATTGACACTAGCTTGCCGACAACTTTATCAGTTTTTAATCGACCAGGCCGTCCAATCGGTGCAAAAGGTCAAAGATACTTAAACACTAAAGAGCGATTCGCAACTCATCAATATATATTGCTTAACTGTGAAGAGGTTCAACCAATTTTAAGGTATGCACTATGCCTTTATTAAATGCATTGTTTGTATTAGACATTTTATAATTGTTTTGTTTGTAGGTTGTATGAGACAGGTTTACGGCAATACAATCCTGGTGTCACTGATGAAGACATTGACAATGAAGTCGAAAAGAATTTTACAAGCTGGTTTAGAGATTATGTAATATTATACGAGTAATATCTTTATATTCTTGTTTTTGTAATACACATGCAATTAACTAATTTTAACAATTAAACATTGCAGGTTTACAATCCTGGAAATAATATTTGTAACCAATCGTTGATTGATTTGGCATGCGGTCCACTACTGCAGGCTACCACATATAATGGGTATGTTGTTAATGGTTTTAAGTTTCAAACTGAAGAACAATGTGTTCGAAAATCAACAAACAATTTTGGAGTGTCCATAAAGGGGACAAGTTTATCACATGATGAATCATTTTTCTTCGGCACTTTGAAAGAGGTTGTTGAAATTGAGTACCCAAATATCCCATTGAAAAGAGTGGTGTTGTTTAATTGTGAATGGTTTGACCCAACCCCAAATATAGGTACCAAATTGGATTTTGATAGTGGTCTTGTAGAAGTGTATTGTAGGAGACGGTATAGAAAGTATGATCCTTTTATAATTGCACAAAATGCATGTCAAGTGTGTTATATTCCATACCCTAGATGTATAAGAGAAAAATTGAATTGGTGGATTGTTTTAAATGTACGACCGAGAGGAACCATCGATAGTGCTTATAAGCACATTGAGAGTTATCAACATGATGGCATACCTATGCCAACATATGGTGTGGGTGTAGTTCAAGAGGGTGGTGATGATTTACTGCACAATCCACTAGTTTTAACTGAAGTTGAAGTTAACCCAATTGGAAGTACGCAAGGACTAGATGACCACTATGAAATAGAGGATGAAAGTGAAGAATCTGAGCAAGATGATGAAGTTGTTTATGAAGATAGTGAGAATGATGACGAAGAGAATGTTGATGAATTTAATAGAGATTGTGAAGAAGATGATTGAATAGTATTGTGGTTTTTATTATTATATTTTTTATTTTTTATTTTTTTATTTAATAAAATATATGTAGACATATATAATGTGTTATGCTTGTATTGTGGACATATCTATTTAAAATATGTATTAAGTAAATAAAGGAAAAAATAGAGGATAGAGAAGCGGGAACATTTTGTGACTTGGTGGGAAAAAATGAACTTTACGCTAAACTAGAAGAAACTGAGTACAGACACCACCATTTGGCGAATCTCTAAGGGAAGAACACCTGATATTTTGTATTGGTCATTGAAGGTGAGAATTTCTAAAATCCCTAAGCTGATATTTTGTATTGGTCATCTGATGCTTCATCTGGCTTCATATCCACAGTTTCCTCCCCTAAAGCCCTAATCCCTAAGGAGTAATTTTTCAAAACCCTATTTTCCCTATTATTTCTTTTATGTTTCTTCACTTCCGTATCTCGGCGATTACCGTTTTTCTGGCTCAGGTGCAGCTACCTCTCGGTGAAGGCGAGGGTGTTGATAGCAATGAAAAAAAATAATTCTTCCTAAATCTTGTTTTCTGGTTAGTTATATTGGTTTGGTGAAATGTCATTTTGATGAAAAGTATGAATATGCAATTATGTATTTCTCTCCCTCATTTTTCTTTGGTAGTTCTTCTGGCTGATGTCGAAGTATTATTAATTCATTGGCTGTCAATTTATCTTCTTCTTTGCAACATAACTTGGCCAGTGGGGACCATAGAAGGTTTCAAAGTTTCATAACTTGATATGCCAAATGACTCTGAGGATTAGAGTAATTCATATTAAAAGATCCCTCGTAGTTCTTGTGGTACTGTCTGTGGAGGGCATCAATACCACTTGGATTTCTTTAGGAAGAAGACAGTGAATTATAGAATAAAGTGGACATTAAGAAATGTAAAGGAAAAAAGTAATTGCACTTAAGAAGTTAATTATAAACTGTATTATGTTCCTGTGTACTGTGAATACAACCCATATGTCTTGCCCTCTTATATGTATGTAAATGTATTTATGCGTAAGTAAACTATGTGAGTTTGGATTTGAAATGGTGTTGGCAAGTGAAATAATGCTAAGTCTGTTTTTGAGTTTTGGAGTATTGTTTAGCCATTTGATTTAATGCTCTTAACTAATATTTTGTATTTGTCATTGAAGGTGGGAAAGGAATAAGGATTAGGGAGTTGACATCATTGTGCAAAAGAGGTTCAAGTTTAAAGAGAATGCCATGAAAATGTATGTAGAGAAGGTGAGAAAGGAAGAAAGATTAGGGAGTTGACATCACTTGTGCCATTCCTCAAGCTAAGTCTCTTCATTACAAGCTGCTTTGTGGCCGGGCAATTAGGAGGTAAAATAGTTTGAATTATTTCTACTTAAATTCATCGTCTTACATGTTAAGCTTTGATGATTTTGAATATTTTTCTTGTCAGTTGTTTGTTAAAGCAGTCTTTGTTGAATTTCATTATAAATAATGTGATTTATCATAAACACCACAATGTTTTATATACATTAACTACGCAAAATAAATTAACAATGAAATTATTAAAAAAATAACGAATATTAAATTATTTAAGATAGATTCAACAAATAAAAGTAAATCAAGTAATGTTACCCTTTGCAGCTCCCTCTATTGCTCAAGTACACCATGTTGTATTGAGAGATCATCAAGAAGTGGTTGTCAAGGTTTGTAAATTGGGTATAATTTATGCTTGAAGTTCCATTAATTCATAACTCATATTTTCTTTGCTGATCATTTTTCTATTGTTTAGATGTCACAACGTAAAAGAAATAGAGGTAAAGGTAAAATAGTTACGGGTAGTCATTCACAAGCTGACATCTCACAACCGCCATTGTTGCATGCATTAATTGATGATCCAGAAGAAGGAAGTACACCTGTAATGGAAACACCACGTAATGAAGTCCATAGAATGTTGGAGGACACCGACTCTAAGCGTACTCCCTCAAGCTCAAGGCCCACAGAGCATACTACCGAAGGACCTAGCGAACATACTTCTTATGTAGCTTCCGAGAGTATTGATGAAGCTACTTTAGGTGGAGGAGGGGAGGGTATGACAACAGAATCACCACCAAGCACGATTCCAGCAGACCGATTTACCACTTTTATTCGCACAGTTGGCGGAACAGCGTAAGACTTCATTTAATTTAATTTCTGATTTTTGCTGCAATTAGTTTAGCTATTTAGTATGATGAATTTTAATTATTGGTTTACATGCATTAGGAAAGTGATCATGCAGTCCATTAAGTAATTATATTCTGTTATATATGTATCAGATTGATCAATACTATTTCATATGAAGTATATATATTAGATTTTGCATTCAATGGAATTTCAAACACTAAGCATAAATTTAATGAAGAAGCAAGTACTGATACAGTCTCATACCGAATGTTATAAAATAAGAGAATTGTGTTCCTGTGTACTGTGAATACAATGAACCCATATGCCTTGCTCTTATATGTATGTAAATGTATCTATGTGTAAGTAAACTATGTGAAAGTTTGGATTTGAAATGGTGCTGGCAAGTGAAATAATGCTAAATGCTAAGTCTGTTTTTTAGTTTTGGAGTATTGTTTAACCATTTAATATTTTATTTTCGCTGCAATTAGTTTAGCTATTTAGTATGATGGATTTTAATTATTGGTTTACATGCATTAGGAAAGTGATTGTGCAATCCAATAACTGTAATTATTCTTTGCCATCCTTTTTTTTTATATAATTCAGATTTGAGCCTCATACAACATACCGCCATATCATACTTTGTATACAACGAATGTTCACAGAGCCAATAAGATCATTCAAGTATGCTCCTCAACATTTGAAAGATGTGTGGTTTAATGAGTTTAAGGTAAGTTATTGAATGCAAAATCATCTCTTTTGGTGACTTAATAATATAATTTACAAAACATTTCATACTTTAAAATTTGATTTTCATTGTTAATAGAAAAAACATCGTTGGGATCCATCGGAGGAGGATACTGTTCGCCGCATTTTTCAGAAAAAAGGTGCAAAGCTGCTTTCAGACCATCTTCGAGAAGCTCGCGAGGGCTTTACAAAAAATAGAGCGAAACCAGACTGGATTTCGGATGACGTGATGGCTGGATTAGTTCGCATTTGGGGGAGTGATGAGTTCAAAAAGCTCTCTGAAAAAACAAGAGGAACAAAAATTCAGACTGCGATGGACTAGGTGCATCACTCCACAGCTGTGGTTCTATTCCAATGACAGAGCATCGTAGAAGATTGGTAAGCTAAGTTTGAAAAAAATTAATATAGTTTATCTTATAATATTATACTGAGTATGTTTTGTATTTTGTATATTGTTCTTGAATAGAAAGAAAAGTTGGGAGAAGATCCAAGTCATGCAGCTTTGTATGAACACACTCACAAGCGCAAAAATGGAAATGGAGCATATATTTGTAGAAAAGCACAGAAAGTTGTTGTAAGAAATATTCTTCTTATTACTTCTATTTTAATTATCGCATGAAATTATTTTAGTAGATGAACATGCTTTAACTTATTCTGTAGGATGTAGCGAATGACTTGCGACAAAGTCAACCTGATGCATCAAATGCACAGTTGTGGTTGGAGGCCATCGGTGGTGTTAAGAGAGGAGGCTATGTATATGGGTTTGGCTCAGATACCCAGCATTATTTCCCGGAGGCTTCAAGGGGATCAAATTCTAAATCAGCAGAGTCATCTTCCAATGCAGCTTTGTTAGCAGAAATTCAACAAATGCGGGAAGAGAACAAGATGTTTAGGGAAGAGAACAAGATGTTCCAAGAGGAGGTTGTTAAGATGGGTGCTATATTGACACAGCTCAGTCCAAATTCTCAATGGTTAGCTTCTTTGAATATAAATAACTCTACTTCGACAAATGATGAAACACAAGCACCTAATGATGAAGATTAAGTGGAATATATTTTCATTACTTTTTGTTGGTGTACGCTAATAGGCGGACTGCTATGTAGCTTTTAGTGGTTAAGCACACCTTAGTAAAGATATATTTTAGTTTTTTTGGACAGTGCTAGCACATGATTTGGTTTTGTAGCTTTGGTTTTGAGGTCATCAAGCTAGCTAGCACATGAATTATTTTGGTTCCTAACATGTTTTTGGTGTTTGGTAATACTTTGTTGTTTGAAGTACTATGAACATGACTATATTTTTGTTATAAATATTTTTTATATTTAAATATATTTTCAATTTGAAATTTAGTGTGTTCATTCATTTGTTGATGATATAATTTATTAAAAAGGTAGAAATAAAATTATGGTAATATAAAAATAATAAAAACATTTCATATGAATTACGATTTTCCTACCAACAGTTGGAAGGAAACGCACAACATTTAGTACTTAATATTTCTGTCCAACTACGTCTGTTGATCGGAATTTCCGTCCAACATTTGGAAGGAAAATCAAAGAATATAATATGTGAATTTTCCGTCCAACGTTGGTTAGAATTTCCGATCAACGGATGTAGTTGGACGGAAATTCCCACGGTTAAAAATGGCGGGGTTCTCTCCGGAATTTCCGTCCAACGTTGGTCAGAAAATCCGACCAACGGACATAGTTGGACGGAAATTCCCACATCCCTCTCCGGAATTTCCGTCCAATTTTTATTCGTTGGACACTATTTCCGACCAAATATTGTAGTTGGACGGAATTTCCGACAACGGTTTTTTCGAACGTTCAATTTGGTTGGTATGTTGGACGGAAACTTCGTTTCCGACCTATATATCGCGTTTTCCATCCAACTTTCGTTGGACGAAAAACGCGAGATTTCCAGCAGTGCACGTTAGGCGAGGAAGAAACATAGCACTGTCAACTGGAACAATAAGCTGCCACCAGCCCTTTCATCTTATCAACAGACTAAGGAATATTATTCCAAACCCATTCATTGCGCACTAACCAAACAACCCACATTCTTGTTGCTAAAATCACCGCTTCCTCCAAAGTTCCAAAATAGAAGGTAGCGTCCAGCAGAGACACCAAGTTCCTACCTTGCAAGATAGAGTCACGGTTCCAGAGTTGGCAATCTAATGGATAATCAAAGAAAATGTGTTCCATCGTCTCATGAGTATACTCACAAAAAGGGCACCCACCACCAACCTAAACCCTTTTCGACTTGAGAACCTCACGAACCGGGAGGATGCCACGAACACACCTACATAGAAAATTCTTAACATTGGGGGATACCGGCAACTTCCATAATTTCTTCCAAGTAGAAAAAAATGCATCCTAGGAAGTAAGTGTGGTCTGCGAGTGAGTTAAAAGGTAGTAGCCATTCTTCGAGTAAATACCATTCATGTCATCTTTCAAATGCCAAGTATCAGCCAAATGGGGGGAGATTGGCATTGCAAGAATACGAGCCACATCCACATCAACAATAAGGTCCCGTAGAATCTCCAGATCCCAACAACCATCTTATGTTAGCACACCACTAATAGTGGCCTCTTTGAGCTCATCAATGCATGCAGTCTAGAGCTTAGAGTGATCTATGTCTGCTAGCCTAGGCCAACCCCAAATATTTGTATCAGTCTCATCCCCAATCCTCTTCACCACTTCCTGACAAAGCAAATCTTGCCTAGCTAAAATACTCCTCCAAATGTAACTTGAATTGTTCCCAAGCTTAGCATCCAAAAAAACACAACCAAGGAAATACCTAGCTTTGAGAAGTCTAGAGACAAGAGTATTAGGATTAAGAAGAATTTGCCAACCTTGTTTAGCAAGAAGTGCGATATTAAACTCGTGCAATCGTCTGAACCCCATTCCTCCACAGTCTTTCGGGTGGCTCAAGCAGGACTAATAAAGCCAATGAATCCCCCTACCGGCCATTCCATTACCTTCCCGTTCAATCTAGACCATTAAAAAATATTACATGGATGCACAAGATCTGATCTCACCTAAATAAGTGATCTCATTGGCACCCTACCCTATATATATATAAGGTGAGTGATTTGTATGTTTAAGGTGCGTGAGTGTTAAATATTAAGGTGAGTGCACCTAAAGCTTAAGGTGAATTGTTTTTCTTCTTAAGGTGCGTGATATGTATGCTTAAGGTGCGTGAGTTGTTGAAACTTAAGCTGCGCCATTTTAAAACATTAGGTGCGTGGTTTATTTTATTCAGGTGATTGGCTTGTGTACTTAAGGTGCATCATTGTAATGCTTAAGGTGCATAACCACACAGGAACCCTTCCTCGCACCTGAACCCTTCCATATATATATATATATATATGTGTATATATATATATGTGTATATATATATGTGTATATATATATATGTGTATATATATATATATGTATATGTATATATATATATATATGTATATGTATGTATTCAGGTGATGAATAATGTATTATAGAGGATTATGAGGATTAATTTTAGCCATTAATTTCTTAAAATTAATGGTGTCGATTTGGGTGTTGTTTAAATTAGTTATTTTGCATAGTTAGGCAGGTTACGATATTACAATAGTGTGGAGGGGTATTTTAGTCATTGTTGCGTGAATTTATTTTTGGATAGTAGATTCTACGAATTGCTATTGGAGGCAGTTTACGTCTCTTTGTTTTCTTTTACGTTTTGGAGAACCCCTTTAGTCTGACTGTGTTGTTTTTCTCGACAGTGTGGAGCGAGGCGCATATCTCGGAGTGCAATTCGGTGGTCGACGCAGTGATGGCGGATGGAGGCAGTTCTCATCGTTGGTTGGAGAGGTCTTCTGGGGTGGCGAGTCGATGTAGGCTTGTTCGTTGCTTTATATATATATATATATATATATATATATATATATCTTTTTCCTTTTTTTGTGTGTATTCAGTTAGTTCGTGTTGTGTTTATTTTTTTTTGTTCATTTTTTAGTTGAATAGGTACTGCATGTGGTTTTTTTTTTCTGGTGGCGGGGGTGGGGTGTTTGCCGGCAGCATGATTCTCCAGTGCGGCGTGGGGGAGGGTTGGGCTAGGGTTTTTTTTATATAGGTTCCAGTCTGTTAGGGTTGGTGGTTTTTTTTTTTGTTTTTAGTTTTTTTTTTTTTGGGTTTTAGGGGTAAAGGCCATGCATGTTTTTTTTTTCTTCCTGGTGGTGGGGCTGCGTTGGTGCGCCGGCGGGGGGTGGAGGGTGGTGGTAGGTTTTGTGGGTGTTTGGTTAGGTTTTTTTTTTTTTAACCCATGAAATATTGTTTGGTTATGCTGAGCACATCATTAGCAACAACAAAAAGAAGAATGTTATGAACTTAATCAACTTATAGCCCAAATCTGCCAAAAAATCTCCCTTCCTGATTTACCAAAAGAATCACAAATGATAGATAGCTGACATTTTATCTCCCTTCTATAAGCCACTAGAATTTATCAACCAACTAGAATTGGAATACTCTAGATCAGGATGGCTTAGCCATGCTAAACCTCCACTATAATAATGGAGGTATTTTAATAATAGAAAAGAATGACAAAATCAGCATCCCGGGTTTTTAAAAAGTGCAGAAACTATATGCGGAGTAGTTAATTATATTTATATAAAGGTAAAGTGTTGATGGTAGGAAGCAAATCAACTATGCTTACAAACTAGCATAAGCACATAATATCACACTGAATAGAAATGGCAGCGTACAGGATGTCGGAATCCACAGGTTGGATTAAGACAGCTCCCTACTAACCAATACCAGCAGTCCCTGGGGACTGGGGTTGAGCCTAGCAATATCATTATGTCGATACTCACATTCAACACCCTGAAAAGCAGAACCCATCCCATCAGTTTTTTTGACAAAACCCAAATGTTCATGAAGAATTCAATCAAATTAATCTAACAATACATAGTAGTATGATGTGGTTTTCTTTTTGTTCTTTGATCATTTTTTTTCCTCAGACTGGTTTTTTTTTTTTTTTTGTGTTTACAATGGTAGCCAATATGTGTGTGGTGTTTATAATCAGTTAGAAGCTTTTATTGATTGGTTATAATAAGTTAGAAGCTTTATGTTAGGGTTTAATACACACTATTTTGGTGCAATATGATACTTTGGATCAAGTTAAGCTCACATCAGGATCATATGATTATGTATGCCATAGTTTATGATTATGTATGCCTCTTTGGGTATCTATGTGTGCCTCTGTTGCTTATTATTATGTATGCCACTAAAAACTGTTTGCCATGAATCTATTTGTTGTGTGTCAAGTACAGCTATGACATGTGCCCTATATGTGTGTTTGTGATATTGTGTAATTAACTCGTGTAAACAGTTGAAATAATCTTGCTTAGTTCTTTTTCTTTTTTTTTTTTGGTTTTTTGGTTCGCGGTTTCTGCCTGTTTTTTTTTGGTTCGCTTTTTTTTTTTTCAATGATAGGCAATATGTGTGTGGTGTATGATTATGCTTTTGAATTTTGGTAAGTATTTGTAAAGATTCAAGTTGTATTACTTGAAACTTTAGCGGCACACCTTGAAGTTGGGTTAGATCTAAAATCGTTGTTAGTTCCTACTTAATTGATTAGTTATAATAAGTTAGAAGCTTTTATTTTAATGTTTAGTACACACTATTTTGTTGTAAGGTGAATGGTGGGATCAAGTTAAGCTCACATCATCCTCATATGATTATGTATGCCACAGTTTATGATGATGTTTGCCTCTTTTCTGTGTTAATGTGTGCCTATGTAGCTTATTATATGTACTTCTTGGTGGCAGCGAAATACGGTGGCACTCCTGATAATTTGGTATGTAGGGTAGTATTATTGTTTTTCTTGTTTGCATTTCTACGCTTCCATGTTTTTCACTATGTGCTTCATTTGTTTTTTCAGAAATTGTTGTTGGCCGGGTTTTTCACTTCTCTTACTAATAGCGTGAAATCTGAGTTGTGCCTTCATTTGGAAATGAAGAGGATGCACATCAAGTGGCGTGATGGCAAAAACAAGGTGGATTGTGGAGTGTATCTTATGCGCCACATGGAGAGTTACGTTGGAGAAGGTGTAGCTGCATGGGATTTTGGTCTCGTTAAGGGTGACCAAGTTGCGTTGGATCGCTTACGCTTGCACTACATGAATGAGATATGCATGGCAAATATAAATTATCATCGTACCAGCAACGTAGCACGTGCATTGCGATTCCTTTAAGCTCCTTTGGCTACCCGAAAGAAGTGATTTAGATTGGCAGTTGTTGATTATGAGTTGTTATTTTCCTTTTGTGCGACAAATTTTTTTTGGCTTCAATACTGATGTTTATCTTGATAGTTCGCTCCACAATATTATTATTGTGATTTTGTTTCACTTCAGATTTTGTTAGCGTTTGCCTTTTTTATTTTTCATATGTGGTTAATATTTCATGTTTTTCCTGTTGTTAATAATATGTGCCGGGTTCGATATGTGCCCCGTTTGGTTGTGATGTGTACCTCGTTTGGGTAAAGTGTTTGTCATGGTTCGTTATTTCCCATCTTTGTTTTTTTTCGTAATTAATTCAGTTTATAAATTTTACCCATACGGAATAAGTGATACATAAATCAATTGGTTTTGTACTTTTGTTACATAAAGTTATTGGTTTTGTTTGGTCTATAATTTCATTCCGTGATTAATTGTAGCATTGACATTGAGGTGCATTGGTATAATTTATACATGGATGTCGAACTTCAATGATATTTGTTGTGTGCCTAGAAGTTGCGAATCATTTGCCCCCTACATTATTATTGTGTGCATATCCGATTATTAAGACTTAAAACACTTGTCGTTAAATTATGTGACCGGATGATGCCACTTGTTTTCCCTCTACTTCACATACCTTGCACTCTTCAACCTCCACGCTTCAACATTGATATCCAGTTCACCTGGCACATATTTTATCCACGTATGGCACAGATTGTTTCTAAGTATGGCACCGATTATAGAACTAGAATGATTGTACATTTAATATTTCACTTATTTTTGAAAAAAAAAATTAAAAACAAAAACCACACGCAACGGTCAAGCGAAACTATTTCTACTGTAGCATGCATGAGACATTCAATTACTCATAGATACCACCTGCTACTACTTGAAAATCAACACCTTGTTAATCTAAAAATTTGGATACCAAGCAATTTATTATTTTCATAAAGGGGAATGTTGTTACAAGTCTCCCTAAAGGTAATATCTAACCATAAATAATTCCTTACCATCCTAACTAACACACTACCTAACCTGATAGGTTATATATTATGCTTTGCATTCCTTATACAGTAATAAACAAAGTAATAATTAAACTGTTTCTACGGTAGCATGCATGGCAAATACAATATATCATGTTGGCACACAATTTCCTAAATCAAGGCAACATCTAAAAAGCTCACACCACTGTCATAACCATTTAACATTTACGTAATTAGTTGGAGAATTATACTTTGTTCAACTATTTTCTCATAAATAGCATCTGCTAACATTGTTTATTTATTTATTTATTTGCTTTGATTATCATACTGGTATTATAAATTCAAACCATCACTTTACAAACCAAAATTATCAAGCAAGTAAATAAAAAAAAAATAGTTCACACAGCATCAACCAAACAACATGTGGTAATGAAACATGCTGCAAATCTTTCTCAAGTTGTGTATCCAATTATGAATTTAGGTCGCACTTACTTATCAAATAATGTAACTCTAAGCTACGAAGGTTTCCAAAAGTTAATACTGACCATGTCACACATGTTTTACCAAGTGGCACACGGTAATAAACTTAACGGCACACATTAAACTTATAACGTCAGTCATTATTGTTTTCGTTTTATATCGTATGCAAACAGTTTAATTAATGGTTTAATATTTCAAGCAAAATAGTTTTCTGGGTGTATTATATGGTCAGTACGCTCTAAATGCATAAAGGTGTGATACATGCCATCCATGTTAACCTTCAGCACTCCGCCGCTCGGTGTGTTGGCGGTTGTACCTTGAAATATCGTTGTGACACCCAAACTTTTCACAAGCTGAGATAGCTAAACTTTAAACATAAAAGCTGCTTATCTCAACTACCAAACACAACATAGCGGAAGCGATTTATAACTTAAGGGGTATCATGCCACATCTAGGTAAGAAAACACAGCCTAGATGCACAGGCTATCCAAAAACTGAAACTGAATAAACCATAAATCCTCAAATCATCATAGTAACAATCTAGTCAAAGGTACATAATCCCAACATAGGCACACAGGCCCAAAAACCAAGTCTAAACAAACATAAACTAGTCTAAGCAGGCCTCATAACGATAAAGCTCTAACGTGCTCTCGCTTAGACTTACTCCATACCTGGAAAACATGTAAGAAACCATTAGCAAAAGAATGCTAAGCAACCACCACTCACACTCGTGAGAACATACATATATAGTAAGTTTGTAAATAGGTTTACACACCCATATAGAATATACACACCAACGAACTGTTCTTTGATTAAATCAGAGACTCAACAACAATACGCTGAATAAGCCACAAACCAAGGACTCTCCAAGTACAACCAACAACCAACACGAATGCATAAACATCAAGTCTATACACAAGATACCAACTGAATCACAATACCAAAAGAATGAATACAAGGGAACCAACCAAACCGACATATCAAGGAATAACAACACCAACTGAGGTACAACCTCTACCAAAGATCATAAGGAAACCAATCCTACCATCATACCAAAGATAAGCACCAACCACCATCCCCAAATCACAATAATAACCATAAAACTAACCACCACAACCATATCATAACACGGTGGCAATAAGCCCGACTACAGAGGCATACAATCCCATATCACGGAGGCACACAAGCCCATATCACAGAGGCACACAAGCCCATATCACAGAGGCGCACAAGCCCATATCACAGAGGTACCCAACTCCCAATCACAGAGGCACACGGGCCCAAATAAGAAGGCATACAATACCCTCCCAAATCCAACCTCAAATAGACCATAATTCCACCAAATAAACCCCAAAGGTTACCAAAGATTCAACAAGAGCAGAGATGCTCATAAGGACTCAAGATCCCCACATACTAACTCAGATTCATCCACACAAATCACCCACCAACAGTGTTCATCTCACAAAACGAACACAGAGCATACTTAGGATAGAAATCAAAGAATGAACCATGATACCACTCAAGAGATCAAGATAATGTCCAAAGATCATGGATAAATACTCAAAGATCAAGGTGGAATACTCAACAAGATGCTCAGTACACATTCCAGAATAAAAAGGGAAACAACCAAGCTAACAGACCCCAAAAAGACTCACTGGAACAGAACCAGGAGTACACTTGCGGAACATGCGAACGGAGCAGAATGCACCGCCACACTCCCCCGTTTCCTTTTCACGGAACCACTCGGCGGAACACGGCCTTCCGCCACACCCTTCTGCGTGAACCAGCGGAACTCACCCTTCTGTCATTCCACTTCCCACAGACACATACGGAACGCTTGGATGTGACACATTATACCGTCCAAGTGCACCGCAAGTGCAACCCAACACAGATTATAGACCCGAAGCAGAAATACACCAAACTCAGTCCAAAATACAAATCAAGCTCAGAATAATACTCAAATTACACATCTCAGAAGTCAATAAATCATGGAATCCATAACAAGACTTACCCATACACATCTAGATACAAAGGATGATGAACACAAGTTCAACAATCCACAAATCAAGGTTCACAGACCATCAACAAAGCTATCACCCAAGAAATTACAGGATTCCAACACCAAATCATATGCATATAGATCAAGAGTGTAAAAATAGGTTTTAGTGGACATGATGGTTACCTCTTGGAGCACAAAATAGGTTTTAGTGGACATGATGGTTACCTCTTGGAGCACACTTCAACCCAAAGTGGACATGATGGTTACCTCTTGGAGCACACTTCAACCCAAGCAAACTCCTTCTCCTTCACAAGCCACTCCCACCCACTTGATCATCTTTTTTTCTCCTTCACAAGCCACTCCCACCCACTTGATCATCTTTTTCCCTCCTTCACAAGCCACTCCCACCCACTTGATCATCTTTTTCCCCAAAGAAAGATCCGAAAAGAACACCATAAGAACTTATAGAAAGATCATGAAAATAAGATGATGCAAGGCTTATTCCTAAAGATAAACACTTACCCAAGCCTTAGAAATCCTAAAGGAGCAATCTTGGTCTTGGATCTTGAAGAATAGAGGATAATGTATATTGTAGGAATGATAGGGTAGGGAGAAAATGTTTGCAGGGAAGTGAAAAGAGTAGGGATGGTTAATACAAGCCCTTTTATATGGATAGATAAAATCATTACATACATAGTGTATGTATTATATTAGGGTAAGTAGATTAAATAATGGGCCTTTATAAGGAATGGGTCTTACATTATTTATTACAATACTAGTTAGTAGGAAATTGATCCTTCAAGAATAAATAAATTGGGCCATTACAAAATATTTTTACTTATAAGAAATATAAAGATCCAATTTAAAGAAATCCCTTATAGGAATTAAATCAAGAATTGGGCCTTAGAATAAATAATTAATGCCGGAATAAGAAATATATATATATATATATATATATATATATATATATATATATATATATATCAATTAGAAGAATGAAGCCCAATTAAATCAAATAAATTACCCGGTAGAAATAATTACCAGTCTCAAGGCTTGAACGAAATTACGGGGTGTTACAATCGTCTCCTAGTCTTCCATGGAGAAGTTAGAGTTACTGTTCTGCGTTCCCTCCATGTTTTCGTTCGCTGAAAACAAACTCTAAACGATCCTGGTTAATAAAGTATCCTATTCCATAATTATAATTATCACCCAATACTATGTTTGTTAATTTCAATCCTACCATAATTATGATAATAGCCAAAATCTCTTCTTTACCCTCTTAATATTATTCTGCCGTGATTTGCTTCCAAATCAAAGGCTAATCTCAGCCATTAATATCATTAAATTGGATGGCTATGTTTAGTCCTCATTGGCCTTGTTTACATGAGGACACCCATATTTAGAGGACACCCATATTTAGTATGGATCCCATATTTGGCCACAATTATCATCCAATATTTGCACACTTAAGTTATGGATGAAAAGTGCAACGTAATGGTTGATTAGGGACAAAATTTGCAATTCATATAACTCAAGGACGAAAAGTGCAACGACAATGATAACTTAGGGATGAAAAGTGAGTATAACCAAAACTTATGGACGAATTCTACAATTACTCTATAACTTAGGGACGAAAAGTATAATTTTCCCTTAATAATAATATTTAGAAAATATAAGGGTCAAAGATTAAATGGAAAACATGATAAAATAGTAGTAGGTCTGAAAGGAATACAATCAGGACGGAAAATCTCAAGTATCACAAAATAAATTAGTAGTTACAATAAAAAAAGATACATATGCATTTCTTTAATTTAGAATTATGTGTCTACAATGCCTTTATTTTTTAAAAAAAATATTAATTATTAATAAATTAAATAAAAAAAATGATTTCATTAGTTATATTGTCTTTATTTTCTCTAATACAAAAATTCTTTACATTCAAATTCATCAATTGATATTCATTACATTGTCCATTATTTTCTTTTTAACTATCTTGTAATTAAATATCAAAGTTATAATACAAAATAATGTTATATATTTATTTACCAAGTATTTTATTAATACCATTAAAAAATAAAAAAGGAATAGTTTGAAGTCAATCATATTAACTACTTGGGGGGAACCCTAGAGGCTCGAAAATGCCACCTGGTGTGTTGGGAAAACATCACTAAGCCAAAGAGTGCTGGAGGGTTGGGGATTAGATCGGCAAGAGACATGAACATGGCATTTATGGCAAAGCTAGGATGGCAAATCATCACCAACAAGGAGAGTTTATGGGTCAAAATTTTGAAAGAAAAATATGCTCATGGTAAGAATGGTATAGAGGCGACAAGTGCAAAATCGATGTGTTTGAACTCTTGGAGGGGCATGATTGCGATTTTTCCCATAGTTTATAAGGGAACCCAAAATGTATGTTAGAGACGAGAGAGCCACCCGATTCTGAAAGGACCCATGGATGCAAGAAAAGCCATTATCAATTCTACTCCAAAACCATGCAAATATCGACAACAATGAGAGCATGGTGCGGGACTATTGGGATGTTAGTAGGGGATGGAAATAGGAGCTCTTTCCGCCTCTTTCGACAAAAACTAGACAACAACTACAGTGCATAACATTGTATGATGGCGAGGGCGATGACAAATGCTACTGGAGCGGAGTTGAGAGGCCACCGGTAAGTTTTCTATTAGCTCTACATACGCTTTAATCCATGATTATCCAGCTAACATGCAGGAAAGAGCATGGAATAGACTCTAGAAGTTGAAGGTCCCAAACAAGATTAAGACATTCCTTTGGATCGTCATCCATGATCGAATTATGGGAAACACAAAAAGGAAAAAGCGAGGAATTTCCACGGAGGACAAATGCGAGATATGCCTTGGGGAGATGAATCTATGGATCACATTCTCCAGAGCTGCAACAAAGCTAAGGAAATATGGAGGGCTTTTGCAACTACTGAAAGACGAAGGAGATGGCGATAGCTCGACTTTAGAAGTTGGATCATAGACAACATTAGCAACGAGAGTGCGGAGGTCGATGGGGGAAGTAATAGGAACCAGCACACATGGAATCCAATAAGAGTCCATAGTGTGCTCATCACAAGGCCCATTACTACATCCTTAAAGCATCATTGGTGGAAGAAACAAGAGAGCCCAATAATAATTCCATTTGATAGAGGAAAGAATTATAGTGGCCCATTTCAAATGATACCAAGGATCAAAGACAATGCTTATAAGATTCGAGGTCGAATAATTTTCAAGAAAGGGGAGGATGATGCGGCCCAATATAATGAAGATCTATTAAGAGTATCAATTGGGACAATCACAAGGCCTAAGTCCAAACAATTAAGACAACTCTTCATTGGTTATGTTCAAAGATGGGGAGAAATCCAAGTCAAGCCCAATTGCAAAAGATGAAGAACTCAAGGCTTTTTATAATTGTTTAAGTGCTAATTTTGAGAATTAAATTAGGCCCAAATCAGCCCTATTATTTTTGGTTATCATTATTTTAAATTGTTTGGCATTAAATAGAAAACGCTAGTTTGTATTTAGAAAGAATTCCTTAAATCCCTTTCTAAATAAGACTATATTTACTTGCTTTCTAGATTAGGTTTAGGACTCTTTTCCCCATTCTATTTAGGGTTACAATGTTGTTCCCTACACCTATAAATAGGGCACATCCATAGTAGTTTTAAGAAGACTTTCATTCAATAAAATTCTTAAGTTTTTCTTTACACTTGTGTAAGAAACCTTATGGCTAATTGTGGACTCAATTAGTGGCTAGTCGTGGACTCGACTAGCAAATTGATTCGTGGACTCGAATCAATCTTCCTTTCTTCAACCTTAGATTTAGGTTCGTCGACTCATTCTTGAATCGAAGGAAACTAGATCCGACTACCTTGCTTCGTTTGGAGCTGCTAAAGGTGACGCGAAGGAGTTTTTTTTTTTTTTATGTTTGCCCAATTGTGAGTGAGGAAGCATATCTTGACGATTTGGCGCATGTTACCTGTGTGCGTAGAGTGGTGGAGCCAATATAGCATTTGGCTTCCCAGGGGTCCGCCCCCCCCCCCCTCTTTCCGATTTAAAAAATATTAACTACTTGGGGGATTTGTTGACAATAAGAGTATTATTCAAATAACCCAACAAATTCAAGTGGGAAACTACCGCGTAATATCTTTGGATTACATCATATTTAAAATGTTCAAATTTTTACTACTTTATCTTATCTTATTCTTTAAACTAGGAATTTCTTTATCCACAATAACTCATTTAACAATAATGGTTGAACCAAATGAACCCCAAGTAGAATACCTAAAGGACTGATATGCTTTTATGTTGATAATAATATGTAAATATTAGTTATATCATTATCTTACGTAGGTACATTTAAAACTCATTAAAACTGTCAATGTAGGGCAATAGAACATTGTAACACACTTGATGCATTGAAAAGATTCCGAGACTACAACAATGCTGCAATCAATTTGGCAAACCTAGAAAATGAAGAAATTTTGAAATAGCCACCATTGATTCATTCATTTACCTTCTATGTAAAATACTTATTGTGCATTCATTAAATATATTAGAACTAATATAAATTTACAATTCATTTCATATTCTAGACTCAACCTATTTAGATTACAGGCAAAATCAACATAAACCATTACAATAAAAATACTCTGTTTATATAGGGTGTAGTCAGTATTAAAAAAATTTTTATGCACAAAGTGGAAGAAACAATTTAACTCAAAGGTTAATGTCAATTCAATAATTAAAAAAAACACACACACACACAAATCAAGTACTATACTCATTTCCATTAATTCTAAAAATATGAACTTGAAAATGAAAATATACAAAGTGGATGTGAAAATTATTGATGAAACTGAACACTTTGTAACATCAATATTCGAATTATCTGCAAAGTTATTGTTGTTACTATCAAGTAAACAAGTTATGAAAAATAAAACAAGAGATACTACTCATGAATATATACAAATATAATAAATATTAATATTTTATTCAATACTTTCACATGAGATATGTAACTGCAAAATATCAACATGCGTTTGCAATATCAAGAGTTCATAGTACAACTAAGATCCAGCCATATGCATAAATGAAAATCGATATATTAAAATTAAATATAATAACTTAAGATATTATATTGGGTAAATTTTATTATTTTTTGAAAAATAATTTAATTTTTATATATCAATTTTCATGGAATCTCATTGTCGAACGACACTGAATACCCCACTATACATATACAGTACACTCCGCTATACATACACAGTACACTGTAGTTGAAACTTTATATAGCAACTTTGATCTCTGCCCTATTTCTTTCCAAGAAATCATCCAAAAATACAATATCTTAAGTTACTCAATTATCCAAAAATCCAAAAATATTAATTTATTTTTAAAATAAAATAAAATTTACCCAATACAATATATCTTAAGTTATTATAAAAGTAATTTAATTTTCATATATCGATTTCCATGAAATCTCATTGCCGAACGATAGTGAATACCCCGCTATACATACACTCATGTAGTTAAAACTTTATATAACAATTTTGATTTCTACCCTATTTCATTGCAAGAAATATTTTTTTCATTAATGAAATATGGTAGAAATCATCCAAAACATCCATATAAATAACATGTCATCATATTTTCTAATTTTATATTTCCATGTCATCAAATTAGATGGGTTACTTGTTAGAAATAGGCTAAAAATGCTAGATGAAAAATAATTAGGAGTATAATGACCTAGATGGACCATATTTTAGTTCATGGTGCTAGATGAACAATCAATGATAGTACATGGGCCTATTTGACCCTTTTGCCAATTATTTAATCAAATGGATGGTTCAGATTAATTATTTAATCAAATAGATGGTTAAGATAATTCAGATTACTATTATTAATAGAGATTACCTAATTTAACCTTACTTTTATAATTATCCATTAAGTTTTCCGTTAAATATTCTCTCTTCCGTTAATATTCTGTTAACTTTTAACTTACCCATTAATTTATATAAGAAAGGTCTTAGGTTCGAACCTCATCTCAATCAAATTTGGCATAATTAAGTTTCTCACTCTGTTTTACTCTTATTAAATTACTAGTTTTATACGCGCATTGCGCGTATAGATTAATGCCCAATGTTTATATTTAAATAAATATTTGAAAGTATAGAGGAGAAGTTTATACATGGGTAATTGAATGTCGAATTTTTTTTATTTAAATATCTAACTCAAAGTATATGAATCCAAGATAATATAGAAAATTCATTATAATTATTACTAAAATAAATGTTTGCAACCTTGTAAAATCGATAGTCTAAATATTTGGTCTAAAAATGATAGTCTAAATAAATACTACTTTTCATTTGAATTTTTCTAAGTGTTTCTTAATTCTCTTTTGAGTAACATTGTCATTGTCTTCATCTTTACTATTTGTTCTCTTCTTTTTTGTTGGTAGTGTGTTATTTGCAATTCGGTTATTGTTGGTAGCATAGATGACAACGTCATGCAATGAAATTATGATATAGGAGCTAAGGACTTTCCTTTATGTGTTCTGCTTGGGGTTTATTTGGTTCAACCATTATTGTTGAATGAGTTATTGTAGATAAAGAAATCCATAGTTTAAGAAAAAAGATTAAATAAATTAATAAAAATTTAAAAATTTAAAATATTATGTATTCCAAAGATATTAAAAGGTAGTTTCTCGCTTCAATTTGCTGGGTAATGGATTATTTGAGTACTTTTATTGTCAACAAATTCCCCAAGTAGTTAATATGATTGGTTTCAAGCTATTCTTTTTTATTTTTTTTAATGGTATTAAAGAAATACATATGTATCATTTTTTGGTGCAACTACTAATTTATTTAATTCAATAAGAGTAAAATAGAGCAATTCCGCTTCAATTTGTTGGGTTATTTGAATACTCTCTTTGTCAACCAATCCCCAAGTAGTTAATATAATTAGCTTCAAATTATTTTAAAATTTTTTTTCATAGTATTAATAAAATACTTGGTAAATAAATATATAACATTATTTTGTACTATAACTTTGATATTTAATTACAAGATATTGTAAAAATAAGATAATGGACAATGTAATGAATATCAATTGATAAATTTGAATGTAAAGAATCTTTGCATGAGAAAAAATAAAGACAATATAACTAATGAAATTATTTCTCTTATTTAATTTAATTTTTTGATAATGAATAATTTTTTCAAATAAAGATATTGTAGACACATAATTTTAAATTAAAGAAATACATATGTATCATTTTTTGTTATAGCTACTAATTTATTTAATTTAATAAGAGTAAATAGAGTGAGAAACTTAATTATGTCAAATTTGATTGAGATGAGGTTCGAACCTAAGATCTTTCTTATAGAAATTAATGGGTAAGTTAAAAGTTAACGGAATATTAACGGAGAAGAGAATATTTAACGGAAAACTTAGCGGATAATCATAAAAGTAAGGTTAAATTAGGTAATCTCTATTAATAATATTAATCTGAATTATCTTAACCATCTATTTGATTAAATAATTAATCTGAACCATCTATTTGATTAAATAATTTGACCGCCATTTTTTCTACCCATTTTAGGCCTAACTCTCTCTAGCTCTTATTAGTATAGTAGAAATAAATTAGTAGCTACAATAAAAAATGATACATATTTATTTCTTTAATTTAGAATTATATGTGTCTACAATACCTTTATTTGAAAAAAATATTCATTATCAAAAAATTAAATTAAATAAGAGAAATAATTTCATTAGTTATATTATCTTTATTTTCTATCATGCAAAGATTTCTTACATTCAAATTTATCAATTGATATTCATTACATTATCCATTATCTTATTTTTACCATATCTTGTAATTAAATATCAAAGTTATAGTACAAAATAATGTTATATATTTATTACCAAGTATTTCATTAATACTATGAAAAAAAATAAAATAATTTGAATCTAATTATATTAACTACTTGTGGATTGGTTGACAGAGAGAGTACTCAAATAACCCAACAAATTGAAGCGAAATCACTCTATTTTACTCTTATTGAATTAAATAAATTAGTAGTTACACTAAAAAAATGATACATATGCATTTCTTTAATACCATGAAAAAAAATAAAAAAGAATAGTTTGAAACCAATCATATTAACTAATTGGCGGATTTGTTGACACTAAAAGTACTCAAATAATTCATTACCCAGCAAATTGAAGCGAGAAACTACTTTTCAATATCTTTGGAATACATAATATTTTAAATTTTCAAATTTTTATAAATTTATTTAATCTTTTTTCTTAAATTAGGGATTTCTTTATCCACAATAACTCATTCAACAATAATGGTTGAACCAAATGAACTCCAAGCAGAACACCTAAAGGAAAGTCCATAGCTCCTATATCATAATCTCATTGCATGATGCTGTCATCTATGCTACCAACAATAACCGAATTGCAAATAACATACTACCAACAAAAAGGAAGAGAACATATAGTAAAGATGAAGACAACGACAATGTTACTCAAAAGAGAATTAAGAACACTTAGGAAAAATCAAATTAAAAGTAGTATTTATTTAGACTATCATTTTTAGACCAAATATTTAGACTATCGATTTTACAAGGTTGCAAACATTTATTTTAGTAATAATTATAATGAATTTTCTATATTATCTTGGATTCATATACTTTGAGTTAGATATTTAAATAAAAAAATTCGACATTCAATTACCCTTGTATAAACTTCTCCAATATAATCTTGCATTGATATACTTTCAAATATTTATTTAAATATAAACATTGGGCATTAATCCATTCGCTCAATGCGCGTATAAAACTAGTATAAAGATAAAAGATAAAATAAAGATTTAAAATTTTAAATATATTCCTTTTTTTTTAAAACCTTTTTAAATATATTCCTAATTCTAAGTGTATACGCAATAACTAATAAGTTAATACCGTAAAGACGGTAAACTAGTAATTTGCAAACCCTAACCCCAAATCCCAAATCTCAATTCCCAATTCACAATTCACAATTCTAATTTCTCTTCCAATCTTCCACGCACCGAGCCACCAAAGCAGCCGTCTGACGCAGGACTTGGACGATCAACGAGGCGACGACGGTTTGAATCTCAGGCGACGGCGACAACAGCAACATCCAACAGGTATTATTCACTCTGACTCCTTAGTTTTTGTACGGTTAGTGATACATATCTGTCAACTGTCAAGTGTGAGTTTGTGACTGGAGGCTGCGGCTGCGGGGTGCGGCGGTGGCTGCGGCTGCTCGCTGGCATCAGCCGGTTGCTACTGTCTGCGGCTTGCGGCTGTGTCCGGACTCTCGTGGGTGCGGCGGTGGCTACGGCCTGGCATCAGGCGGCTACTTCTGTCCGGACTCAGTGTTGTACTGTTGTTTAAACAGATTATATGATGAATTGATAACCATTATCACTTAATCAGATAAAGAGATGCATTCAATTATCAGTAAATTTTAGTAATAGATCCTTCTGGCTCATAAACATACTAATCTACGGTTAAATAAGCATACTAATCTACTGTTAAATGTTAATATGTTATTAATTAAATGTTAAATGTTAATTATTATGGACATATGGTTTTGTGTTTGTGTTTGTGTTTGTGTTGGATTTTTGTATTATGGACTTGTAGTTTTGTGGTTATTAAACTTGTGTTGTTGGATTTTGTATTATGAACTTGATTGATTGTCATGTGATTCATAATAATAGATTTGTGGTGATATACTTATGTATTAATTTTGTATAATTGTATTAGTGTATATTTGTGTTAGGTAAATTTTTAAAATCGTTTTGCACATATGTACGTTGTATTAGTGTATATTTGTGTTAGGTAAATTTTTAAAATTGTTTTGCACATATGTACATATTAAAAATGCTTAAAGCATATGACATGTTATGTAGGCCTTAAATAGGCTCAAAGGTTTCTGGCCAAACTAGGTCAATTGTACGCTCAGGCTTGAGCCTAACAAAAAGCCCATACAGGCTCATGTAAAGCTTGGCTCGGCCCAGCATATTTTCATCCCTAGAGATTAGAGAGGATAAATTTAATATAGTGATTAAAAAATATGGTATGATTAATTAATTAAATTGTCGTAACATTTATTTTAATTTCCTTAATAAAATGACCAAAACATGTTTATTAATTAATTTTAATAGTAGACTAACACTATTATTACATAATAAGATCAATTTTGTCAAGTTAAAATATAATGTAAAATATTTTGTCAAAGTTTCGGGCTAATTTACTTGACTACAAAATAGCCATAGTTTGAGTAGGTGATTTTGATCTGCCGAAAAGGAAGAGGAAGAGAAGGAAGAGGAGGAGAGAAGAAAGAGAGAATCTGAGGATGTTTTTCCACATAGTGTTAGAACGGAAAATGCAACTCCATCCTCGTCACTTTGGCCGCGACCTTCGTGACAAGCTCGTATCCAAGCTCATGAAAGACGTTGAGGGAACTTGCAGGTTTTTTTCTTTCCATATTATAAACCCTAATTCTGCAATTTCGTTCCTTATTATAAACCCTAATTCCGCAGTTCCCAATCCTAAATCCATCTTTTGTATTTAGTCAAAATTTGAGAACGGTGCCCTAAAATTTTGATCTTTTACAGTGGACGACACGGTTTCATAGTAGCAATTACTGGCATCGAGAGCGTCGGAAAAGGTCTCATTCGCGACGGTACGGGGTTCGTCACTTTTCCAGTGAAGTATCAGTGCGTTGTGTTTCGGCCTTTCAAAGGGGAGATTCTAGAAGCTGTTGTTACTATGGTGAACAAGGTTAATTTTTTTATTATTATTTTTAATTAACAGCGAAAATACATAATTTATGGGTTGTTTGTGGAATGTTTGATGTATATGGGATTGTTGCAGATGGGGTTCTTCGCCGAAGCAGGGCCTGTACAGATTTTTGTCTCTAATCATGTGAGTTCTCTTCGCAATTCTTGAATCATAATCTGCACTTTAGCTTGCAAGGTATTACTCACTGGATGTATTCAATTGGTAAAAGAATATTCATTTTTTATACAACTAAAATGAACTAGATTTTGAGCATAGTCAAAACTATGGGTGTGTTTGGTTTGAACATGAGAATCAAAATCAGAATGGGACAAATACTAATTGTAATAGGTTTTGGTGAAAGTATTTTGCATGTTTGGTAATAGGGTGGAATTGGAATGATTACGGATATTGATGTTTGGTTATGTATGACCCTATAATCAAAATATAGGTTTTAAAAATACAAAAACAAAAAATTAAGGCAATTGATCTTAAGAGGGGTGATGAAGTGAGTAGGCAATGCAGTGAGGAGATGAACTTAGGAGAGATGAGTCAGAGGAGGTGACTAAATGAGGAGGGATATGGGGCAATGCAGTGAGGGGATGAACTTAGGAGAGATGAGTAAGAGGAGGCGACTAAATGAGGAGGGATATGGGGCAATGCAGTGAGGAAGTTATGTGTGTATGACTTTTATTCTCATTCTTTGTGTCTAATCCCATTAACCAAACACACCCTAGATTTTGCCTGAATTTCTATCTCTCTAATGCTTATTACCAAGGACTCTGAAATACTGTACTCGTGGAGAATACTTCACAAGTTCATCACCATATACTCGGGTTAAGCTAAACCTGAAGTACTCCAGATCATTTTGATTGGGAAGAGTAATTTCATAGCTAGTATTTGGTAGACCCAGATGCATAACTTATAATATTGATTCAATCTTTGTCAGGATAACTGACTTTACGAATTTGTTCCATTAGATTTAGGAGGATTACGTTGCTATTAAAGATGAATTATGTAGGTGAATTTCTTAGACATGTAATTTGCTTAAGGAAATATATGATTTCATTGATGGCTCAAGTGGCCAAGGGGTGGCTTCCTGACCTCAAGATTAGGAGTTTAATCCCCCTCCCCATCAAATGTACTAAAAAAGAATGGATATTACTTATTCATTTTATTTTATTGCCTCCTTTAACATTTCAAGCCTTGAATCCTCTTTTATTGGTATTCTTGCTTATGTATGCGAAACATACCATTGCATTCAGTGAATCTTGTAGCTATGCATCTGCTTAGCATTCACAGTATTGTAACAATCGTAATGGAGATGATGTTCTCCACTATAGTTTCTGTGCTTTATATGGGGAGGTTTAGATATGTGAAAAGTCCGAGCGTAATTGCATCTGCTATGCTGCTTTTCTTGGCTCATAAATG
This sequence comes from Ipomoea triloba, assembly GCF_003576645.1. Lineage (NCBI taxonomy): Eukaryota > Viridiplantae > Streptophyta > Magnoliopsida > Solanales > Convolvulaceae > Ipomoea > Ipomoea triloba. The sequence continues at coordinate 24,056,400 of NC_044924.1, forward strand.
GCGCTTAGTTATTGGCTTTGTTGTGCAGTTAATACCAGATGACATGGAGTTTCAGTCTGGAGATGCGCCAAACTACACAACATCTGATGGATCGGTATGTGTCATGGGCCTTTTCTTGACAACAATAATCTTTGTGTATCTTTTGTAACTTCGGTTGTGCTTTAAGTATTTGATCTGGTCTCTGGTTTGCAGGTTAAAATTCAGAAGGATAGTGAAGTACGACTAAAGATCATTGGAACTCGTGTTGATGCTACAGAAATCGTATGTTCTCAAGCCCACTCATGATTTTAACATAATACAACTCACTAGCTCTAATCTCCCCCCCCCCCCCCCCCCCCCCCCCCCCCCCCCCCCCCCCCCCCCCCCCCCCCCCCCCCCCCCCCCCCCCCCCCCCCCCCCCCCCCCCCCCCCCCCCCCCCCCCCCCCCCCCCCCCCCCCCCCCCCCCCCCCCCCCCCCCCC